>NC_134399.1:31490701-31859873 GCF_050003625.1 Haematobia irritans | reverse complement strand
AATTTTTATATGAAAAATTTCTTTTGGCCATATCTCCTTAAATATGCGTCCTAGAGCGAAAAGGACGATAATTCGTGACCACCCTCACAAAATTGAAAAATCCACCCAAAACCTAAAAAAATTGAAATTTTTATATGAAAAACTTCTTTTGGCCATATCTCCTAAACTAAGCGTCCTAGAGCGAAAAGGACGATAATCCGTGACCACCCTCAAAAAATTGAAAAATCCACCCAAAACCTAAAAAAAATGAAATTTTTATATGAAAAACTTCTTTTGGCCATATCTTCTTAAATATGCGTCCTAGAGCGAAAAGGACGATAATTCATGACTCACTCAAAAAATTGAAAAATCCACCCAAAACCTAAAAAAATTGAAATTTTTATATGAAAAACTTCTTTTGGCCATATCTCCTTAAATATGCGTCCTAGAGCGAAAAGGACGATAATTCGTGACCACCCTCAAAAAATTGAAAAATCCACCCAAAACCTAAAAAAATGAAATTTTTATATGAAAAACTTCTTTTGGCCATATCTTCTTAAATATGCGTCCTAGAGCGAAAAGGACGATAATTCATGACCCCCTCAAAAAAATTGAAAAATCCACCCAAAGCCTAAAAAATTGAAATTTTTATACGAAAAACTTCTTTTGGCCATATCTCCTTAAATATGCGTCCTAGAGCGAAAAAGACGAAAATTCGTGACCACCCTCAAAAAATTGAAAAATCCACCCAAAACCTAAAAAAATTTAAATTTTTATATGAAAAACTTCTTTTGGCCATATCTCCTTAAATATGCGTCCTAGAGCGAAAAGGACGATAATTCGTGACCACCCTCAAAAAATTGAAAAATCCACCCAAAACCTAAAAAAATTGAAATTATTATATGAAAAACTTCTTTTGGCCATATCTCCTTAAATATGCGTCCTAGAGCGAAAAGGACGATAATTCGTGACCACCCTAAAAAAATTGAAAAATCCACCCAAAACCTAAAAAAATTGAAATTATTATATGAAAAACTTCTTTTGGCCATATCTCCTTAAATATGCGTCCTAGAGCGAAAAGGACGATAATTCGTGACCACCCTCAAAAAATTGAAAAATCCACCCAAAACCTAAAAAAAATTGAAATTTTTATATGAAAAACTTCTTTTGGCCATATCTCCTTAAATATGCGTCCTAGAGCGAAAAGGACGATAATTCCTGACCACCATCAAAAAATTGAAAAATCCACCCAAAACCTAAAAAAAATGAAATTTTTATATGAAAAACTTCTTTTGGCCATATCTCCATAAATATGCGTCCTAGAGCGAAAAGGACGATGATTCGTGACCACCATCAAAAAATTGAAAAATCCACCCAAAACCTAAAAAAAATGAAATTTTTATATGAAAAACTTCTTTTGGCCATATCTCCTGAACTAAGCGTCCTAGAGCGAAAAGGACAATAATTCGTGACCACCCTCAAAAAATTGAAAAATCCACCCAAAACCTAAAAAAAATTGAAATTTTTATATGAAAAACTTCGTGAAATTTTTATATGAAAAACGATAATTCGTGACCACCATCAAAAAATTGAAAAATCCACCCAAAACCTTAAAAAATTGAAATTTTTATATGAAAAACTTCTTTTGGCCATATCTCCTGAACTAAGCGTCCTAGAGCGAAAAGGACAATAATTCGTGACCACCCTCAAAAAATTAAAAAATCCACCCAAAACCTAAAAAAATTGAAATTTTTATATGAAAAACTTCTTTTGGCCATATCTCCTTAAATATGCGTCCTAGAGCGAAAAGGACGATAATTCGTGACCACCCTCAAAAAATTGAAAAATCCACCCAAAACCTAAAAAAATTGAAATTTTTATATGAAAAACTTCTTTTGGCCATATCTCCTTAAATATGCGTCCTAGAGCGAAAAGGACGATAATTCGTGACCACCCTCAAAAAATTGAAAAATCCACCCAAAACCTAAAAAAATTGAAATTTTTATATGAAAAACTTCTTTTGGCCATATCTCCTGAACTAAGCGTCCTAGAGCGAAAAGGACGATAATTCGTGACCACCCTCACAAAATTGAAAAATCCACCCAAAACCTAAAAAAATTGAAATTTTTATATGAAAAACTTCTTTTGGCCATATCTCCTAAACTAAGCGTCCTAGAGCGAAAAGGACGATAATCCGTGAACACCCTCAAAAAATTGAAAAATCAACCCAAAACCTAAAAAAATTGAAATTTTTATATGAAAAACTTCTTTTGGCCATATCTCCTTAAATATGCGTCCTAGAGCGAAAAAGACGATAATTCGTGATCACCCTCAAAAAATTGAAAAATCCACCCAATACCTAAAAAAATTGAAATTTTTATATGAAAAACTTCTTTTGGCCATATCTCCTGAACTAAGCGTCCTAGAGCGAAAAGGACAATAATTCGTGACCACCCTCAAAAAATTGAAAAAAACCTAAAAAAAATTGAAATTTTTATATGAAAAACTTCTTTTGGCCATATCTCCTAAACTAAGCGTCCTAGAGCGAAAAGGACGATAATTCGTGACCACCCTCAAAAAATTGAAAAATCAACCCAAAACCTAAAAAAATTGAAATTTTTATATGAAAAACTTCTTTTGGCCATATCTCCTGAACTAAGCGTCCTAGAGCGAAAAGGACGATAATTCGTGACCACCCTCAAAAAAATTTAAAAATCCACCCAAAACCTAAAAAAATTGAAATTTTTATATGAAAAACTTCTTTTGGCCATATCTCCTAAACTAAGCGTCCTAAAGCGAAAAGGACGATAATCCGTGACCACCCTCAAAAAATTGAAAAATCAACCCAAAACCTAAAAAAATTGAAATTTTTATATGAAAAACTTCTTTTGGCCATATCTCCTTAAATATGCGTCCTAGAGCGAAAAGGACGATAATTCGTGACCACCATCAAAAAATTGAAAAATCCACCCGAAACCTAAAAAATTTGAAATTTTTATATGAAAAACTTCTTTTGGCCATATCTCCTTAAATATGCGTCCTAGAGCGAAAAGGACGATAATTCGTGACCACCATCAAAAAATTGAAAAATCCACCCAAAACCTAAAAAAATTGAAATTTTTATATGAAAAACTTCTTTTGGCCATATCTCCTTAAATATGCGTCCTAGAGCGAAAAGGACGATAATTCGTGACCACCATCAAAAAATTGAAAAATCCACCCAAAACCTAAAAAAAGTGAAATTTTTATATGAAAAACTTCTTTTGGCCATATCTCCTTAAATATGCGTCCTAGAGCGAAAAGGACGATAATTCGTGACCACCCTCAAAAAATTGAAAAATCAACCCAAAACCTAAAAAAATTGAAATTTTTATATGAAAAACTTCTTTTGGCCATATTTCCTTAAATATGCGTCCTAGAGCGAAAAGGACGATAATTCGTGACCACCATCAAAAAATTGAAAAATCCACCCAAAACCTTAAAAAATTGAAATTTTTATATGAAAAACTTCTCCTGAACTAAGCGTCCTAGAGCGAAAAGGACAATAATTCGTGACCACCCTCAAAAAATTGAAAAATCCACCCAAAACCTAAAAAAATTGAAATTTTTATATGAAAAACTTCTTTTGGCCATATCTCCTTAAATATGCGTCCTAGAGCGAAAAGGACGATAATTCGTGACCACCCTCAAAAAATTGAAAAATCCACCCAAAACCTAAAAAAATTGAAATTTTTATATGAAAAACTTCTTTTGGCCATATCTCCTGAACTAAGCGTCCTAGAGCGAAAAGGACGATAATTCGTGACCACCCTCACAAAATTGAAAAATCCATCCAAAACCTAAAAAAATTGAAATTTTTATATGAAAAACTTCTTTTGGCCATATCTCCTAAACTAAGCGTCCTAGAGCGAAAAGGACGATAATCCGTGACCACCCTCAAAAAATTGAAAAATCAACCCAAAACCTAAAAAAATTGAAATTTTTATATGAAAAACTTCTTTTGGCCATATCTCCTTAAATATGCGTCCTAGAGCGAAAAGGACGATAATTCGTGACCACCCTCAAAAAATTGAAAAATCCACCCAAAACCTAAAAAAATTGAAATTTTTATATGAAAAACTTCTTTTGGCCATATCTCCTTAAATATGCGTCCTAGAGCGAAAAGGACGATAATTCGTCCACCCTCAAAAAATTGAAAAATCCACCCAAAACCTAAAAAAATTGAAATTTTTATATGAAAAACTTCTTTTGGCCATATCTCCTTAAATATGAGTCCTAGAGCGAAAAGGACGATAATTCGTGACCACCATCAAAAAATTGAAAAATCCACCCAAAACCTAAAAAAATTGAAATTTTTATATGAAAAACTTCTTTTGGCCATATCTCCTAAACTAAGCGTCCTAGAGCGAAAAGGACGATAATCCGTGACCACCCTCAAAAAATTGAAAAATCAACCCAAACCTAAAAAAATTGAAATTTTTATATGAAAAACTTCTTTTGGCCATATCTCCACCTCAAAAAATTGAAAAATCCACCCAAAACCTAAAAAAATTGAAATTTTTATATGAAAAACTTCTTTTGGCCATATCTCCTTAAATATGCGTCCTAGAGCGAAAAGGACGATAATTCGTCCACCCTCAAAAAATTGAAAAATCCACCCAAAACCTAAAAAAATTGAAATTTTTATATGAAAAACTTCTTTTGGCCATATCTCCTTAAATATGCGTCCTAGAGCGAAAAGGACGATAATTCGTGATCACCCTCAAAAAATTGAAAAATCCACCCAATACCTAAAAAATTGAAATTTTTATATGAAAAACTTCTTTTGGCCATATCTCCTTAAATATGCGTCCTAGAGCGAAAAGGACGATAATTCGTGACCACCCTCAAAAAATTGAAAAATCCACCCAAAACTTAAAAAAATTGAAATTTTTATATGAAAAACTTCGTTTGGCCATATCTTCTTAAATATGCGTCCTAGGGCGAAAAGGACGATAATTCGTCCACCCTCAAAAAATTGAAAAATCCACCCAAAACCTAAAAAAATTGAAATTTTTATATGAAAAACTTCTTTTGGCCATATCTCCTGAACTAAGCGTCCTAGAGCGAAAAGGACGATAATTCGTGACCACCCTCAAAAAAATGAAAAATCCACCCCAAACCTAAAAAAAATGAAATTTTTATATGAAAAACTTCTTTTGGCCATATCTCCTTAAATATGCGTCCTAGAGCGAAAAGGACGATAATTCGTGACCACCCTCAAAAAATTGAAAAATCCACCCAAAACTTAAAAAAATTGAAATTTTTATATGAAAAACTTCGTTTGGCCATATCTTCTTAAATAGGCGTCCTAGAGGGAAAAGGACGATAATTCGTGACCACCCTCAAAAAAATGAAAAATCCACCCAAAACCTAAAAAAATTGAAATTTTTATATGAAAAACTTCTTTTGGCCATATCTCCTAAACTAAGCGTCCTAGAGCGAAAAGAACGATAATTCGTGACCACCCTCAAAAAATTGAAAAATCCACCCAAAACCTAAAAAAATTGAAATTTTTATATGAAAAACTTCTTTTGGCCATATCTCCTTAAATATGCGTCCTAGAGCGAAAAGGACGATAATTCGTGACCACCCTCAAATAATTGAAAAATCCACCCAAAACCTAAAAAAATTGAAATTTTTATATGAAAAACTTCTTTTGGCCATATTTCCTAAACTAAGCGTCCTAGAGCGAAAAGGACGATAATTCGTGACCATCCACCCAAAACCTAAAAAAATTGAAATTTTTATATGAAAAACTTCTTTTGGCCATATCTCCTTAAATATGCGTCCTAGAGCGAAAAGGACGATAATTCGTGACCACCATCAAAAAATTGAAAAATCCACCCAAAACCTAAAAAAATTGAAATTTTTATATGAAAAACTTCTTTTGGCCATATCTCCTTAAATATGCGTCCTAGAGCGAAAAGGACGATAATTCGTGACCACCCTCAAAAAATTGAAAAATCCACCCAAAACCTAAAAAAATTGAAATTTTTATATGAAAAACTTCTTTTGGCCATATCTCCTTAAATATGCGTCCTAGAGCGAAAAGGACGATAATTCGTGACCACCCTCAAAAAATTGAAAAATCAACCCAAAACCTAAAAAAATTGAAATTTTTATATGAAAAACTTCTTTTGGCCATATCTCCTTAAATATGCGTCCTAGAGCGAAAAGGACGATAATTCGTGACCACCATCAAAAAATTGAAAAATCCACCCAAAACCTTAAAAAATTGAAATTTTTATATGAAAAACTTCTTTTGGCCATATCTCCTGAACTAAGCGTCCTAGAGCGAAAAGGACAATAATTCGTGACCACCCTCAAAAAATTGAAAAATCCACCCAAAACCTAAAAAAATTGAAATTTTTATATGAAAAACTTCTTTTGGCCATATCTCCTTAAATATGCGTCCTAGAGCGAAAAGGACGATAATTCGTGACCACCCTCAAAAAATTGAAAAATCCACCCAAAACCTAAAAAAATTGAAATTTTTATATGAAAAACTTCTTTTGGCCATATCTCCTAAACTAAGCGTCCTAGAGCGAAAAGGACGATAATTCGTGACCACCCTCAAAAAATTGAAAAATCAACCCAAAACCTAAAAAAATTTAAATTTTTATATGAAAAACTTCTTTTGGTCATATCTCCTTAAATATGCGTCCTAGAGCGAAAAGGACGATAATTCGTGATCACCCTCAAAAAATTGAAAAATCCACCCAATACCTAAAAAAATTGAAATTTTTATATGAAAAACTTCTTTTGGCCATATCTCCTTAAATATGCGTCCTAGAGCGAAAAGGACGATAATTCGTGACCACCGTCAAAAAATTGAAAAATCCACCCAAAACCTAAAAAAATTGAAATTTTTATATGAAAAACTTCTTTTGGCCATATCTCCTTAAATATGCGTCCTAGAGCGAAAAGGACGATAATTCGTCCACCCTCAAAAAATTGAAAAATCCACCCAAAACCTAAAAAAATTGAAATTTTTATATGAAAAACTTCTTTTGGCCATATCTCCACCTCAAAAAATTGAAAAATCCACCCAAAACCTAAAAAAATTGAAATTTTTATATGAAAAACTTCTTTTGGCCATATCTCCTTAAATATGCGTCCTAGAGCGAAAAGGACGATAATTCGTCCACCCTCAAAAAATTGAAAAATCCACCCAAAACCTAAAAAAATTGAAATTTTTATATGAAAAACTTCTTTTGGCCATATCTCCTTAAATATGCGTCCTAGAGCGAAAAGGACGATAATTCGTGATCACCCTCAAAAAATTGAAAAATCCACCCAATACCTAAAAAATTGAAATTTTTATATGAAAAACTTCTTTTGGCCATATCTCCTTAAATATGCGTCCTAGAGCGAAAAGGACGATAATTCGTGACCACCCTCAAAAAATTGAAAAATCCACCCAAAACTTAAAAAAATTGAAATTTTTATATGAAAAACTTCGTTTGGCCATATCTTCTTAAATATGCGTCCTAGGGCGAAAAGGACGATAATTCGTCCACCCTCAAAAAATTGAAAAATCCACCCAAAACCTAAAAAAATTGAAATTTTTATATGAAAAACTTCTTTTGGCCATATCTCCTGAACTAAGCGTCCTAGAGCGAAAAGGACGATAATTCGTGACCACCCTCAAAAAAATGAAAAATCCACCCCAAACCTAAAAAAAATGAAATTTTTATATGAAAAACTTCTTTTGGCCATATCTCCTTAAATATGCGTCCTAGAGCGAAAAGGACGATAATTCGTGACCACCCTCAAAAAATTGAAAAATCCACCCAAAACTTAAAAAAATTGAAATTTTTATATGAAAAACTTCGTTTGGCCATATCTTCTTAAATAGGCGTCCTAGAGGGAAAAGGACGATAATTCGTGACCACCCTCAAAAAAATGAAAAATCCACCCAAAACCTAAAAAAATTGAAATTTTTATATGAAAAACTTCTTTTGGCCATATCTCCTAAACTAAGCGTCCTAGAGCGAAAAGGACGATAATTCGTGACCACCCTCAAAAAATTGAAAAATCCACCCAAAACCTAAAAAAATTGAAATTTTTATATGAAAAACTTCTTTTGGCCATATCTCCTTAAATATGCGTCCTAGAGCGAAAAGGACGATAATTCGTGACCACCCTCAAATAATTGAAAAATCCACCCAAAACCTAAAAAAATTGAAATTTTTATATGAAAAACTTCTTTTGGCCATATTTCCTAAACTAAGCGTCCTAGAGCGAAAAGGACGATAATTCGTGACCATCCACCCAAAACCTAAAAAAATTGAAATTTTTATATGAAAAACTTCTTTTGGCCATATCTCCTTAAATATGCGTCCTAGAGCGAAAAGGACGATAATTCGTGACCACCATCAAAAAATTGAAAAATCCACCCAAAACCTAAAAAAATTGAAATTTTTATATGAAAAACTTCTTTTGGCCATATCTCCTGAACTAAGCGTCCTAGAGCGAAAAGGACAATAATTCGTGACCACCCTCAAAAAATTGAAAAATCCACCCAAAACCTAAAAAAAATTGAAATTTTTATATGAAAAACTTCTTTTGGCCATATCTCCTAAACTAAGCGTCCTAGAGCGAAAAGGACGATAATTCGTGACCACCCTAAAAAATTGAAAAATCAACCCAAAACCTAAAAAAATTGAAATTTTTATATGAAAAACTTCTTTTGGCCATATCTCCTTAAATATGCGTCCTAGAGCGAAAAGGACGATAATTCGTGACCACCATCAAAAAATTGAAAAATCCACCCAAAACCTTAAAAAATTGAAATTTTTATATGAAAAACTTCTTTTGGCCATATCTCCTGAACTAAGCGTCCTAGAGCGAAAAGGACAATAATTCGTGACCACCCTCAAAAAATTGAAAAATCCACCCAAAACCTAAAAAAATTGAAATTTTTATATGAAAAACTTCTTTTGGCCATATCTCCTTAAATATGCGTCCTAGAGCGAAAAGGACGATAATTCGTGACCACCCTCAAAAAATTGAAAAATCCACCCAAAACCTAAAAAAATTGAAATTTTTATATGAAAAACTTCTTTTGGCCATATCTCCTAAACTAAGCGTCCTAGAGCGAAAAGGACGATAATTCGTGACCACCCTCAAAAAATTGAAAAATCAACCCAAAACCTAAAAAAATTTAAATTTTTATATGAAAAACTTCTTTTGGTCATATCTCCTTAAATATGCGTCCTAGAGCGAAAAGGACGATAATTCGTGATCACCCTCAAAAAATTGAAAAATCCACCCAATACCTAAAAAAATTGAAATTTTTATATGAAAAACTTCTTTTGGCCATATCTCCTTAAATATGCGTCCTAGAGCGAAAAGGACGATAATTCGTGACCACCGTCAAAAAATTGAAAAATCCACCCAAAACCTAAAAAAATTGAAATTTTTATATGAAAAACTTCTTTTGGCCATATCTCCTTAAATATGCGTCCTAGAGCGAAAAGGACGATAATTCGTCCACCCTCAAAAAATTGAAAAATCCACCCAAAACCTAAAAAAATTGAAATTTTTATATGAAAAACTTCTTTTGGCCATATCTCCTGAACTAAGCGTCCTAGAGCGAAAAGGACGATAATTCGTGACCACCCTCAAAAAAATGAAAAATCCACCCAAAACCTAAAAAAATTGAAATTTTTATATGAAAAATTTCTTTTGGAAAATTGAAAAATCCACCCAAAACCTAAAAAAATTTAAATTTTTATATGAAAAACTTCTTTTGGCCATATCTCCTTAAATATGCGTCCTAGAGCGAAAAGGACGATAATTCGTGACCACCCTCAAAAAATTGAAAAATCCACCCAAAACCTAAAAAAATTGAAATTTTTATATGAAAAACTTCTTTTGGCCATATCTTCTTAAATATGCGTCCTAGAGCGAAAAGGACGATAATTCATGACTCACTCAAAAAATTGAAAAATCCACCCAAAACCTAAAAAAATTGAAATTTTTATATGAAAAACTTCCTTAAATATGCGTCCTAGAGCGAAAAGGACGATAATTCGTGACCACCCTCAAAAAATTGAAAAATCCACCCAAAACCTAAAAAAATTGAAATTTTTATATGAAAAACTTCTTTTGGCCATATCATCTTAAATATGCGTCCTAGAGCGAAAAGGACGATAATTCATGACCCCCTCAAAAAATTGAAAAATCCACCCAAAACCTAAAAAATTGAAATTTTTATACGAAAAACTTCTTTTGGCCATATCTCCTTAAATATGCGTCCTAGAGCGAAAAAGACGAAAATTCGTGACCACCCTCAAAAAATTGAAAAATCCACCCAAAACCTAAAAAAATTTAAATTTTTATATGAAAAACTTCTTTTGACCATATCTCCTGAACTAAGCGTCCTAGAGCGAAAAGGACGATAATTCGTGACCACCCTCAAAAAATTGAAAAATCCACCCAAAACCTAAAAAAATTGAAATTTTTATATGAAAAACTTCTTTTGGCCATATCTCCTTAAATATGCGTCCTAGAGCGAAAAGGACGATAATTCGTGACCACCCTCAAAAAATTGAAAAATCCACCCAAAACCTAAAAAAATTGAAATTTTTATATGAAAAACTTCTTTTGGCCATATCTCCTTAAATATGCGTCCTAGAGCGAAAAGGACGATAATTCGTGACCACCCTCAAAAATTGAAAAATCCACCCAAAACCTAAAAAAAATTGAAATTTTTATATGAAAAACTTCTTTTGGCCATATCTCCTTAAATATGCGTCCTAGAGCGAAAAGGACGATAATTCGTGACCACCCTCAAAAAATTGAAAAATCCACCCAAAACCTAAAAAAATTGAAATTTTTATATGAAAAACTTCTGTTGGCCATATCTCCTGAACTAAGCGTCCTAGAGCGAAAATGACAATAATTCGTGGCCACCCTCACAAAATTGAAAAATCCACCCAAAACCTAAAAAAAATTGAAATTTTTACATGAAAAACTTCTTTTGGCCATATCTCCTTAAATATGCGTCCTAGAGCGAAAAGGACGATAATTCGTGATCGCCCTCAAAAAATTGAAAAATCCACCCAATACCTAAAAAAATTGAAATATTTATATGAAAAACTTTTTTTGGCCATATCTCCTTAAATATGCGTCCTAGAGCGAAAAGGACGATAATTCGTGACCACCTTCAAAAAATTGAAAAATCCACCCAAAACCTAAAAAATTTAAATTTTTATATGAAAAACTTCTTTTGGCCATATCTCCTTAAATATGCGTCCTAGAGCGAAAAGGACGATAATTCGTGACCACCCTCAAAAAATTGAAAAATCCACCCAAAACCTAAAAAAATTTAAATTTTTATATGAAAAACTTCTTTTGGCCATATCTCCTTAAATATGCGTCCTAGAGCGAAAAGGACGATAATTCGTGACCACCCTCAAAAAAATTGAAAAATCCACCCAAAACCTAAAAAATTGAAATTTTTATATGAAAAACTTCTTTTGGCCATATCTCCTTAAATATGCGTCCTAGAGCGAAAAGGCCGATAATACGTGACCACCCTCAAAAAATTGAAAAATCCACCCAAAACCTAAAAAAATTGAAATTTTTATATGAAAAACTTCTTTTGGCCATATCTTCTTAAATATGCGTCCTAGAGCGAAAAGGACGATAATTCATGACCACACTCAAAAAATTGAAAAATCCACCCAAAACCTAAAAAAATTGAAATTTTTATATGAAAAACTTCTTTTGGCCATATCTCCTGAACTAAGCGTCCTAGATAATTCGTGACCACCCTCAAAAAATTGAAAAATCCACCCAAAACCTAAAAAAATTGAAATTTTTATATGAAAAACTTCTTTTGGCCATATCTCCTTAAATATGCGTCCTAGAGCGAAAAGGACGATAATTCGTGACCACCCTCAAAAAATTGAAAAATCCACCCAAAACCTAAAAAATTGAAATTTTTATATGAAAAACTTCTTTTGGCCATATCTCCTTAAATATGCGTCCTAGAGCGAAAAAGACGAAAATTCGTGACCACCCTCAAAAAATTGAAAAATCCACCCAAAACCTAAAAAAATTTTAATTTTTATATGAAAAACTTCTTTTGACCATATCTCCTGAACTAAGCGTCCTAGAGCGAAAAGGACGATAATTCGTGACCACCCTCAAAAAATTGAAAAATCCACCCAAAACCTAAAAAAATTGAAATTTTTATATGAAAAACTTCTTTTGGCCATATCTCCTTAAATATGCGTCCTAGAGCGAAAAGGACGATAATTCGTGACCACCCTCAAAAAATTGAAAAATCCACCCAAAACCTAAAAAAATTGAAATTTTTATATGAAAAACTTCTTTTGGGCATATCTCCTTAAATATGCGTCCTAGAGCGAAAAGGACGATAATTCATGACCACCCTCAAAAAATTGAAAAATCCACCCAAAACCTAAAAAAATTTAAATTTTTATATGAAAAACTTCTTTTGGCCATATCTCCTTAAATATGCGTCCTAGAGCGAAAAAGACGATAATTCGTGACCACCCTCAAAAAATTGAAAAATCCACCCAAAACCTAAAAAAATTGAAATTTTTATATGAAAAACTTCTTTTGGCCATATCTCCTGAACTAAGCGTCCTAGAGCGAAAAGGACGATAATTCGTGACCACCCTCAAAAAAATTAAATCCACCCGAAACCTAAAAAAATTGAAATTTTTATATGAAAAACTTCTTTTGGCCATATATCCTAAACTAAGCGTCCTAGAGCGAAAAGGACGATAATTCGTGACCACCCTCAAAAATTGAAAAATCCACCCAAAACCTAAAAAAAATTGAAATTTTTATATGAAAAACTTCTTTTGGCCATATCTCCTTAAATATGCGTCCTAGAGCGAAAAGGACGATAATTCGTGACCACCCTCAAAAAATTGAAAAATCCACCCAAAACCTAAAAAAATTGAAATTTTTATATGAAAAACTTCTGTTGGCCATATCTCCTGAACTAAGCGTCCTAGAGCGAAAATGACAATAATTCGTGACCACCCTCACAAAATTGAAAAATCCACCCAAAACCTAAAAAAAATTGAAATTTTTACATGAAAAACTTCTTTTGGCCATATCTCCTTAAATATGCGTCCTAGAGCGAAAAGGACGATAATTCGTGATCGCCCTCAAAAAATTGAAAAATCCACCCAATACCTAAAAAAATTGAAATATTTATATGAAAAACTTCTTTTGGCCATATCTCCTTAAATATGCGTCCTAGAGCGAAAAGGACGATAATTCGTGACCACCTTCAAAAAATTGAAAAATCCACCCAAAACCTAAAAAATTTAAATTTTTATATGAAAAACTTCTTTTGGCCATATCTCCTTAAATATGCGTCCTAGAGCGAAAAGGACGATAATTCGTGACCACCCTCAAAAAATTGAAAAATCCACCCAAAACCTAAAAAAATTTAAATTTTTATATGAAAAACTTCTTTTGGCCATATCTCCTTAAATATGCGTCCTAGAGCGAAAAGGACGATAATTCGTGACCACCCTCAAAAAAATTGAAAAATCCACCCAAAACCTAAAAAATTGAAATTTTTATATGAAAAACTTCTTTTGGCCATATCTCCTTAAATATGCGTCCTAGAGCGAAAAGGCCGATAATACGTGACCACCCTCAAAAAATTGAAAAATCCACCCAAAACCTAAAAAAATTGAAATTTTTATATGAAAAACTTCTTTTGGCCATATCTTCTTAAATATGCGTCCTAGAGCGAAAAGGACGATAATTCATGACCACACTCAAAAAATTGAAAAATCCACCCAAAACCTAAAAAAATTGAAATTTTTATATGAAAAACTTCTTTTGGCCATATCTCCTGAACTAAGCGTCCTAGATAATTCGTGACCACCCTCAAAAAATTGAAAAATCCACCCAAAACCTAAAAAAATTGAAATTTTTATATGAAAAACTTCTTTTGGCCATATCTCCTTAAATATGCGTCCTAGAGCGAAAAGGACGATAATTCGTGACCACCCTCAAAAAATTGAAAAATCCACCCAAAACCTAAAAAATTTAAATTTTTATATGAAAAACTTCTTTTGGCCATATCTCCTTAAATATGCGTCCTAGAGCGAAAAGGACGATAATTCATGACCACACCCAAAAAATTGAAAAATCCACCCAAAACCTAAAAAAATTGAAATTTTTATATGAAAAACTTCTTTTGGTCATATCTCCTTAAATATGCGTCCTAGAGCGAAAAGGACGATAATTCGTGACCACACTCAAAAAATTGAAAAATCCACCCAAAACCTAAAAAAATTGAAATTTTTATATGAAAAACTTCTTTTGGCCATATCTCCTTAAATATGCGTCCTAGAGCGAAAAGGACGATAATTCGTGACCACCCTCAAAAAATTGAAAAATCCACCCAAAACTTAAAAAAATTGAAATTTTTATATGAAAAACTTCTTTTGGCCATATCTCCTAAAATATGCGTCCTAGAGCGAAAAAGACGATAATTCGTGACCACCCTCAAAAAATTGAAAAATCCACCCAAAACCTAAAAAACTTGAAATTTTTATATGAAAAACTTCTTTTGGCCATATCTCCTTAAATATGCGTCCTAGAGCGAAAAGGACGATAATTCGTGACCACCCTCAAAAAATTGAAAAATCCACCCAAAACCTAAAAAAATTGAAATTTTTATATGAAAAGCTTCTTTTGGCCATATCTCCTTAAATATGCGTCCTAGAGCGAAAAGGACGATAATTCGTGATCACTCTCAAAAAATTGAAAAATCCACCCAATACCTAAAAAAATTGAAATTTTTATATGAAAAACTTCTTTTGGCCATATCTCCTTAAATATGCGTCCTAGAGCGAAAAGGACGATAATTCGTGACCATCCACCCAAAACCTAAAAAAATTTAAATTTTTATATGAAAAACTTCTTTTGACCATATCTCCTGAACTAAGCGTCCTAGAGTGAAAAGGACGATAATTCGTGACCACCCTCAAAAAATTGAAAAATCCACCCAAAACCTAAAAAAATTGAAATTTTTATATGAAAAACTTCTTTTGGCCATATCTCCTTAAATATGCGTCCTAGAGCGAAAAGGACGATAATTCGTGACCACCCTCAAAAAATTGAAAAATCCACCCAAAACCTAAAAAAATTTGAAATTTTTATATGAAAAACTTCTTTTGGCCATATCTCCTAAACTAAGCGTCCTAGAGCGAAAAGGACGATAATTCGTGACCACCCTCAAAAAATTGAAAAATCCACCAATTTTATATGAAAAACTTCTTTTGGCCATATCTTCTTAAATATGCGTCCTAGAGCGAAAAGGACGATAATTCATGACCACACTCAAAAAATTGAAAAATCCACCCAAAACCTAAAAAAATTGAAATTTTTATATGAAAAACTTCTTTTGGCCATATCTCCTGAACTAAGCGTCCTAGATAATTCGTGACCACCCTCAAAAAATTGAAAAATCCACCCAAAACCTAAAAAAATTTAAATTTTTATATGAAAAACTTCTTTTGGCCATATCTCCTTAAATATGCGTCCTAGAGCGAAAAGGACGATAATTCGTGACCACCCTCAAAAAATTGAAAAATCCACCCAAAACCTAAAAAATTGAATTTTTTATATGAAAAACTTCTTTTGGCCATATCTCCTTAAATATGCGTCCTAGAGCGAAAAGGACGATAATTCATGACCACACCCAAAAAATTGAAAAATCCACCCAAAACCTAAAAAAATTGAAATTTTTATATGAAAAACTTCTTTTGGCCATATCTCCTGAACTACGCGTCCTAGAGCGAAAAGGACGATAATTCGTGACCACACTCAAAAAATTGAAAAATCCACCCAAAACCTAAAAAAATTGAAATTTTTATATGAAAAACTTCTTTTGGCCATATCTCCTTAAATATGCGTCCTAGAGCGAAAAGGACGATAATTCGTGACCACCCTCAAAAAATTGAAAAATCCACCCAAAACCTAAAAAAATTGAAATTTTTATATGAAAAACTTCTTTTGGCCATATCTCCTTAAATATGCGTCCTAGAGCGAAAAAGACGATAATTCGTGACCACCCTCAAAAAATTGAAAAATCCACCCAAAACCTAAAAAAAATGAAATTTTTATATGAAAAACTTCTTTTGGCCATATCTCCTTAAATATGCGTCCTAGAGCGAAAAGGACGATAATTCGTGATCACTCTCAAAAAATTGAAAAATCCACCCAATACCTAAAAAAATTGAAATTTTTATATGAAAAACTTCTTTTGGCCATATCTCCTTAAATATGCGTCCTAGAGCGAAAAGGACGATAATTCGTGACCACCCTCAAAAAATTGAAAAATCCAACCAATACCTAAAAAAATTGAAATTTTTATATGAAAAACTTCTTTTGGCCATATCTCCTTAAATATGCGTCCTAGAGCGAAAAGGACGATAATTCGTGACCACCGTCAAAAAATTGAAAAATCCACCCAAAACCTAAAAAATTGAAATTTTTATATGAAAAACTTCTTTTGGCCATATCTCCTTAAATATGCGTCCTAGAGCGAAAAGGACGATAATTCGTGACCACCCACAAAAAATTGAAAAATCCACCCAAAACCTAAAAAAATTGAAATTTTCGTATGAAAAACTTCTTTTTGCCATATCTCCTGAACTAAGCGTCCTAGAGCGAAAAGGACGATAATTCGTGACCACCCTCAAAAAAATGAAAAATCCACCCAAAACCTAAAAAAATTGAAATTTTTATATGAAAAACTTCTTTTGGCCATATCTCCTAAACTAAGCGTCCTAGAGCGAAAAGGACGATATTTCGTGACCACCCTCAAAAAATTGAAAAATCCACCCAAAACCTAAAAAAATTGAAATTTTTATATGAAAAACTTCTTTTGGCCATATCTCCTAAACTAAGCGTCCTAGAGCGAAAAGGACGATAATTCATGACCACCCTCAAAAAATTAAAAAATCCACAAAAACCCAAAAAAAAATCCACCCAAAACCTAAAAAAATTGAAATTTTTATATGAAAAACTTCTTTTGGCCATATCTCCTGAACTAAGCGTCCTAGAGCGAAAAGGACGATAATTCGTGACCACCCTCAAAAAATTGAAAAATCCACCCAAAACCTAAAAAAATTGAAATTTTTATATGAAAAACTTCTTTTGGCCATATCTCCTTAAATATGCGTCCTAGAGCGAAAAAGACGATAATTCGTGACCACTCTCAAAAAAATGAAAAATCCACCCAAAACCTAAAAAAATTGAAATTTTTATATGAAAAACTTCTTTTGGCCATATCTTTTTAAATATGCGTCCTAGAGCGAAAAGGACGATAATTCATGACCACCCTCAAAAAATTGAAAAATCCACCCAAAACGTAAAAAATTGAAATTTTTATATGAAAAACTTCTTTTTGCCATATCTCCTGAACTAAGCGTCCTAGAGCGAAAAGCACGATAATTCGTGACCACCCTCAAAAAATTGAAAAATCCACCCAAAACCTAAAAAAATTGAAATTTTTATATGAAAAACTTCTTTTGGCCATATCTCCTAAACTAAGCGTCCTAGAGCGAAAAGGACGATAATTCATGACCACCCTCAAAAAATTGAAAAATCCACCCAAAACCTAAAAAAATTGAAATTTTTATATGAAAAACTTCTTTTGGCCATATCTCCTGAACTAAGCGTCCTAGAGCGAAAAGGACGATAATTCGTGACCACCCTCAAAAAATTGAAAAATCCACCCAAAACCTAAAAAAATTGAAATTTTTATATGAAAAACTTCTTTTGGCCATATCTCCTTAAATATGCGTCCTAGAGCGAAAAAGACGATAATTCGTGACCACCCTCAAAAAATTGAAAAATCCACCCAAAACCTAAAAAAATTGAAATTATTATATGAAAAACTTCTTTTGGCCATATCTCCTTAAATATGCGTCCTAGAGCGAAAAAGACGATAATTCGTGACCACCCTCAAAAAATTGAAAAATCCACCCAAAACCTAAAAAAATTGAAATTATTATATGAAAAACTTCTTTTGGCCATATCTCCTTAAATATGCGTCCTAGAGCGAAAAGGACGATAATTCGTGACCACCCTCAAAAAATTGAAAAATCCACCCAAAACCTAAAAAATTGAAATTTTTATATGAAAAACTTCTTTTGGCCATATCTCCTTAAATATGCGTCCTAGGGCGAAAAGGACGATAATTCGTGACCACCGTCAAAAAATTGAAAAATCCACCCAAAACCTAAAAAAATTGAAATTTTTATATGAAAAACTTCTTTTGGCCATATCTCCTTAAATATGCCTCCTAGAGCGACAAGGACTATAATTCGTGACCACCCTCAAAAAATTGAAAAATCCACCCAAAACCAAAAAAAATGAAATTTTTATATGAAAAACTTCTTTCGGCCATATCTCCTTAAATATGCGTCCTAGAGCGAAAAGGACGATAATTCGTGACCACCCTCAAAAAATTGAAAAATCCACCCAATACCAAAAAAAATTGAAATTTTTATATGAAAAACTTCTTTTGGCCATATCTCCTTAAATATGCGTCCTAGAGCGAAAAGGACGATAATTCGTGACCACCCTCAAAAAATTGAAAAATCCACCCAAAACCTAAAAAAATTGAAATTTTTATATGAAAAACTTCTTTCGGCCATATCTCCTTAAATATGCGTCCTAGAGCGAAAAGGACGATAATTCATGACCACCCTCAAAAAATTGAAAAATCCACCCAAAACCTAAAAAAAATGAAATTTTTATATGAAAAACTTCTTTTGGCCATATCTCCTTAAATATGCGTCCTAGAGCGAAAAAGACGATAATTCGTGACCAAACGATAATTCGTGACCACCCTCAAAAAATTGAAAAATCCACCCAAAACTTAAAAAAATTGAAATTTTTATATGAAAAACTTCTTTTGGCCATATCTCCTTAAATATGCGTCCCAGAGCGAAAAGGACGATAATTCGTGACAACCCTCAAAAAATTGAAAAATCCACCCAAAACCTAAAAAAATTGAAATTTTTATATGAAAAACTTCTTTTGGCCATATCTCCTTAAATATGCGTCCTAGAGCGAAAAGGACGATAATTCATGACCACCCTCAAAAAATTGAAAAATCCACCCAAACCTAAAAAAATTGAAATTTTTATATGAAAAACTTCTTTTGGCCATATCTCCTTAAATATGCGTCCTAGAGCGAAAAGGACGATAATTCGTGACCACCCTCAAAAAATTGAAAAATCCACCCAAAACCTAAAAAAATTGAAATTTTTATATGAAAAACTTCTTTCGGCCATATCTCCTTAAATATGCGTCCTAGAGCGAAAAGGACGATAATTCGTGACCACCCTCAAAAAATTGAAAAATCCACCCAATACCAAAAAAAATTGAAATTTTTATATGAAAAACTTCTTTTGGCCATATCTCCTTAAATATGCGTCCTAGAGCGAAAAGGACGATAATTCGTGACCACCATCAAAAAATTGAAAAATCCACCCAAAACCTAAAAAAATTGAAATTTTTATACGAAAAAGTTTTTTTGGCCATATCTCCTTAAATATGCGTCCTAGAGCGAAAAGGACGATAATTCATGACTACCCTCAAAAAATTGAAAAATCCACCCAAAACCTAAAAAAATTTAAATTTTTATATGAAAAACTTCTTTTGGCCATATCTCCTTAACTATGCGTCCTAGAGCGAAAAGGACGATAATTCGTGACCACCCTCAAAAAATTGAAAAATCCACCCAAAACCTAAAAAAAAATAAATTTTTATATGAAAAACTTCTTTTGGCCATATCTTCTTAAATATGCGTCCTAGAGCGAAAAGGACGATAATTCATGACCACCCTCAAAAAATTGAAAAATCCACCCAAAACCTAAACAAATTGAAATTTTTATATGAAAAACTTCTTTTGGCCATATCTCCTTAAATATGCGTCCTAGAGCGAAAAGGACGATAATTCGTGACCACCCTCAAAAAATTGAAAAATCCACCCAAAACCTAAAAAAATTGAAATTTTTATATGAAAAACTTCTTTTGGCCATATCTCTTTAAATATGCGTCCTAGAGCGAAAAGGACGATAATTCATGACCACCCTCAAAAAATTGAAAAATCCACCAAAAACCTAAAAAAATTTAAATTTGTATATGAAAAACTTCTTTCGGCCATATCTCCTTAAATATGCGTCCTAGGGCGAAAAGGACAATAATTCGTGACCACCCTCAAAAAATTGAAAAATCCACCCAAAACCTAAAGAAATTGAAATTTTTATATGAAAAACTTCTTTTGGCCATATCTCCTTAAATATGCGTCCTAGAGCGAAAAGGTCGATAATTCGTGACCACCCTCAAAAAATTGAAAAATCCACCCAAAACCTAAAAAAATTTAAATTTTTATATGAAAAACTTCTTTTGGCCATATCTCCAGAACTAAGCGTCCTAGAGCAAAAAGGACGATAATTCGTGACCACCCTCAAAAAATTGAAAAATCCACCCAAAACTTAAAAAAATTGAAATTTTTATATGAAAAACTTCTTTTGGCCATATCTCCTTAAATATGCGTCCTAGAGCGAAAAGGACGATAATTCGTGACAACCCTCAAAAAATTGAAAAATCCACCCAAAACCTAAAAAAATTTAAATTTTTATATGAAAAACTTCTTTTGGCCATATCTTCTTAAATATGCGTCCTAGAGCGAAAAGGACGATAATTCATGACCACCCTCAAAAAATTGAAAAATCCACCCAAACCTAAAAAAATTGAAATTTTTATATGAAAAACTTCTTTTGGCCATATCTCCTTAAATATGCGTCCTAGAGCGAAAAGGACGATAATTCGTAACCACCCTCAAAAAATTGAAAAATCCACCCAAAACCTAAAAAAATTGAAATTTTTATATGAAAAACTTCTTTTGGCCATATCTCCTTAAATATGCGTCCTAGAGCGAAAAGGACGATAATTCGTGACCACCCTCAAAAAATTGAAAAATCCACCCAAAACCTAAAAAAATTTAAATTTTTATATGAAAAACTTCTTTTGGCCATATCTCCTTAAATATGCGTCCTAGAGCGAAAAGGACGATAATTCGTGACCACCCTCAAAAAATTGAAAAATCCACCCAAAACCTAAAAAAATTGAAATTTTTATATGAAAAACTTCTTTTGGCCATATCTCTTTAAATATGCGTCCTAGAGCGAAAAGGACGATAATTCGTGACCACCCTCAAAAAATTGAAAAATCCACCCAAAACCTAAAAAAAATTGAAATTTTTATATGAAAAACTTCTTTTGGCCATATCTCCTTAAATATGCGTCCTAGAGCGAAAAGGACGATAATTCGTGACCACCCTCAAAAAATTGAAAAATCCACCCAAAACTTAAAAAAATTGAAATTTTTATATGAAAAACTTCTTTTGACCATATCTCCTTAAATATGCGTCCTAGAGCGAAAAGGACGATAATTCGTGACCACCCTCAAAAAATTGAAAAATCCACCCAATACCTAAAAAAATTGAAATTTTTATATGAAAAACTTCTTTTGGCCATATCTCCTTAAATATGCGTCCTAGAGCGAAAAGGACGATAATTCGTGACCACCATCAAAAAATTGAAAACTCCACCCAATACCTAAAAAAATTGAAATTTTTATATGAAAAACTTCTTTTGGCCATATCTCCTTAAATATGCGTCCTAGAGCGAAAAGGACGATAATTCATGACCACCCTCAAAAAATTGAAAAATCCACCCAAAACCTAAAAAAATTTAAATTTTTATATGAAAAACTTCTTTTGGCCATATCTCCTTAAATATGCGTCCTAGAGCGAAAAGGACGATAATTCGTGACCACCCTCAAAAAATTGAAAAATCCACCCAATACCAAAAAAAATTGAAATTTTTATATGAAAAACTTCTTTTGGCCATATCTCCTTAAATATGCGTCCTAGAGCGAAAAGGACGATAATTCGTGACAACCCTCAAAAAATTGAAAAATCCACCCAAAACCTAAAAAAATTGAAATTTTTATATGAAAAAGTTTTTTTGGCCATATCTCCTTAAATATGCGTCCTAGAGCGAAAAGGACGATAATTCATGACCACCCTCAAAAAATTGAAAAATCCACCCAAAACCTAAAAAAATTTAAATTTTTATATGAAAAACTTCTTTTGGCCATATCTCCTTAACTATGCGTCCTAGAGCGAAAAGGACGATAATTCGTGACCACCCTCAAAAAATTGAAAAATCCACCCAATACCTAAAAAAATTGATATTTTTATATGAAAAACTTCTTTTGGCCATATCTCCTTAAATATGCGTCCTAGAGCGAAAAGGACGATAATTCGTGACCACCATCAAAAAATTGAAAAATCCACCCAAAACCTAAAAAAATTGAAATTTTTATATGAAAAAGTTTTTTTGGCCATATCTCCTTAAATATGCGTCCTAGAGCGAAAAGGACGATAATTCATGACTACCCTCAAAAAATTGAAAAATCCACCCAAAACCTAAAAAAATTTAAATTTTTATATGAAAAACTTCTTTTGGCCATATCTCCTTAACTATGCGTCCTAGAGCGAAACGGACGATAATTCGTGACCACCCTCAAAAAATTGAAAAATCCACCCAAAACCTAAAAAAAATTAAATTTTTATATGAAAAATTTTTTTGGTCATATCTTCTTAAATATGCGTCCTAGAGCGAAAAGGACGATAATTCATGACCACCATCAAAAAATTGAAAAATCCACCCAAAACCTAAACAAATTGAAATTTTTATATGAAAAACTTCTTTTGGCCATATCTCCTTAAATATGCGTCCTAGAGCGAAAAGGACGATAATTCGTGACCACCCTCAAAAAATTGCAAAATCCACCCAATACCTAAAAAATTGAAATTTTTGTATGAAAAACTTCTTTTGGCCATATCTCCTTAAATATGCGTCCTAGAGCGAAAAGGACGATAATTCGTGACCACCCTCAAAAAATTAAAAAATCCACCCAAAACCTAAAAAAATTTAAATTTTTATATGAAAAACTTCTTTTGGCCATATCTCCTTAAATATGCGTCCTAGAGCGAAAAGGACGATAATTCGTGACCACCCTCAAAAAATTGAAAAATCCACCCAAAACCTAAAAAAATTTAAATTTTTATATGGAAAACTTCTTTTGGCCATATCTTCTTAAATATGCGTCCTAGAGCGAAAAGGACGATAATTCATGACCACCCTCAAAAAATTGAAAAATCCACCCAAACCTAAAAAAATTGAAATTTTTATATGAAAAACTTGTTTTGGCCATATCTCCTTAAATATGCGTCCTAGAGCGAAAAGGACGATAATTCGTGACCACCCTCAAAAAATTGAAAAATCCACCCAAAACCTAAAAAAAATTTAAATTTTTATATGAAAAACTTCTTTTGGCCATATCTCCTTAAATACGCGTCCTAGAGCGAAAAGGACGATAATTCGTGACCACCCTCAAAAAATTGAAAAATCCACCCAAAACTTAAAAAAATTGAAATTTTTATATGAAAAACTTCTTTTGGCCATATCTCCTTAAATATGCGTCCTAGAGCGAAAAGGACGATAATTCGTGACCACCCTCAAAAAATTGAAAAATCCACCCAAAACTTAAAAAAATTGAAATTTTTATATGAAAAACTTCTTTTGGCCATATATCCTTAAATATGCGTCCTAGAGCGAAAAGGACGATAAAAAATTGAAAAATCAAAAAATTGAAAAATCCACCCAAAACTTAAAAAAATTGAAATTTTTATATGAAAAACTTCTTTTGGCCATATCTCCTTAAATATGCGTCCTAGAGCGAAAAGGACGATAATTCGTGACCACCCTCAAAGAATTGAAAAATCCACCCAAAACCTAAAAAAAATGAAATTTTTATATGAAAAACTTCTTTTGGCCATATCTTCTTAAATATGCGTCCTAGAGCGAAAAGGACGATAATTCATGACCACCCTCAAAAAATTGAAAAATCCACCCAAAACCTAAAAAAATTGAAATTTTTATATGAAAAACTTCTTTTGGCCATATCTCCTTAAATATGCGTCCTAGAGCGAAAAGGACGATAATTCGTGACCACCCTCAAAAAATTGAAAAATCCACCCAAAACCTAAAAAAATTGAAATTTTTATATGAAAAACTTCTTTTGGCTATATCTCCTTAAATATGCGTCCTAGAGCGAAAAGGACGATAATTCGTGACCACCCTCAAAGAATTGAAAAATCCACCCAAAACCTAAAAAAATTTAAATTTTTATATGAAAAACTTCTTTTGGCCATATCTTCTTAAATATGCGTCCTAGAGCGAAAAGGACGATAATTCATGACCACCCTCAAAAAATTGAAAAATCCACCCAAAACCTAAAAAAATTGAAATTTTTATATGAAAAACTTCTTTTGGCCATATCTCCTTAAATATGCGTCCTAGAGCGAAAAGGACGATAATTCGTGACCACCCTCAAAGAATTGAAAAATCCACCCAAAACCTAAAAAAATTTAAATTTTTATATGAAAAACTTCTTTTGGCCATATCTTCTTAAATATGCGTCCTAGAGCGAAAAGGACGATAATTCATGACCACCCTCAAAAAATTGAAAAATCCACCCAAAACCTAAAAAAATTGAAATTTTTATATGAAAAACTTCTTTTGGCCATATCTCCTTAAATATGCGTCCTAGAGCGAAAAGGACGATAATTCGTGACCACCCTCAAAGAATTGAAAAATCCACCCAAAACCTAAAAGAATTTAAATTTTTATATGAAAAACTTCTTTTGGCCATATCTTCTTAAATATGCGTCCTAGAGCGAAAAGGACGATAATTCATGACCACCCTCAAAAAATTGAAAAATCCACCCAAAACCAAAAAAAATTGAAATTTTTATATGAAAAACTTCTTTTGGCCATATGCGTCCTAGAGCGAAAAGGACGATAATTCGTGACCACCCTCAAAAAATTGAAAAATCCACCCAAAACCTAAAAAATTGAAATATTTATATGAAAAACTTCTTTTGGCCATATCTCCTTAAATATGCGTCCTAGAGCGAAAAGGACGATAATTCGTGACCACCCTCAAAAAATTGCAAAATCCACCCAAAACCTAAAATATTGAAATTTTTATATGAAAAACTTCTTTTGGCCATATCTTCTTAAATATGCGTCCTAGAGCGAAAAGGACGATAATTCGTGACCACCCTCAAAAAATTGCAAAATCCACCCAAAACCTAAAAAAATTGAAATTTTTATATGAAAAACTTCTTTTGGCCATATCTCCTTAAATATGCGTCCTAGAGCGAAAAAGGACGATAATTTGTGACCACCCTCAAAAAATTGAAAAATCCACCCAAAACCTAAAAAAATTGAAATTTTTATATGAAAAACTTCTTTTGGCCATATCTCCTTAAATATGCGTCCTAGAGCGAAAAGGACGATAATTCATGACCACCCTCAAAAAATTGAAAAATCCACCCAAAACCTAAAAAATTGAAATTTTTATATGAAAAACTTCTTTTGGCCATATCTTCTTAAATATGCGTCCTAGAGCGAAAAGGACGATAATTCATGACCACCCTCAAAAAATTGAAAAATCCACCCAAAACCTAATTCGTGACCACCCTCAAAAAATTGAAAAATCCACCAAAAACCTAAAAAAAATTAAATTTTTATATGTAAAACTTCTTTCGGCCATATCTCCTTAAATATGCGTCCTAAGGCGAAAAGGACAATAATTCGTGACCACCCTCAAAAAATTGAAAAATCCACCCAAAACCTAAAAAAATTTAAATTTTTATATGGAAAACTTCTTTTGGTCATATCTCCTTAAATATGCGTCCCAGAGCGAAAAGAACGATAATTCGTGACCACCCTCAAAAAATTGCAAAATCCACCCAAAACCTAAAAAAAATTAAATTTTTATATGAAAAACTTCTTTTGACCATATCTCCTTAAATATGCGTCCTAGAGCGAAAAGGACGATAATTCGTGACCACCCTCAAAAAATTGAAAAATCCACCCAAAACCTAAAAAAATTGAAATTTTTATATGAAAAACTTCTTTTGGCCATATCTTCTTAAATATGCGTCCTAGAGCGAAAAGGACGATAATTCGTGACCATCCTCAAAAAATTGAAAAATACACCCAAAACCTAAAAAATTGAAATTTTTATATGAAAAACTTCTTTTGGCCATATCTCCATAAATATGCGTCCTAGAGCGAAAAGGACGATAATTTGTGACCACCCTCAAAAAATTGAAAAATCCACCCAAAACCTAAAAAATTTAAATTTTTATATGAAAAACTTCTTTTGACCATATCTCCTTAAATATGCGTCCTAGAGGGAAAAGGACGATAATTCGTGACCACCATCAAAAAATTGAAAAATCCACCCAAAATTTAAAAAAAAATTAAATTTTTATATGAAAAACTTCTTTTGACCATATCTCCTTAAATATGCGTCCTAGAGGGAAAAGGACGATAATTCGTGACCACCATCAAAAAATTGAAAAATCCACGGAAAACCTAAAAAATTGAAATTTTTATATGAAAAACTTTTTTTTGCCATATCTTCTTAAATATGCGTCCTAGAGCGAAAAGGACGATAATTCGTGACCACCCTCAAAAAATTGAAAAATCCACCCAAAACCTAAAAAATTGAAATTTTTATTGAAAAACTTCTTTTGGCCATATCTCCTTAAATATGCGTCCTAGAGCGAAAAGGACGATAATTCGTGACCACCCTCAAAAAATTGAAAAATCCACCCAAAACCTAAAAAAATTGAAATTTTTATATGAAAAACTTCTTTTGGCCATATCTCCTGAACTAAGCGTCCTAGAGCGAAAAGGACGATAATTCGTGACCACCCTCAACAAATTGAAAAATCCACCCAAAACCTAAAAAAATTGAAATTTTTATATGAAAAACTTCTTTTGACCATATCTCCTTAAATATGCGTCCTAGAGGGAAAAGGACGATAATTCGTGACCACCCTAAAAAAATTGAAAAATCCACCCAAAACCTAAAAAATTTAAATTTTTATATGAAAAACTTCTTTTGACCATATCTCCTTAAATATGCGTCCTAGAGGGAAAAGGACGATAACTCGTGACCACCATCAAAAAATTGAAAAATCCACGGAAAACCTAAAAAATTGAAATTTTTATATGAAAAACTTCTTTTGGCCATATCTCCTTAAATATGCGTCCTAGAGCGAAAAGGACGATAATTCGTGACCACCATCAAAAAATTGAAAAATCCACGGAAAACCTAAAAAAATGAAATTTTTATATGAAAAACTTCTTTTGGCCATATCTCCTTAAATATGCGTCCTAGAGCGAAAAGGACGATAATTCGTGACCACAATCAACAAATTGAAAAATTCACGGAAAACCGAAAAAATTGAAATTTTTATATGAAAAAGTTCTTTTGGTCATATCTCCTTAAATATGCGTCCCAGAGCGAAAAGAACGATAATTCGTGACCACCTTCAAAAAATTGAAAAATCCACCCAAAACCTAAAAACATTGAAATTTTTATATGAAAAACTTCTTTTGGCCATATCTCCTTAACTATGCGTCCTAGAGCGAAAAAGACGATAATTCGTGACCACCATCAACAAATTTAAAAATCCGCGCAAAACCTAAAAAATTGAAATTTTTATATGAAAAACTTCTTTGCGTCCTAGAGCGAAAAGGACGATAATTCATGACCACCCTCAAAAAATTTAGAAATCAACCCAAAACCTAAAAAAATTGAAATTTTTATATGAAAAAGTTCTTTTGGCCATATCTCCTAAACTAAGCGTCCTAGAGCGAAGAGGACGATAATTCATGACCACCCTCAAAAAATTTAAAAATCCACCCAAAACCTAAAAAAATTGAAATTTTTATATCAAAAACTTCTTTTGGCCATATCTCCTTAAATATGCGTCCTAGAGCGAAGAGGACGATAATTCGTGACCACCCTCAAAAAATTTAGAAATCAACCCAAAACGTAAAAAAATTTAAATATTTATATGAAAAAGTTCCTTTGGCCATATCTCCTAAACTAAGCGTCCTAGAGCGAAGGGGACGATAATTCGGGACCACCCTCAAAAAATTGAAAAATCCACCCAAAACCTACAAAAATTGAAATTTTTATATGAAAAACTTCTTTTCCATCCAAAACCTAAAAAAATTGAAATTTTTATATGAAAAACTTCTTTTGGCCATATCTCCTAAACTAAGCGTCTTAGAGCGAAAAAGACAATAATTCGTGACCACCCTCCAAAAAGTTAAAAATCCACCCAAAACCTAAAAAAATTGAAATTTTTATATGAAAAACTTCTTTTGGCCATATCTCCTTAAATATGCGTCCTAGAGCGAAAAGGACGATAATTCATGACCACCATAAAAAAATTGAAAAATCCACCCAAATCCTAAAAAAATTGAAATTTTTATATGAAAAACTTCTTTTCCATCCAAAACCTAAAAAATTGAAATTTTTATATGAAAAATTTCTTTTGACCATATCTCTTTAAATATGCGGCCTAGAGCGAAAAGGACGATAATTCGTGAGTACCCTCCAAAAATTTAAAATTCCACCCAAATCCTAAAAAAATTGAAATTTTTATATGAAAAACTTCTTTTCCATCCAAAACCTAAAAAAAATTGAAATTTTTATATTTTTTTTTTAATTATTATTTATTAATGCTATTTATCTTATCTAGATATTTACATTATTTAAGGCATTATTCTAAATAATTAATGGCATTTACCCATTGGCAAATCCATATTGTAAACAATTTTCAAGCATTTAATGACTTAGTGGAGTTTATGTAATATTGATAATTATTTATAATTATATTAAATCTTGCGGTGCTCTGCGTTTGAGTCTTCTAAAGGTTTCAGTGTTGGTCATTAGAATTGACGCTAATGGATTTGGATGGGCTTCAATTCTGGATTTGTATGCTGTTATTTGAGCCGTAATCTCCTCTTTTATTGTTGGAATATTTAGATCCTTGTGTAGTCGTTGGTTAGTTATATAGGTTGGAGCAGTGGCGATTTGTCGCAATGTTTTTGATTGAAATTGTTGCAAAAGTTTTATATTTGTGTTTGATGCAGTCCCCCATAACTGAATTCCATACGTCCATATAGGCTTTATAATACATTTGTAGATTAGAAGCTTATTCTCTAGAGAAAGTTTCGACTGGCGGCCAATTAGAAATTTCATTCTGTTTGACTGGATGCTTAGTGCTTTTCTTTTAGTCTCAATATGTTTTTTCCAAGTCAACTTTCTGTCAAGATAAATTCCTAGATACTTTGCTTCATTTTGCTGAGGAATTTGGATTTGATTCATGTACACCGGCGGACATGTACCTTTCTTGAGACTGAAAGTCACTTGAATTGATTTTGTTTCGTTAGATCTTATACGCCATTTCAAAAGCCATGATGATAACGAATTTAAATAGTTTTGAAGGATATCACTAGCTCCATTTACAGTTTTATTTACAGCCATTACTGCTGTATCATCAGCGAAAGTACCTATCAAAACTGTTTGAGATACTGGGAGGTCTGCGGTAAAAAGAACATATAATAAAGGGCCAAGTACGCTTCCTTGAGGTACACCTGCACGTATGTTTTTCAGTTGGCTCATTTCACCATTTTCTTGGACGAAGAAATTTCGTCCTGATATATATGACTTAATGAACAAGTAAAAGTTTATTGGTAAGAGTTTTTTGATTTTGTAAAGAAGTCCATCATGCCAAACTTTATCAAAGGCTTGGGATATATCCAAGAATGCTGCAGTACAGTACTGCTTTGACTCAAATGCTGTGTTTATTGTTTCAACAAGACGATGTATTTGTTCTATTGTGCCATGGCGTTTTCTAAATCCAAACTGATGATGTGGAATAATTTCGTCTTGGTCAATGAGCGGCATTAATCGTTGCAGAAATAATCGTTCAAGAACTTTTGAAAGTACAGGCAAGAGACTTATTGGTCTGTAAGATTTTGCTTGGTCCGCTGGCTTACCAGGTTTAAGAATCATTGTAATTTGTGCTATTTTCCATTGAGGGGGAACAAAGCAATGTACCAAACACGCATTGAATATAAATGTAATGAGGTCAATTCCTTCTTTAGGTAATTCTTTTAGAATCTTCGGAGTAATAAGGTCATAACCAGGTGACTTCTTTAAGTTTAAGTCTTTAATAACTTTTTACTTCAGATTTTGTGAATTTCTTAATTGGTAAATCCAATTGATGGGTTTCATTCAGGAAGTCATAAATAAGGTTTGGCAAACTTTCATCAGAATTTGGTGTGAACACACTATGTAAATAGTTTGCAAACTCTTTTGCTTTTTCGAGGTTGGTTTTGGTCCATGAGTTATCGGCCCTTCTGATTGGGTGGTTTGTTTTTGGATTTTGGCTTAAGGTCTTTGACATTTTCCACAGAGAATAATCAGTTGAAGCATCTGGACCAAGGTTTCGTATTTCTCTTTCAATTTTTGAGTTTCGAATATCTTGTAACAGTTTTTGCAGCGTTTTTGTAGCCTTATTTAACAGCCTTTTATCTTCAGGTGATTTACTTATTTGCCATCGTTTTTTGGCCTTTCGTTTTTCAGAAATTTTTTCCAATATATCTTTAGAGCATTTTGGAGGACACACAAGACTATTTTTCGGCGTTGAATTCCACGAAGCTTGTTGTATGGTCCGAGTTAAATATTCTACACTTTCTATAATTTCCTGTTCCGTTTTCAAGCTAATTTTTGTATTTAAGGTGGTTTTAATTAAATATCGAAAATAGTGCCAATTGGTCTTTTTACTATGAAGCTTACATATTGTTTCTTGGGGTATATGCTGAGAATTTAGTGTTAAAATGACTGGCGAATGATCCGAAGATAGTTCTAGACTTGTAGTGCATTTTTGTGAGCCAGGAGATATGCCTTTGCATACACAAAAATCGATCAGATCTGGTATTTTTTGGGTATCAGTCGGCCAATAAGTTGGTGTGTGTGGTGAGATTACATGAAGACGAAGTTCTTTAATGGCCCAGTTTAATTGTCTACCTTTTGGAGTTGTTAAACGAGATCCCCAATTAGTATGTTTGGCGTTATAGTCCCCACATGCTATGAACTTGTCCCCTAGTGTTTTGAAGAAATTTATGTAGAATTCTTTTTTGATATTGTGCCTTGGCGGACTATATACAGACGATATGATTAGAGAACCTTGCCAGTCCTCCATAATGACATTTGTCGCTTGTATTTCTTCAGAACAGTAGTGGTTTCCTGGATAGTGCATTATTTTTTTCCTAATAAGAATTCCAGAACCTCCGCGTGCCTTTCCGCTAGGATGCATCACGTGGTAGAAATCGTAATCAGGGATACTGAAATAACTCTTTTGAGTGAAGTGAGTCTCTGAAATCAATAAAATGTCTATTTGGTTTAATCGAAGAAATTCTGTAATTTCCAAAGTGTGTTGAGATAAGCCATTGGCATTCCAGAAAACTATCTTAAGGTCTCTCATTTAAAGGAGTTTGAATAAGCTTTGAAGTTATATTCAATAAAAGAGTTGTCATTTGTTGCATTAAATTGTTGAGATTGTTAAGCATATCATGTAGCTCCCCTGTTTGGGGAGTTTGAAATACAGAAATGTGTGGCTGATTATTTGTTAATTGTTGGCTCTGTTGCTGGTTTACATTTGAGTTTTGTATTACTTGGGAGTATGTGGCATTTGTTGTTCGGGATAGTGCGTTTTCAGTTTGAAGTACGTTCGGTTGATTGTTTGTTCTGGGAGGATAGTGGGTTTTATAGATTTGTTTGTAAATAGTGCAACCTTTGTAATTTGCTGGATGATTTCCATTGCATAAGGCACATTTTACCTCTTCTGCCCAGTTTTTACGATGACATGATTTAGATTCATGTTCTCCCGCACATTTAATGCAGATGGATTTTCTTTTGCAGTATTTTTTTGTGTGTCCGTATTGTTGACAATTTGAACATTGTGGAACAGTCTTTTTTGGACGAGGTGGTTCGAAAGATACCACGCTCGAAACTAGACGGGTTACTGAGTAAATCTCTTTGTTGTTGGGTTTAGTAGATAACTCGATTTCAAAGAGTGGGAGAGGCTCCTTAGTACGCTGATGTTTAATGTTCCAAATGTTTACTACATCATGGCCATGGCTGGAAAGTTCGTCCTTAAGCATTTGCGTATCTACAGTGGAGTGCATATTTCTCAGGATAACTTTAAACCCTCTTTCATGTTTTGGTCGGTAAGTATGATACTCAGTATTTTTCTTATCTAGCTCTTCTACAACTTTTTTATACGTGTCATGAGTCTTTGACATTATTTTGACTTGTTCGTTTCGCAGAACTTTAATTTCAAACTGTTGTGGAACACACTCATTTAGCAGAGACATTAATGGCTGGATGTTAGAAACTTTATCAACAAAGATAGGTGGTGGTTTTACATTTTGATCCAAAGTATTAGTATTAGTAATTTCTTCTGTTTCAGTTTGAGAACTCAAAGCCGCAAATCGGTTTGACTGCGTGTTCGAATTAGGTTCTTTGCTAAGCCAATATTTATTCACAATTGCTTGTTTCTTGTTAGCACTTGAATTATTAGGACTAGCTCTGGGGCGTTTTTTGCGTTTAGCAATTTGCCACTCATTATTTGGAGTTGTATTTTGAGTTATTGTTTGATTACAGTCTATTGAGGTTACATCAAAGCGTCCAACTTCTCTGTTGAGTTCATCTTCATCAGTTTCAAATGATTGATTATTCAGTTTCGACTTCAACAATTCAATATCTCTTTGCAATTGCAAACAAAGTATCTCATACTTTTGGTTTTTTTCAGTAAGCTCAGCATTTGCCTTTTCAAGTTGTTGCAGCTTGTTGATTCTCAGTGAACCAATGCGGTTTCTGGGTGTCATGACTGTATTCTCAGCCATTTGTTCTCCAACCATACTAATATAATTAGTCAATCATGCAGTACTGGTGCGTATTGTGAGTACGCACCATCATTAACTGCATTACCGACACCGTATATTGTATAGTACTATTTGGAGCAACTCTGTTGATCTCAACCACTATTTGAGAGACAAGACCAGCTGATACTGTCAGAATTTGTGATCAATATTCAGCAGCACAAGTGATTTTGCCGTCTCTATCTGGCTTTGAGTATTTTTTAATAGTTTTCTTTTAAGATTCTTCAAATCTTAAATGTGTTAAATTAAAAATATTACACTTACTCAGTGTCACAAGTGAAATTTTTTTCAATGAGAGGATGCTGTGGATTTGCCAATTTTAATCCAACACCCAATCAGATGGCCAAATTCAATGTAAACAAACGAAATTTTAGTTTTTCCTGGGAGCAACTATAAACACAGCCGTCGCAGTAGGAGTGCTCAAAAAAAAGCGAAAAGAACGATAATTCGTGACCACCTTCAAAAAATTGAAAAATCCACCCAAAACCTAAAAACATTGAAATTTTTATATGAAAAACTTCTTTTGGCCATATCTCCTTAAATATGCGTCCTAGAGCGAAAAAGACGATAATTCGTGACCACCATCAACAAATTTAAAAATCCGCGCAAAACCTAAAAAATTGAAATTTTTATATGAAAAACTTCTTTTGGCCATATCTCTTTAAATATGCGGCCTAGAGCGAAAAGGACAATAATTGGCGACCACCCTCCAAAAAGTTAAAAATCCACCCAAAATCTAAAAAAATTGAAATTTTTATATGAAAAACTTATTTTGGACGAAAAGGACGATAATTCGAGACCACCCTCAAAAAATTGAAAAATCCACCCAAAACCTAAAAAAATGAAATTTTTATATGAAAAACTTCTTTTGGCCACATCTCCATAAATATGCGTCCTAGAGCGAAAAGGTAAGGTTAGTAAGACAGGAACAGACTCCCTTAATGTCATGCTACATCTATTGCCTTTAGACATTTTGGCTAAACAGTCAGCTGCAACAACGGCTGTGCGGTGGCGCGAGCTATCGCTGTGGTCGAAAAAAATGTACGGTCATAGTTCGGTCCTCAAAGTAATGCCAGATGTGCCTAACGTAGTGGATTACACCCTGGCAAAACCACTTTTCGACAAAAAGTTTGAAACTCTAATTCCCAACAGTGAGGCGTGGTGTACACAGACCCCGGGGAATAAAAGATATATAGATTTCTATACTGATGGCTCCAAATTGAATGGACAAGTGGGGTTCGGAGTATATTCTAAAGATCTGGAAATTCGAATAGCGAAAAGATTACCTAATCACTGTAGTGTTTTTCAGGCTGAAATATTGGCAATAAGAGAGGTGGTGAATTGGCTGAGAAGTAATGTTCCAACAAATATTGGCATTAATATATACTCAGACAGTCAACCTGCAATAAAATCCTTGGACTTTGTGTTCCTTAACTCAAAAACGGCCATAGACTGCCGCAAATCTCTCAACGAGATGGCTGAGCAGTACAATATTCACCTAATATGGGTGTCTGGTCATAGGAACATACCGGGGAACTAGAATCTGTTGGTATGCCTCTGGCCACCTGCAAGCTCTTACTGCGTGAGAAGGCTGTTATGATGGCCAATATTCGATGGGAAAATTGCAAGGGTTGTAACGACACCAAGCAAATATGGCCCCATTTAAACTTAAACCGCACACTAGATATGCTAGTGTTCTCAAGGCGTCAGATAGCACTCCTAATATCTGCTATAACGGGTCGCTGCCTGATAGGCGAATTTGCAAAAACTATAGGTGCGAAGTATAATGACTATTGTATAAGCCGTCATGACGTGGAGGAAAAGGGATCAATTAAACACCTCTTGTGTGAGTGTCCTGCTGTTTGTGTAAGGCGTAAGCGAATTTTAGGAGCATATAGCTTTAGATTACTGGCTGACCTGGAAAATGTTAACTTAAGCAGTTTGTTAATGTTTTTGGAGCAATCTGGTTGGTTCCACAAAAGTAAATAATAGAGAAGGTTCAGTGGTTAAGACTAGAAGTGCCCATATGTAATAGGTACTTTTAGTTAAATGTGGTATCACAATGGACTGAATAGTCTAAGTGAGCCTGAAATTTAATCGGGCTGCCACTTTAACCTAACCTTTAACCTAGAGCGAAAAGGACGATAATTCGTGACCACCCCCAAAAAATGTAAAAGTCCACCCAAATCCTATAAAAATTTAATTTTATATGGAAAACTTCTTTTGACCATATTGGATCTGAGATCATAAAGTATAAATATTCTGGGGTGCAATGTCCTCGTTGAAATCACTCGTGGTGAAATTCTGCGTCGATCTGAGCATGTCCATCCGTCCGTTGGCTAGATCCAGTCCTCTATAGTACTAACGGTATGTGCAAAATTTCATCGAAATGGGTTCAGATGTACATATAGCTCCCATATATGTATCGCCCGATTTTGAAAAATTTGCCCCTAATAAGGTAACCTTTTGTGGTATTAATCAAACCCGCAAAATATTATGCAAATTGGTTCAGATTTACATATAGCTCCCATATATATATGCATCGCTCGATTTTCCCAAATTTGGCCATAATACTTTTATTTATTATCCAATGTTACTCAACTTTCAAATTTTGTTGTACTAGCCGATCGTATTTATACGTACTTGTAGCTCTTACATAAGAATATTGTTCGATTTTTACAAATTTTGATTTATCCCACACAATAATTTATCGATTTTCTCTTTTTTTAATAATGTTCTCAATATTAGTGGCATACTAACTCCGTAGGTGCAATATCAACTACAGCCAGTGTTGCTAGAAGTAGGGGAAATTCCCTATAAGTAGGTTTTTTTTCTAATATTAAGCGTATTGTAGGGATGTAGGGCCACATTTTAACTCAACACAATTTGTAATAATTTTTACATTTTGGTGGCTCTAGAGGAGGAAATTAGAAGACGGCAAGGCGTGATCTTTAACAATGTGTGGTAACAACAGTTACCACTCGTGCCAAAAAAAAAAAATTTAGCAAAATTTGAAATTTGAATTTCTGTAGAAATTTTTGCCAAAACTTTATTCCTGTAGAAAATTTTGTCAACATTTTATTTCTATAGAAAATTTTGTCAAATCGTATTTCTATAGATTTTTTTTTTTCAAAATATTATTTCTACACGCAAAGAAAAAAACGTTTGGAAAACGTGTACCGAAAACGTTTTTCTTTTGTTAGAGATTTTTGAATTGCTTCGAAAATTTTAAACTTTTATCACCAAAAAAATTCGTTTGTTGCAAAATTTTTATCTTTTCAATAAAAAAAGTTATTTTTGAAACAACAACACACTTCATTTCGTTTATATCAAACACTGTTCTTTTCTGACTTTAGGTTTTTAATAAGACACATTTTACAGTTCAAAATTCAATATACTACAATGTAATGTTGAACATTTTTTCAGAATCTTCCGAACATATGTGGAATATATGTAAAACAAAAAAAAAACTTTGGTCGAAGCAGGGATCGAACCCACGACCCTTGGCATGCAAGTCGGACGTAGCAACCACTGCTCCACGGAGCCAAACTAAATGTTTGTTTCTGTTAAATAAACTTTGTTTATTCGGTTCGTGGGCGCCGCAAGCTATGCTATATAAATATAACTTATATGGATATTTATCTATTGATGACCATAACAGGTACATAGCTCAGTGGTTAGTGTGTTGACTTACAAAGTGCATGGTCCGCGGTTCGATTCTCGTCCAGCCGAAAGGTAAAAAAAATTTAAAATTTATAAAATTGTATAATTTCTCCTACATTGTTGGTATTACAGGAAAAGGTGTAAAGAACTAAAAAATCTCGTGGATGTGAGAAAGATGTGAGGGAAAATGCAATTAGCAAGAAAACATTTTTTTTGAGTTTGTCTTTATGAAATTGTTTTTACATCCTGGAAAAGAATAAACGTTTATCACAAAAAGTATATACTTTTCTTCCAAATACACTTTCCATACAGCGAAAAGCAAATGAGAAACGAACTTTGTTTGTCTAAAATTTCGTTTGGGATGAAAGAATTTTTTTTTTTTGCGTGTATGAAAATTTTCTCAAAATTTTATTTCTATGGATTTTTTTCTCAAAATTTTATTTTTATAGAATTTATTATCAAAATTTTATTTCTATAGAAGGGGAGCCACCGTGGTGCAATGATTAGCATGCCCGCCTTGCATACATAAGGTCGTGGGTTCGATTCCTGCTACGACCGAACACCAAAAAGTTTTTCAGCGGTGGATTATCCCACCCCAGTAATGCTGGTGACATTTCTGAGGGTTTCAAAGCTTCTCTAAGTGGTTTCACTGGAATGTGGAACATGAAATCGGGCAGCACTCAGTGATAAGAGAGAAGTTCACCACTGTGGTATCACAATAGTCTAAGTGAGCCTGATACATCGGGCTGCCACACAACCTAACCTAACCTAACATTTCTACAGAAAAATTTCTCAAAAAAATTTGTTTGTAGAAACTTTTTCCAAAATTTAATTTTTTATCAAAATTTTATTTCTATAGAAAAATTTCTCAAAAAATATTGTTTATAAAAACTTTTTCCAAAATTTAATTTCTATAGAGATTTAACAAAAAAAAATTACTATTTTTGGTAGAATTCTACCAGCTGCAACCGTGGTGGTAATACAAATTTATTTTCTAGGTTATATGCGTTGCATTTTCATGTTATAAGTTAATAAAGTACTTACAACCATTTTTGTTTTGTAAAATTTCTTTAAATTTAACGAAAATATTGTAGGGAAAATTGTTTGGAAATGTAAGGGAAAGAAGGGAACTTTTTTGGTCCTTGTAGGGTAAACCGACTATGAGCTATAGTCAGATTGAGACAAAGCACCCATAAACATGTACCCCTTAATTTTCTTAAATATGCAACTGCGGTTTATCTCCCTATATCAATGTTACCCCACAAAAGCACGCAGAGAAGGAATATGATCACCTCAAACATGTTTCAAGAGCAAAATGTTATTTTTGTGTGGTGACCATGTAACATGTTTGTCACTAAAATGTTGTTTTATCGTCAAATATAACCTGCTTGCCGAAATCAGATACATGATTTCCGAGAATATAACATGGTTGCGAAAACCATGTTACATGGTCACCACCCAAAAATAACAGTTTGCAAAAATAACAGTTGATCATATTCCTTCTCTGGGTGTGCCTATGATTACTAATTCAGTAAGGGTGGTTTAGGGTATGATATAGTCGGCCCCGCCCGACTTTCTACTTTACTTACATATTTTTATACCCTCCACCATAGGATGGGGGGTATATTAACTTTGTCATTCCGTTTTTAACACATCAAAATATTGCTCTAAGACCCCATAAAGTATATATATTCTGGGTCGTGGTGAAATTCTGAGTCGATCTGAGCATGTCCGTCCGTCCGTCCGTCTATTGAAATCACGCTAACTTCCGAACGAAACAAGCTATCGACTTGAAACTTGGCACAAGTAGTTGTTATTCATGGGAGTCGGATGGTATTGCAAATGGGCCATGTCGGTCCACTTTTACGTATAGCCCCCATATAAACGGACCGCCAAATTTGGCTTGCGAATCCTCTAAGAGAAGCAAATTTCATCCGATCCGGCTGAAATTTGGTACATAGTGTTAATATATGGTCTCTAACAACCATGCAAAAATTGGTCCACATCGCTCCATAATTATATATTGCCCCCATATAAACCGATCCCCCGATTTGGCTTGCGGAGCATCTAAGAGAAGCAAATTTCATCCGATCCGGCTGAAATTTGGTACATGATGTTAATATATGGTCTCTAATGACCATGCAAAAATTGGTGCACATCGGTCCACTTTTACGTATAGCCCCCATATAAACGGACCCCCAAATTTGGCTTGCGAATCCTCTAAGAGAAGCAAATTTCATCCGATCCGGCTGAAATTTGGTACATAGTGTTAATATATGGTCTCTAACAACCATGCAAAAATTGGTCCACATCGGTCCATAATTATATATAGCCCCCATATAAACCGATCCCCCAATTTGGCTTGCGGAGCCTCAAAGAGAAGCAAATTTCATCCGATCCGGCTGAAATTTGGTAGATGGTATTGGTATATGTTCCCAAAGACCATGCAAAAATTGGTCCACATCGGTCCATAATTATATATAGCCCCCATATAAACCGATCCCCCAATTTGGCTTGCGGAGCCTCTAAGAAACGAAGATTTCATCCGATCCGGCTGAAATTTGGTACATGGTGTTGGTATATGTTCTCTAATGACCATGCAAAAATTAGTCCATATCGGTCCATAATTATATATAGCCCCCATATAAATCGATTCCCAGATTTGTCCTCCGGAGCCTCTTGGAGGAGCAAAATTCATCCGATCCGGTTGAAATTTGCAACGTGGTGTTAGTATAAGGCCGCTAATAACCATGCCAAAATTGGTCCATATCGGTCTATAGTTATATATAGGCGATCTCCAATCACACAAAAAATTGGTCCTTATCGGTTCATAATCATGGTTGCCACTCGAGCCAAAAATAATCTACCAAAATTTTATTTTTATACCCACCACCATAGAATGGTGATGGGGGTATAATAAGTTTGTCATTCCGTTTGTAACACATCGAAATATCGATTTCCGACTATATAAAGTATATATATTCTTAATCAGGGAGAAATTCTAAGACGATATAACGATGTCCGTCTGTCCGTCTGTCTGTCTGTCTGTCTGTTGTAATCACGCTACATTCTTCAATAATGAAGCAATCGTGCTGAAATTTTGCACAAACTCGTCTTTTGTCTGCAGGCAGGTCAAGTTCGAAGATGGGCTATATCGGTCCAGCTTTTGATATAGTCCCCATATAAACCGACCTCCCGATTTGGGGTCTTGGTCTTATAGAAATCGTAGTTTTTATCCAATTTCCCTGAAATTTGAAATCTAGAGGTATTTTATGACTATAAAGAGGTGTGCCAAAAATGGTGAGTATCGGTCCATGTTTTGGTATAGCCCCCATATAGACCGATCTCCCGATTTTAATTCTTGGTCTTATAGAAACCGCAGTTTTTATTCAATTTACTTGAAATTGGAAATCTAGAGGTATTGTAGGACCACAAATACGTGTGCCAAAAATTGTGAGTATCGGTCTATGTTTTGGTATGGTCCCCATATAAAACGACCTCCCGATTTGGGGTCTTGGGCTTATAGAAATCGTAGTTTTTATCCAATTTGCCTGAAATTTGAAGTCTGGAGGTATTTTATAACCATAAAGAGGTGTGCCTAAAATGAGTAGTATCGGTCCATGTTTTGGTATAGCCCCCATATAGACCGATCTCCCGATTTTACTTCTTGGGCTTATAGAAACCGCAGTTTTTATTCAATTTACTTGAAATTGGGAATCTAGAGGTATTGTAGGATCGCAAATACGTGTGCCAAAAAATTGTGAGTATCGGTACATGTTTTGGTATAGCCCCCATATAAAACGACCTCCCGATTTTGGGTCTTGGGCTTATAGAAACCGTAGTTTCTATCCAATTTGTCTGAAATTGGATATCTAGAGGTATTTTAGGACCATAAAGAGGTGTGCCGAAAATGGTGAGTATCGGTCCATATTTTGGTATAGCCCCCATATAGACCGATTTCCCGATTTTACTTCTTGGGCTTCTAGAATCCGAAGTTTTTATCCTATTTGCCTGAAATTGGAAATCTAGAGGTATTTTCGGGTCATAAAGAGGTGTGCCGAAAACGGTGAGTATCGGTCCATATTTTAGTATAGCCCCCATAAGAACGATCTCCCGATATATCTCCTTGGGTTTCTAGAAACTGTAGTTTTTATCTGATTTGCCTGAATTTGTAAATATTCTGATATTTTAAGCTCACAAAAACGTGTATCGGATTAAGTTTTTATCGGTCCATTTGATAATGCCTCCATATAGACCGACTTCACTTCTTGACGGTGTAGAAGGCGCACTGATCATGAAAATTGCTTGAAACTCAATGTAAAATTTTCAGATTTTCCTTCCACAGATTTAAGATTTCAAATTAAGACGTTATTTTATAATTTTCTTGCACACTTACAAGATACGTTAATGATTCCTCTAAAACTCAAACAAAAATGGTTCTTAAAAATCCAGAATCTGATATAGTCGTCATAGGTAAAATCTTTAATTTTATCTTCGGGAAGTGTCCTCAAGTCCTCAAGCCATCCTGAAATTTCAAAGGAAACCCTAATATTTGGTTCACGGTGGTGGGTATTTAAAATTCGGCCCGGCCGAACTTAGTGCTGTTTATACTTGTTATAGAAAACATTGTCAAAATGTTATTTCTATAGAAGATTTTGTTAAAATTTTATTTCCATAGAAAATTTTGTAAAAAATTTTATTTCTATAGAAAATTTTGTCAAAATTTTATTTCTATGGGAAATTTTGTCAAAATTTTATTTCTATAGAAATTTTTTTCCAAATTTTATTTCTATAGAAAATTTTTTCCAAATTTTACTTCTATAGAAAATGTTGTCAAAATTTTATTTCTGTAGAAACTTTAATCTTAATTATATACGTATTTAACCGGCCTTTTTTAGTTTAATATATACTACGTATGGACTACCTTGTGATTTAGAAGACGATGTTAGGAAGTTTTAAGATATCTTGCCATCGGCAAGTGTTACTTCAAGCCAAGTAATTCGATTGTGGATGACAGTCTTCAGTAGAAGTTTCTACGTAATCCATGGTGGAGGGTACATAAGCTTCGGCCTGGCCGAACTTACGGCCGTATATGCTTGTTTAGTTTAATATATACTACGTATGGACTACCTTGTAATTTAGAAGACGATGTTAGGAAGTTTTAAGATACCTTGCCATCGGCAAGTGTTACCGCAACCCAAGTAATTCGATTGTGGATGACAGTCTTCAGTAGAAGTTTCTACGTAATCCATGATGGAGGGTACATAAGCTTCGGCCTGGCCGAACTTACGGCTGTACACGCAAAGAAAAAAAAAACGTTTGGAAAACGTGTACCGAAAACGTTTTTCTTTTGTTAGAGCTTTTTGAATTGCTTCGAAAATTTTAAACTTTTATCACCAAAAAAATTCGTTTGTTACAAAATTTTAATTTTTTCAATAAAAACAGTTATTTTTGAAACAACAACACAGTCCATTTCGTTTATATCAAACACTGTTCTTTTCTGAATTTAGGTCTTTAATAAGACACATTTTACAGTTCAAAATTTAATATACTAAAATGTAATGTTGAACATTTTTTCGAAATCTTCCGAACATATCTGGAATATATGTTAAAAAAAAAAAAAACAAAACAAAAAAACTTTGGTCGAAGCAGGGATCGAACCCACAACCCTTGGCATGCAAGTCGGTCGTAGCAACCACTACTCCACGGTGCCAAACTAAATGTTTGTTTCTGTTAAATAAACTTTGTTTATTCGGTTCGTGGGCGCCGCAAGCTATGCTATATAAATATAACTTATATGGATAATTATCTATTGATGACCATAACAGGTACATAGCTCAGTGGTTAGTGTGTTGGCTTACAAAGTGCATGGTCCGCGGTTCGATTCTCCGTCCAGGCGAAAGGTAAAACAAAAATTAAAAAAATTATAAAATCGTAAAATTTCTTCTACATTGTTGGTATTACAGGAAAAGGTGTTACGAACTAAAAAACCTTGTGGATGTGAGAAAGATGAGAGGGAAAATGCAATTAGCAAGAAAACAATGTTTTTTTTTGAGTTAGTCTTTATGAAATTGTTTTTACATCCTGGAAAAGAATAAACGTTTATCACAAAAAGTATATACTTTTCTTCCAAATACACTTCCTTACAGAGAAAAGCAAATGAGAAACGAACTTTGTTTGTCTAAAATTTCGTTTGGAAGGAAAGAATTATTTTTTTGCGTGTATATACTTGTTTAAAACTCAATTAAGATTTTAATTGGAAAAATTTTCGTGAAATTGGTTTCTGTGTAGTCTCACCACAATTTTCTGCTACTCCTAATCAATACAGATGTACTCTTAACTTAAGTTTGCGTATGTTTAATTTTGAGTTATCTCTTCGAATAGTAGAAAAAGTTTAAATTAAAATTTAATTTTAAATATCTAAACATTTATGTGATAGTCCTTAAAGTAATACAATCACCCTTCCCACAAACATTTTATCATCGTTCAATGATTAAATTTGAATATTGAATTACTTGTCGTTGTCATTCTTAGAGCTTTTGCTTTCATCGGCGATTAAAAGTTAAGTTCAACTTACCAGAAAAACAAAGAAACCCTAACACAGTTTACTACATTTCCCAAGGGGAAATAGGGAAAAATCAACATAACACTGCATCCGTCCTTTTAGTTGACAGACAACTGACATGGCAGCGGTACAGGTCAACGTAAGATAGAATGACATTGCATGTCATGGAAAACAAGAAATGAAAGACAGCTAGCTAGCTCCCTCTACTAATTTGATTAAAGTCAACAAAAGTGTGTAAAATAATAAACGTGGTCCACCAACAGCAGTAGCAGCAGCAGCAGTAACATCATCTACAAGCCATTGTCCTTAGTCTATGAGATACCAAGGATGTTTACATCAGCATTGCCATCATGCTCACCCATGTTTGTTATTCTCGTAATGATCGTTTTCTTATCATTTAAGCTCATCGCCAACGCCATGAAAAGTTCCCCAAAAAACACAAACGATTTCATCACTAGCAGTAGATACTGGGCAATGTCACAGAACTCAGATATACATAGTAGTAGTAGTAGTAGTGGTGGCCGTAGTTATAACAAAATTTGTAGTAGTTGTGATAGTAGTAGTGGTAATAGTCCTGTTAGTCTAGTCATGCCACCAGTAATGGTTAATTTGATTTGTTTTCTGCTCCAAAAAGTATGCTACAACTTTTCCATTTAGTTAGCCCAGAAGGTTTTTGTTTGTGGTCCATGTTTATTATTGTTTTGCAGCCGCTGTTATTTGGTGGTCTTTGGATTATTTTCATTGTTGCAAAACGTGGCTATTTTCTGGGTTTTTTAATTTTATTGCTTCAGCACTATTACAGCTAACAAACATTATAATTTATTTAATATCAGCGAAAGAGATTTGTGCTTTTATTTCTCTCTGTCTCCCTGTCTCTCTCGCTTATGCCTTGGGTGTTTCTGTTTTTGTTGCTATAGCAGCTACTCGTTTTAAATGCATAATAATGAATGACAATATAAAGCATACCCCAAGGAGCTAGAAAATAAAAACAAATACTTTCTGGATATCCAGTTTTTAAATTGAGGGTTAATTTAATAAAAATTAAATGTCTACATAAAAATGAAATGAAAATATTTATAAATTTTTACAATTATTTATATTTATATATAGCATACCCTAAGGAGTTAGAAAATAAAAACAAATACTTTCTAGATGTCCAATTTTTAAATTTAAAATTAATTAAATATTAAATATCTAGAAAAATAAAATGAAAATATGTATGCATTTCCTATAGAATGACTAAATTTGTGTGAGCAAAAGCAATGACTATTCAAATACTCTTTGCTAATACGCACAGAAAAAAACCCTGGTACATGGTGTTAGTATATGGTCTCTAACAACCATGCAAAAATTGGTCCACATCGGTCCATAATTATATATAGCCCCCATATAAACCGATCCCCTAATTAGGTTTGCTGAGCCTCTAAGAGAAGCAAATTTAATCCAATCCGGCTGAAATTTGGTACATGGTGTTAGTATATGGGCCCTAACAACCATGCAAAAATTGGTCCACATTGGTCAATAATTATATATAGCCCCCATATAAACCGATCCCCCGATTTGGCTTGCAGAGCCTCTAAGAGAAACAAATTTCATCCGATCCGGCTGAAATTTGGTACATTATGTTAGTATATGGTCTCTAATGACCATGCAAAAATTGGTCCATATCGGTCCATAATTATATATAGCCCCCATATAAACCGATCACCAGATTTGACCTCCGGAGCCTCTTGGAAGAGCAAAATTCTTCCCACTCGGTTGAAATTTGGTACGTGATGTTAGTATATGTTATCCAACAACCATGCAGGAATTGGTTCCTATCAGTCCATAATTATATATAGCTCCCATATAAACCGATCGCCAGATTTGACCTCCGATGCCTTTTGGAGAAGCAAAATTCATCCGATCTGGTTGAAATTTGGTACGTGGTGGTAGTATATGATATTTAACAACCATGCCAGTGGTGGTCCATATCAGTCTATAATCATTTATAGCCCCCATATAAACCGATCCCGAGATTTGGTTTTGGAGCCTCGTGGAGGAGCAAATTTCATCCGAGTGAGTTGAAATTTGTGGATGACAGGCTTTCGTAGAAGGTTCTACGCAATCCATGGTGGAAGGTACATAAGATTCGGCCTGGCCGAACTTACGGCCGTATATACTTGTTTTTTTTTTTTTTATTTTAATTTCTATAGACTATTTATCAACATTTTATGTCTATGTAAAATTTTGTCAACATTTTATTTCTATAGAAAATTTTGTAAAAAATTTTAATTTCTATAGAAAATTTTGTAAAAAATTTTAATCTCTATGGATATTTTGTCAAAATTTTTGTCTATGTACAATTTGATCAAAATTGTATTTCTATAGAAAATTTTGTGAAAATTTTACTTAAATAGAAAATTTTATCGAAATTTTAGTTATATAATAAATTTTCTCAAGAATGCTTCCTATAGAAAATTTTCTTAAAATTCTATTTCTATAGAAAAATTTGCCAAAATGTTAGTTCCTTAGAAAATTTTATCAAAATTTTAGTTCTATGGAAAATTTTATAACAATTTTAATTTCAATCCTATATAAAATTGAGGTAACACTTAGTTGGAGAGGAATATTTTGCAAAATCTACCAAAAACATAAATAATTCTATTAAACAGTAAAAAAATTATTATTTTTGATAGAATTCTACGAACTGTGACAACAGTTTGTATGACCCGCCTGAAAATATGCAACGAAAAGTTTCTTTAGTTGTTAAACTGGATTATTTTGACGACTTGTTAAGTTTTAGTCAATTTATATCTAATAAGGAAAAAACGGTTAATTTATATCTAATATGAAAAACGGTGATTTCACAGGCCTAACCCATTGATTCCTCTTTCCATTTCCCTCCCAGATTTGAGGACAATTGTTTTTGTCTTGACTATTTCTCACCTAGCAAAAATTTGAATTAAATAATCTATAATCTATTTATCTATATATATATATAAAATTCAATCTATGTTTGTTTGTTTGTTTGTATGTTCCGAGTTGGCTCCGAAACGGCTGAACCGATTTACTTGAAACTTTCAGAGATCGTAGGGGTTGTTCATGTGGTGAAAATAGGGTACCTCATTTTTTGACACCTGGTCGCGGAGGGGGACCTCCCCTTTGTCGGACTTTTTGAAAATTGGACCAAAGTTGACCGATTTGCTTGAAATTTTCATTGAAGGTTGGGTTTGGTATCTAGACAAAGATCCGCTACTTTATATTTCGATATTTGGTGGCGGAGGGGACCTCCCCTTTGTTCGACTTTTTTAAAGTACAGTGAAAAAACTAAAATTCTCTAAATTATCTGAGATTTACAGAGAACATGCGGTGATGTTATGGAATTAATATGGGGTACCTGATGGTTTCATATGTGGACGGGGAGGGGGACCTCCCCCTTGTCCTACTTTTTTAAACTTGGAACAAAATTATGCGATTTGCTTGAAATTTTCATTGAATGTTGGGGTTGGCATCTAGACAAAAATCCGCTACATTATTTTTCGATATTTGGTCGGGGAGGGGGACCACCCCTTTGCCCGACTTTTTTTAAAGTACAGTGAAAACAAAACTAAACTCCCCCGACTGAAATTTTACGGAAAAATTAGTGAGGTTATGATATCTATATATGGTTCCTAATTTTTTAATAAAAATAAAAGGACATAGGGAGGCATCCGCTTCTCTTAAGTAACTACATACAGAGAAACAATTAAACTTTACCGAGTTACTTGAAATTTACAGAGGACTGGGGAGAGGTTACGATATTAATAGTTGATACCTGATTTTGTGATATTTGGACGGAAGAGAGGCCGCCCCTTTAAGGCATATAATTTGCTTGACATTTTCTGGGACGTTTACAAAAGATACAATACATCACTTTTCGATATTTAGTCGGGGAGTAGGTGTCCTCCTCTAAAACTGCAAAACAAAAAACAACAATTCTTAAGTTTTCTTGAAATTTACATAGGCAGTGTGGGAAGGTTATGAACGAAGAGGCAACCTTCCTTGCCCCACACTTGAAGGGAAGTTTCAAGAATTTTCAGGGAAGATTAGGGGTGCTATTCACTACGGTGTTTGTCAATATTGTATCGGGGAAAGTGACGTCCCTTTAAAATAATAGAGCAACATTTAAACATCGCCGATCTACTTGAAATTTACAGGGAACGTGGGAGGAGGTGATTAAATTTATACATGATTTTTAAATTAGTATATGATTTTTCGATATCTGGTTGGGGAAGGGGAAAAGTGAAATAAACTTTGTCGATTTACTTCGATAGAATTTATAGGGACCATTGAGTAGTTGCGAAATTAATATAGGGTACGTGATAGTCCGATATCAGGTCGGAGTGGAGCGAAGGTGGGGGGAGGGTTCCCTTTTGTCTGTTTTTATACCCACCACCATAGGATGGGGGGTATATTAACTTTGTCATTCCGTTTGTAACACATCGAAATATTGCTCTAAGACCCCATAAAGTATATATATTCTGGGTCGTGGTGAAATTCTGAGTCGATCTGAGCATGTCCGTCCGTCCGTCCGTCTGTTGAAATCACGCTAACTTCCGAACGAAACAAGCTATCGACTTGAAACTTGGCACAAGTAGTTGTTATTGATGTAGGTCGGATGGTATTGCAAATGGGCCACATCGGCCCACTTTTACGTATAGCCCCCATATAAACGGACCCCAAAATTTGGCTTGCGAGGCCTCTAAGAGAAGCAAATTTCATCCGATCCGGCTGAAATTTGGTACATGGTGTTAGTATATGGTTTCTAACAACCATGCAAAAATTGGTCCACAACGGTCCATAATTATATATAGCCCCCATATAAACCGATCCCCCGATTTGGCTTGCGAGGCCCCTAAGAGAAGCAAATTTCATCCGATCCGGCTGAAATTTGGTACATGGTGTCAATATATGGTCTCTAACAACCATGCAAAAATTGGTCCACATCGGTCCATAATTATATATAGCCCCCATATAAACCGATCCCCCGATTTGGCTTGCGAGGCCTCTAAGAGAAGCAAATTTCATCCGATCCGGCTGAAATTTGGTACATGGTGTTAGTATATGGTCTCTAACAACCATGCAAAAATTGGTCGACATCGGTCCATAATTATATATAGCCCCCATATAAACCGATCCCCCGATTTGGCTTGCGAGGCCGCTAAGAGAAGCAAATTTCATCCGATCCGGCTGAAATTTTGTACGTGATGTTAGTATATGGTCTATAATTATATTTAGCCCCCATATAAACCGATCACCAGATTTGACCTCCGGAACCTCTTGGAAGACCAAAATTCATCTGATTCAGTTGAAATTTGGTATGTGGTGTTAATATATGGCCTCAAACTCCCATGCAAAAATTGGTCGATATCGGTCCATAATTATATATAGGCCCCATATAAACCGATCCCCAGATTTGACCTCCAGAGCCCCTTGGAAGAGCAAAATTCTTGCCATTCGGTTGAAATTTGGTACGTGATGTTAGTATGTGGTATCCAACAACCATGCAGGAATTGGTTCCTATCAGTCCATAATTATATATAGCTCCCATATAGACCGATCCCCAGATTTGACCTCCGGTGCCTTTTGGAGAAGCAAAATTCATCCGATCTGCTTGAAATTTGGTACATGGTGGTAGTATATATTTAACAACCATGCCAAAAGTGGTCCATATCAGTCCATAATCGTACATAGCCCCATATAAACCGATCCCGAGATTTGGTTTTGGAACCTCTTGGAGGAGCAAATTTCATCCGAGTGAGTTGAAATTTGGTACATTGTGCTAGTATATGGTCGTTAACAACTATGCCTAACTAGGTCCATATCGGTCTATAGTTATATATGGCCCTCAGATAAATCGATCCCCAATCACACAAAAATTGGTCCATATCAAGTTCATAATTGTATACAGCCCCCATATAAGCGACCCCCATATTTCAATTCTGGCTCTCTACGTACAAAAAGTCCATATGGATTCGTAATTATTTGTAGACTTAACTATACATAACTTTTTTGTCTAATATATACCATGTATGGACAAATCACAGTCTTTCGTAGAAGTTTCTACGCAATCCATGGTGGTGGGTACATAAGATTCGGCCTGGCCGAACTTGCGGCCGTATGTACTTGTTTTTTCTTAAATTGAAAGTAGAGGGTTGTCCGTAAATGGGAACTCGGTACATAATTTTATGATTTTTGCACAGGCTTCTGCCAGACTTCTTTTTAGTAAAGAACTTAAATTTACATGAAATTGGCAGCCAACGTAGAGGGTGCATCATTTTCCAACATTTTAGCAAATGTTAATGTGGTAAAATTTTTTACTATTTTAGCTTTTTCCGATTTATAGGATTGGAAACAGTAATTCTTTGTATGTAATTATAATATAGTGCTTAATTTTCAGATGTGTTGAGGAGAAGGATACCTTTCCTTGACAAATCACACTTAAAATTCACAAGAAATATAGAAGAAGGTACACCCTCTCCCGCCGTATTTGTACCTATAAACGAAAAATCAAGTAGTCCGGTTTGTTTAAAAAATCTTTTCGAATTTATTTTCAGCACGAAGGATATAGTTGACTAAGTTAACGCAAAATATTCCTCCAAATATGCTTCGGAAGGCGCAGCGAAGCGGGCCGGGTTACGCTAGTCCTATATAAAATTGAGGTAACACTTAGTTGGAGAGGAATATTTTGCAAAATCTACCAAAACATAAATAATTCTATTAAACAGTAAAAAATTTACTATTTTTGATAGAATTCTACGAACTGTGACAACAGTTTGTATGACCCTCCTGAAAATATGCAACGAAAAGTTTCTTTAGTTGTTAAACTGGATTATTTTGACGACTTGTTAAGTTTTAGTCAATTTATTAAGTTAATTTATATCTAATAAGGAAAAAAACGGTTAATTTATATCTAATATGAAAAACGGTGATTTCACAGGCCTAACCCATTGATTCCTCTTTCCATTTTCCTCCAAGATTTGAGGACAATTGTTTTTGTCTTCACAATTTCTCACCTAGCAAAAATTTGAATTAAATAATAATTTATAAAATGGGATTTTCGCTATTTTTTGATATATTATCAAAAGGAATTTATGTGGTAAAAGTAGGTTTAATGTTAACATTAAATGTTTTGCATATGGATGATAAGTCTTGAATATTTTCCAAAAATTTAATTTCCTTTTATAAAATTTGTTGTTTTTTATTATCCTTTACCTTATCTTTGTTCTGCTTTGCAAAAATGTTTCCCTCTTGGATGGTACCATTGTCACATGTTTTGCAAATATTTTATGAGTTCTGGTTTTGGCTGTTTATTCTCATTTCATTTCATTTCGCCAAATGGAAAACAATGTTGATGGCACATTTTCCAAATGAATGAATGAGCATAGATCTACATCGAAAATGTGTCCTTTGCCATTTAGTGTTAGTGGTGTGAAATTTTCACATTTTTTTCGGGTCATATTTTATGGCATTATGCAAATGTTGAGTAATGTAGGTTTTCATGTTAAGTTATGTGCATAAATAAATATTTATGCTTTGAGAAGATATTAAAATTTGATGACATCAACAATAGAAGAATATTTTGCTTTTTGGCAATTTTTTGTTATCACCATTTATTATTGCGATAAGTCATAAAGAAATTCATTTCGGTAATAATGTGCATTCACATGATTTAGCGAATGTGTTTTATGGGCATAAGGTGAAGGTAGTTTCTTGACATTTTCTGTATGGTTTCAGAACCAATATTTGTACTTAAGCCATACACAAAATCTGGACCTGAGTGAAATTCTATGTTAGAGTCTTACGTAACTACCATAAAACTTTTTCTATAGAAATAAAATTTTAACAAAATTTTCTATAGAAATACAAATTTGGCCATATTTTCTATAGAAATAAAATTATGATAAAATTTTCTATAGAATTAAAATTTTGACAAAATTTTCATTAAAAATAAAATTTTCTACAGAAATAAAATTTCAACAAAATTATCTATAGAAATAAAATTTTGACAAAATTTTATATAGAAATAAAATTTTGACAAAATTTTATATAGAAATAAAATGTTGACAAATTTTTCTTTAGAAATAAACCTGTGAAAAATAAGATTTTTTTGTTTGATGGATTTTTGGAAAAAAAAATTCTCCAAATTTGGTAGATTATTTTTGGCTCGAGTGGAAACCGTGGTTGGAGGTGCTACATTACCAGGAGTCTTCTCCTTATGCATTTGGTCCGAGCAGGGATAGAACAGAACACCGGACCGTCTACATTTAAATACTCTACTGATAATTTGTAGTCGGTGCATGGAGTGGGTACAGAACTGCTCTGGCCTTAATACGTTCGGTATAGTGGCAGGCTTACTTGCACTATTCAGTCCACTGCGTTAGCTAATGGGGGAACTTCTCTGTTATCACTGAGTGCTGTTCGATTTCAAGTTAAGGTCGATGACAAGGGACCTTGTTCTTATAGCAGAGTCCGAATGGCGTTTCACATTGCGGGGAAACCACTTAGAGAAACACTCAAATATGTCACCAGCATTACTGAGAGGAGTTAATCCACCAGTGAAAAACTTTTTGGTGTCCGGTCGAAACTGGGATTGAACAATCGATCCATCGACCTTACCTTTGGAGCCGGACGTTCACCAGTCAATATAGAGCTCTTTGGTACCGATTTATAGATAACCCATCACCTTTTCAGTCAGCTATCGGCCACTGTCCTCATGTACATGTTGCCTAGAGGAAATTTCCGGCGTACTTAACGATAATATGAATTCTGCTCCTTGAGAAAAATTAGTTGTAAATACTGGTAAAGTCCCGGCTACTGGTGTCATATAAGTACAGCAACGGAAGGAATATGGTCTCCTTAAACATGTTTCAAGAGCATTTTGATATGTTTGCCTTCAGATGGACGACAAAGTATTCAGTGGTTCTTGAGGTGATCCACAATTTGGTATTTTTCAGTGACAGCCTTATTCTCCAAAATGCGCAACGGTCTGCGATCCAGGGATTTTGGTGGTCATTGTGAAGCGAGGGACCTCCGCTTTAAGGCAATTGTGGTAGGCACCGACTGAGTGTGATGGTGTCCTGGAATCCTATTCGAACGTCCATTGTAGAGATGTGCACGTGACACGAAATTGTCGTGACACGCGTGAATCATGTGAGTCGTGAATAAAATCTGGAGTAACTCTCGTGAATGTGCGTGAATGGGACTAAAACAAATATGTGGTGCGTGAGTAATAAAATCGGTTCGTGAATGTGCGTGAATAAAATCTCTGCAAAATCACGCTCACGAAAAAAATCAAGATTTAATTCTTACTCGTATGCTAACTGAAATTGATTTAGTTGTCGAGCTATATTTTATTTATGAATTTTGTAACCCTTGCTCATTCCCGGTTGGAAAACGTCGTGAATCCCGTAAATTTGTCGTGAGTGATGTGAATTGTCGTGAATCGTGCGTGAGTGTGAGTCTGTAAAAGTAGTTCGTGCGTGAGCGTACGTGATTTCTGTTTTTCATTTCGTGAATGTGCGTGAGTGGCTACGAAACTTATCGTGCGTGAGCGTGCGTGAATAAATATTTGACTTCGTGAATGTGCGTGAGTGTGAGTGAAATTTCACTCACGCGCACACCTCTAGTCCACTGTCAGCGACCGAAGGACGTATTTAGGGCATTTTTCGATAATATTCAGCATTTATTTTGATCCCACGGTCGATGAATATTAGTAGGGTGCGACAATTGAGTTCTGGTGGTCAATCGAAGCTGTACATTTTCTGCTGACCAACTGACAACTTTTGTGCCAGCAACTCCTTGGCTCTTTCCAGGGTCAATCACCAGACTGATGATTGATGAGAACTTCGGTTCGTTGAAGATCGGTGGAAGATGAAAGTTAGGTTCCCGGGTGATATGTAGATGGGGTCGTTGATGATCGAAATGTCACGTGTTTGTCGATTTTTAATCGATTGGGAACAAGTGTCTTCGTAGACTTCGGTAGTCAAAACTGTATATAATGTCTTCTGCTTTGAACGTCTTCGTGATTCTAGTAGAAGGAGTGTGCTATCAGCTACGTTATCAGCGGTGATGTTATTCTCGTTCCTGGGGTCATTGATAGCTTAATTATAATTGGTTATTTTGGTTTGGTCGGTTTTAGAAGAACTAATCTAGCATGCAAACTTTTCTACTTTCTAGTCTACCAGCGGACTGTAGGCCCAAAAGGTCTCAGTGTGCGCGAAGATGTCAGTAATGAAACTGAAGGTTTTAAGGACTCAGTGGTAGCACTGTAGACCTGTAGGTCTCGATGGTTGAACTGTAGGTCTCAGTATGGAAATTGTAAGACCGAATGTCTCAGTGGTGGAACTTTGCGCCGCAAGTTTAATTGGTGAAACTGCAGACACGAAGGTTTTAGTGGTGGAAGTGTAGGCCTGAAGGACTTAGTGGTGAAATTGTAGGTACGAAGGATTCAGTGGTGAAACTGCAGCTTTCAGGGGTGGAATTGTAGCCGAGAAGGTTTCAGTAGTGGAACTTTAGGCTCAAAGATTTCAGTGGAGGAACTGTAGTCTCGAATGTCTCAATGCTGGAACTGTAGTTTCGAAAGTTACAGTGGAGGAACTGTAGGTCTCAGTTGTGGAATTGAAGGCCCGAAGATTTCAGTGGTGGAATTGAAGGCCCAAAGGTCTTAGTGAGATTTTTTAAGCTGGAAGGTTTAGTAGTGCAACCGTAGATCCGAAGGTCTCGGTGGGTAAGTGTCGGTCTGAAGGTTTCAGTGATGGAACTGTAGATTCGAAGGTCTTAGTGGTGGCACTGTAGATCCGTAGGTCTCAGTTCTGGAATTGTAGGCCTAAAGGTTTCAGTGGTGAAGCTGTCAGCCTGAAGGTCTGAGTGGTGGAGCTCCGAAGGTCTCAGTGGGAGAACTGTATGTTCTAAGGTCTCAGCGGTGGAACTGTAGACCCGAAGGTCTTAGTGGGGGTATTGTAGGCTGGAAGCTTTCAATAGTGGAGTTGTAGGTCGGAAGGTTTCAGTGGTGGAACTGCAGCTTTCAGGGGCGGAATTGTAGCCGAGAAGGTTTCAGTGGTGGAACTTTAGGCTCAAAGATCTCAGTGAAGGAACTGTAGTTTCGAAGGTTACAGTGGAGGAACTGTAGGATCAAAGGTCTCAGTTGTGGAATTGAAGGCCCGAAGATTTCAGTGGTGGAATTGAAGGCTCAAAGGTCTTAGTGAGATTTTTTAAGCAGGAAGGTTTAGTAGTGCAACCGTAGATCCGAAGGTCTCAGTGGGTAACTGTCGGTCTGAAGGTTTCAGTGATGGAACTGTACATTCGAAGGTCTCAGTGGTAGAACTATTGGTCCGAAGGTTTCAGTGTTGGAACTGAAGGCCCGAAGATTTCAATGGTGGATATGTAGTCTTCGTGGTGGAATTAAAGATCAGAAGATCTAAGTGATGGAACAGTAAGCACTGTGGTGTAACTGTAGGCTCGAAGATTGCATTGGTGGCACTGTAGGTCTGAAGATTGCAGTGGTGGAACTGTAGATCCGAAGATCTTAGTTGGGGAACTGTAGGCTCCAAGGTTTGAGTGTTGGAACTGAAGGCCCGAAGATTTTAGTGGTGGAATTGTAAGGCAGGAGGTGTCAGCGGGGGAACAGTAGGGTGGAAGTTATCATTCGTGGAATTGTAGGCATGAAGGTCTCAGTGGTGGAATTATAGATCAGAAGATATAAGTGGTGGAACTGTAGGTCCGAAGGTCTCCGTGGTGGAACTGTAGATCAGAAGGCCTCAGTTGTGGAACTGTAGGACCGAAGGTCTCAGTGGTGGAACTGTATGTCCGAAGGTCTCTGTGTTGAGACTGAAGTACTGAAGGTTTTAGTGATGGAACTGGAGGCCCGAGAATGTCAGTGGTGGAACAGTAGGACCGAAGTTATCTTTCATGGAATTGTACGCACGAAGAACTTAGTGGTTGAATTGTAGTTCCGAAGGTCTACTGTAGATTCGTAGGTCTCAGTTCTGGAATTGTAGGTCAGGTTAGGTTAGGTTAGGTGGCAGCCCGATGTATCGGGCTCAGTCCATTGTGATACCACATTGGTGAACTTCTCTCTTATCACTGAGTGCTGCCCGATTCCATGTTAAGCTCAATGACAAGGGACCTCCTTTTTATAGCCAAATCCGAACGGCGTTCTACATTGCAGTGAAACCACTTAGAGGAGTTTTGAAACCCTCAGAAATGTCACCAGCATTACTGAGGTGGGATAATCCACCACTGAAAAACTTTTTGGTGTTCGGTCGAAGCAGGAATCGATCCCACGACCTTGTGTATGCAAGGCGGGCATGCTAACCATTGCACCACGGTGGCTCCACCTCTCGGGCTTGCAAAAATTGCCGTAGTGGACGGTATTTCACGTCCCCATGGCGGGGTATTGATTAAAGTTTTTAACTAGCAATAATCGCACCTCAGTAGAACTTCATTGGTTACGATATCGCCTCTGCGCAAAGCAAAAGGGGTACTGTAGGCTGGAAGCTTACAAAGTGGAGCTGTAGGTACGAAGGATTCAGTGGTGTATCTGCAGCTTTCAGGGGTGGAATTGTAGCCGAGAAGGTTTCAGTGGTGGAACTTTAAGCTCAAAGATCTCAGTGAAGGAACTGTAGTCTTGAATGTCTCAATGGTGGAACTGTAGTTTGGAAGGTTACAGTGGAGGAACTGTAGGATCAAAGGTCTCAGTGGTGGAATTGAAGGTCACAGTGGTGGAACTGTAGATCCGAAGGTGTCAGTAGTGGAACTGTAGTTCAGAAGATCTTAGTGGTGGCACTGCAGATCCGAATATGTCCGTTGTGGAACTGTACACAGAAAACAAGTGTCTCGTAAATTTAAGAAGATTTTTACAATAATTTATTACAAGAATTTTCCAGAATTTTAGTTCATTTTTCGTATCTTCAACGAAAATTAACTACTCGGAAGGAAATTTTACAAATTCTAAGTAGCAATCGTTTAGTTCATGGCCTACAAAATACGATGGAAAATTCCTTAAAAAATTTCTTAACTGGTAGTTAAAAATTCGTTTGTCATGCTATAAAACTACTTGTGAAATGTAAAGTACTTTCAAAATAATAAGTGCAATTTACTATAAGATTTTTTTGTATGAGAAAATATTTTTTTACGAAAAATGAACTTGAAAGTGGATAGCAATTTCTTACTGACAATTCTTATAGTTAATAATTGTTGGTAAAAAATTACCCAATGAAATATTTTTAGTTCACATGTAATAAAATTTATAGACATTTTCGTCAAAAATGGTAGATAACATTTCTTGAAAATTTGGCAAATTTTAAGTTAAACGTTTCATCGTTGATAAAGTGGTGTGCCTTTACGAATATTATTCTTAGAGTAAATTTTCAGCAGATGCGACGAACTAATGAATAGTACAGAGATTTTTATCGGCATAGTGGAATGTGATTAATGTAAAGATGATGTTACTTGAGTTTTGTTGTGTATACATGAGCGTGGGTTGTTTTTATTTTTGTTCATTTAGTGGTTTGTGTGTGTGTGTTTATTGTGTGGATGGTTTATTTGGCTGGATGAGGTGTTGTTTTCAATAAAGGCACATGTGTTTTTGTTGTTGTAGGAATGTTTTGGCTTTGCTTGGTTTTGTTTGGCATGCTTCAGTTGTATATTTGGCGTTGGCGTGGACTGTTGCATCTTTTAAGTAGGTATGCAACAAGGGAATATAAAGGCATGGAATATTTTGGATTTTTGAGACATATATTGGTGTTTGTTTATTAAACCTTTTAAATGAAAGTTATTAATATTTTATCGGTAGTTTAGAAAAAGTTATTACGAATATTTAGGAAAATATGTTGAAAGTGTATTGGAATTTTTAGTATTCTATGTAAAAAATTAATATTCAATTCCAGATGAATTTGGAAAATTTTTATTATATCTCAGCGTATAGTTTATTCATAAATTGGTAAGTATTTTTTTAACATGACTTTCTTTTAAAAAGAATATTTTTTATGTATATTATTATTTGTTAATTATTTTTTTGGAAACCAGTTTAATGTTTTTCTTTGTTGTAAAAACAATATTTAATTTCAGAGTAACTCCAGATGGATTCGGACAAATTTAAAAAATAGAGAATTGGTAAGTTTTCTTTTAAAAATTGGCTTTATTTCAACTACAATATTTACGTTTTTGTGACCTTTTTATAATCAAAATTACAGGTTTTTAATGCCTTATTTTAGTATTTTTTAATCAAAATTTTTGGAAACCAATGTAATATTTTTAATGTAAAAACAAATATTTAATTTCAGAATAACCCCTTAAAAATTTGGACAAATTTTTAGTACTCCTTTGCCTGTAATTTAATAGTGAATTGGTAAGGATTCTTTAACTTTCTTTTAGCCCTGGACAGTCATCCTTATTTTTTGTACTTAACGTCATCCTTCGTCATTTTGACTACGGCTTATTTCAAGACGCTATAATTTTCATCGTGAGCGAAAAAGTGAACCAAACTTGAGTTTATTTTCTTATTCTATTTGGTTTTAAGTAGTATAAAACAAAAATTAATAAAACGGTCGAATTAGTATAACTTAAATTTGCCATTTCCCAATAGACTAAAATTTTAAATCGAAAATGAAATTACGTGTCGTCATTTTGACGAATGATGACTGTCTAGGGTTATCAAGAATATTTGGTTTTTTATGCATATTATTTTTTTCATTAAATTTTTTGAAAACTTATTTAATAATTTTATTTAATATTTAATTTCAGAGTAACCCAAATAAATTTGGACAACTTTTTATATTTCCCCTCAGCGTACAATTTAATAGAGAATTGGTAAGTTTTATATTAAAACTTTGGCTTTCTTTCAACTAGAATATTTATTTTATTATATCCTTCACATCGATAAAAACACAGTTTTATGAGTTTATATAGAATACTTCATTATTTCTCTAATTGTTTCAGGTACAAATTTTATGAGATACGTTTTCCAAAGAAAAGTTGAATTCCTTACACCATTTGATAAAATGCCCCCAAATATGGTAAGTTACAAGCTAAAATAAAGATTTAAAAAATTATATTTCATTACATGGTGTTAATTTTTAACAATTTTCATCATTGCTTCCATTTTTTTTTCCAGCAAGATATGTGAAAAAATTACCTACGATGAATAAAACAAGGATAAGTCAAAATGTTCAAACAGCGAGTTCAAATGAACTACTCTCTGTTCCACGTGGTCATAATTTTTATTCACAAAAAACATTGTATTAAGAACTTTCATCATAAGTTTTTATAATAAAGTACTTTTGCTTAAAGAAAGTTTAATTTTAATGTATGAAAATTTTCATAATAGTAAAACAGTTTGTTGTTCCTTTAATTATTTAATTTCTCTGTACTGTGGAATGATTGATTTAAAAATAGTTTAGTCGTCGACATTTTAAAGAGACTGTTAACCAATTTTTATTATCGGGTCTCCCAAAAAATAAGCAAGTATAACAAAATAATACTGACTTTTTAACTTGGTAGTGGTATATGAATCTTATGGCGTTGTAAAAATGAACTAAAATACAATGTTATAGATGAACTAAAATTTAAGAGAATTATAAACTAGACAAGTTGAAAAAAATCTTAAGGGCTAAATCATGGTCAATATTACTACAGTTTAGTTCATTTTGCAATGGAAAAGGGTTCACTGTTTTTTCAGTGTAGTTCCGAAGATTTCAGTGGTGACACTGTAAGCCACAGTGGTGGAACTTTAGGCCCGAAGGTTCAAATTTCAACTCAATGTGTGCAAAAATGCGACCTAGACATCAGACGGACATGGCTAAATCATTTCATTCTCCTTCTTTTCCAAATTAACATTTGCCTTTTTGGAATTGTTCATTCGTTGTAGTTCAAACAACTCCTGTTGCTCCATTGTCCGATGCTTTTGTTACGAGTTGTAGACACTTAATACGTTGTCCAACCAAATATGAATAAAATTGTTGGCATAGATTTACCATGTCACCGAAGGTAGTTGACATTAACATTGTGGTTTCATGACAAAGGCTCCGCTGGCAATAAACGGGCGTTATAGAATGAATAGGACACGTGTAGTTTTTTCCCTATTTCCGTTCAATGTCACATTGTCAAATTCTTTGAATGGATGAAACCTGTTTCCTATCTCTATGATATGATGTGTATGCAATTGTTATCTATTTCCGCACACACACACACATGCACCCATATACACATACTCAACGATGTCCTTCGGTGTGTTTACACATTAATACGTAACAAGAGGCAATTGTTACTGCAGACATGTGATATATGTGTCATATTTCCCTTAGAATCCTGTGTGTTAACAGTTTTCTATTTGTTTGAGAAGGGGAAGGGGTTCGGATGGTATGATGTTACAAAAATTGCACACATGTGTAAATGTAAGCCATGGCCTGGCAGGTTGTGTGAATGAATCTATTTCCCGTTCCATTTTCAGTTATTTTGGTTATGAGTTCTAGTGCTGGTGGATTTTATATCACCATTTCTCTCAGAATTCCTTACTTCTCATATGCCGGTAGAAAACAATTTTCTTGAGTACGTTTAAATACCTTTGTGATTATTTTTCTGTGTGTTCCAAGTCCCTTGTACCCATACACACAAGTAGTCCTTCGTTGTTTTCCTCTATCCTTTGAAGGACTGACTGGCATATACACGCAGGTGTTTTATTTCAAGAAAGTAATGAAATTTATCACCTCCACTAATACACACGTACTATAATCCTTGGTGATATTTTCACATACTCTCAGCTCAGCAATGAATGAATGCAACAACATTTTCACATCAGCAAGTTCCCGTATCTTCAAGCCATGTGGCCACTGCTACTCATCCATCTTTCCAGTACTCAACATCTCGTGTGAAGAATTCATTTAAATCTTATATCCACGTTGGCCGTTAAGGTGTTGAGTTTTTATTTCGTAGGATATGATTTGTGTTACTCCTTGTCCTTCGTATGTAATCTGTCATGTGGGAATGTTTACTTCTGCCCAAAATCTCTGCCTTTCATATTTGTGGGAACGGTACTCTGAATTAATTGGAAAATGGGGAGGAATAATAGAATGGAATTTATAGCCATGTTCGCATATCCACTACCAAGTGAATGGGAGTCAAGTCCATAATCTTCGTGTTCTATTTTCCATATTCACTGGAATTTTCGGTGAAATTAATTCACTTTAATTAAGTCACAGTGAAAGTTGGGGGAAAGTCTAAAGTCGGGCACGGCGCACCCACATGGCAAGGAACACCATTTTACTTTTGTTATAAGACCTTTAGATATCCATGGATGCCACGTCTGGTGGACCCTTACAAACCATCGGAATCATATACAGCAGCTTAACAGAATAAACAGGACGGCACTTTTCTATATATGACTAGTAGAATGAAAACAACGGCCACCGCAGCTCTGGCGGTACTGATGGGAGTCTGCCCATTTGAACTGCATATCAGGAAAACAGCTGAGGTGATACCCATGAGACTGAAGAGCTTGGACTCGCTCGGAATTGCGGATTGCAGACACACGGAACTCGTTGCTTCAGTTGGGCAGGATATTAGGACAGACTATATGGCGACTCAGAATGTATATGAGGACAAGTTGAAATTGATTATACCAACTTTAGAGGATTGGAAAGAAAGACACATAAAATTTAAAAACCTGAGACGCTATCGCAGTTATCAACAAAAATAGCGCATCGGTGTCTTTGGAGGGATTTTTTTATATGATAAATGATAAATTGTGATTAAAGTGTTAATCCAAAGAAATCGGGGCTAGTGCTCATCACTTGGGGGAGAAAACCACCGGATTTGAGACCATCGGATTCATATACAGAAACTTAGGAGAATATTTATTCTCAGCGGTCCTTATCTATATATGACTGATGCAATGAGAAATACGGCCACCGCTGATCTGGAGTTACCGATGGGACTATTCCCATTTGATCTGCATATCAGGAAATCAGCTGAGGTCATACTCATGAGACTGAAGAGCCTTGCTTGGGAACGCGGTTTGCAGACACACGGAGCTCGTTGCTTCATTTGGGTCAAGATATTAGGACAGACTATATGGCGACTCGGCATGTATATGGGGACGAGTTGAAATCGATTATAGCAAGTATAGACGATTGAAAAGAAAGGCGCCTATATTTTGGAGATCTGAGACGCTATCGCAGTAACCAATCCATATAGCGCATCGTTGTCGTTGGAAGGATTTTTTATATGAGTAATGGTAAACTCTATCCGACAGGGCAAGTAACTGTGACTTAGGTGTTAAACCAAAGAAATCGGGACCATTGCTCTTAACTTGGGGGAGAAAAGCCAGCGGATTTAAGGACCCACAATTAAGAGATTAAGTTTCTCAAAATCGTCAGAGTTTCTGGGAATTGTCTTAGACTACAGCCTAAACTGGTTAGAAAATATAGCTGTTCGACTAAAGAAGTCCACAGCGGTACTATATGTGTGCCAAAAGCTGGTTGGAGAACGTTGGGGAATAAAGCTCATCCTCTTTCACTGGCTGTTTATAGCAGTTATAAGATCAGTGGCTAGTAATGGATGACACTTCTCGTGGACCATTACAAATCATCGGAATCATATACAGAAACTTAGGAGAATATTTATTCTCAGCGGTCCTTATCTATATATGACTGATGCAATGAGAACAACGGCCACCGCTGATCTGGAGTTACCGATGGGACTATTCCCATTTGATCTGCATATCAGGAAATCAGCTGAGGTCATACTCATGAGACTGAAGAGCCTTGCTTGGGAACGCGGTTTGCAGACACACGGAGCTCGTTGCTTCATTTGGGTCAAGATATTAGGACAGACTATATGGCGACTCGGCATGTATATGGGGACGAGTTGAAATCGATTATAGCAAGTATAGACGATTGAAAAGAAAGGCGCCTATATTTTGGAGATCTGAGACGCTATCGCAGTAACCAATCCATATAGCGCATCGTTGTCGTTGGAAGGATTTTTTATATGAGTAATGGTAAACTCTATCCGACAGGGCAAGTAACTGTGACTTAGGTGTTAAACCAAAGAAATCGGGACCATTGCTCTTAACTTGGGGGAGAAAAGCCAGCGGATTTAAGGACCCACAATTAAGAGATTAAGTTTCTCAAAATCCTCTGAGTTTCTGGGAATTGTTTTAGACTACAGCCTAAAGTGGTTAGAAAATACAGCTGTTCGACTAAAGAAGTCCAAAGCGGTACTATATGCGTGCCAAAAGCTGGTTGGAGAACGTTGGGGAATAAAGCCCACCCTCTTTCACTGGCTGTTTATAGCAGTTATAAGATCAGTGGCTAGTAATGAATGCCACTTCTGGTGGACCATTACAAATCATCGGAATCATATACAGAAACTTAGGAGAATATTTATTCTCAGCGGTCCTTATCTATATATGACTGGTGCAATGGGAACAACGGCCTCCGTTGATCTGGAGTTACCGATGGGACTATGCCCATTTGATCTGCATATCAGGAAATCAGCTGAGGTCATACTCATGAGACTGAAGAGCCTTGCTTGGGAACGCGGTTTGCAGACACACAAAAATCGTTGCTTCATTAGGACAGACTATATGGCGACTCAGCATGTATATGAGGACAAGTTGAAATCGATTATACCAAGTATAGGGGAGTTGGGGATTAGAGAGTCATATAAAATGTATTGCGGATGCAACATTTTTGCGATTACAAAACCTGCAGAACTCCTGTTGATGAGGCCGATAGGTAGAAGCGACATCAGCTTTTTCACCAACAATCAAGTAGCAATAAAGAACTTGGGTAGTCTTGGGCAAAATCGTTCACCGTAGTGATTCGGACTCATCGTTCCTTTTGTACAAAGGAACTAGTTCCTTCAAATCGTTCCATCGTTCCTTTTCGTTCCGGATTTGTATATTTGTCCTCACTGTCATCTACTAAAAACAGACATTATATTGTTTGTTTACTTTGTGTAACGAAGTTCGTGGTCAATTGAAAGATACAAAAATATGGAAAACTGAGTGAAATTACTTCAAAACAAGTATATACGGCCGTAAGTTCGGCCAGGCCGAATCTTATGTACCCTCCACCATGGATTGCGTAGAAACTTCTACGAAAGACTGTCATCCACAAATTTCAACTCACTCGGATGAAATTTGCTCCTCCAAGAAGCTCCAAAACCACATTTCGGGATCGGTTTATTTAGCGGCTTTAAATGATTATGGACTGATATGGACCACTTTTGGCATGGTTGTTAAATATCATATACTACCACCACGTACCAAATTTCAACCAGATCGGATGAATTTTGCTTCTCCAAAAGGCACCGGAGGTCAAATCTGGCGATCGGTTTATATGGGAGCTATATATAATTATGGACTGATAGGAACCAATTTCTGCATGGTTGTTGGATACCATATACTAACATCAGGTACCAAATTTCTACCGAATGGGAAGAATTTTGCTCTTCCAAGGTGCTCCGGAGGTCAAATCTGGGGATCGGTTTATATGGGGCCTATATATAATTATGGACCGATATCGACCAATTTTTGCATGGGTGTTTGAGGCCATATATTAACATCACGTACCAAATTTCAACTGAATCAGATGAATTTTGGTCTTCCAAGAGGCTCCGGAGGTCAAATCTGGTGATCGGTTTATATGGGTGCTATATATAATTATGGACCGATATGGACCAATTTTTGCATGGTCATTAGAGACCATATACTAACATCATGTACCAAATTTCAGCCGGATCGGATGAAATTTGTTTCTCTTAGAGGCTCTGCAAGCCAAATCGGGGGATCGGTTTATATGGGGGCTACATATAATTATGGACCGATGTTAACCAATTTTTGCATGGTTGTTAGAGACCATATACTAATACCATGTACCAAATTTCAGCCGGATCGGATGAAATTTGCTTCTCTTAGAGGCTCGGCAAGCCAAATCGGGGGATCGGTTTATATGAGGGCTATATATAATTATGGACCGATGTTAACCAATTTTTGCATGGTTGTTAGAGACCATATACTAATACCATGTACCAAATTTCAGCCGGATCGGATGAAATTTGCTTCTCTTAGAGCAATCGCAAGCCAAATTTGGGGGTCCGTTTATATGGGGGCTATACGTAAAAGTGGACCGATATGGCCCGTTTGCAATACCATCCGACCTACATCAATAACAACTACTTGTGCCTAGTTTCAAGTCGATAGCTTGTTTCGTTCGGAAGTTAGCGTGATTTCAACAGACGGACGGACGGACGGACATGCTGAGATCGACTCAGAATTTCACCACGACCCAGAATATATATACTTTATGGGGTCTTAGATAAATATTTCGATGTGTTACAAACGGAATGACAAAGTTAATATACCCCCCATCCTATGGTGGAGGGTATAAAAATTAAAGGAATGGAAAATGTAAGGAAGTAACTAAATTCAGGAAGCCAAACTCTTTGGATGGATTTTTGGATTGAATGATACTATACTCGGTGCAAAATTATTCATTGCAAGAAATTACGATTTTTTGTCGTTTGTGAAGAGCCTGAGATGGAATTAATGATTCTATTTAAATAGAATCAGAAATCAATCAATGATTTAAATGAATGAATTGGCAAATAGCTCAAACCGAAGTAAAAAAATCAAACTGCGATCCGAGGAACGATGGAGCGTAAATTGAAAATAAAACTAAATGACAAAAGGAACGATGAGAACGAAAGAGATGGAACTAGTGACAGTCGTTCCTTTTAGTGAACCTTTCATTGGAACTAATTCGTTCCGGAACGACACAAGACTAAACTTGGGTAATTCGAACATAACGTCGAAAGTAGACCGCCGCTGTCGTAGAGAACTTAGAGCTCTCACTGAACATCATAATATTAATCTTTGCTGGGTACCTGGACATTATGGAATAATGGATAATGAGGACACGGATGTGCTGGCTGAAGAAGGCACAAGCGGAGAGAATAACATCGTTACAGATGTTTTCCCATGTTTATGGAAAGTTGTTGGCCTGCCTCTGCGGACTACGAGCAAACCAAATAGATATGTTACTAACAAGAGCAGTAAGAACCCTGGGTTTCTGATGGCACACATACACTGAAAAAATATTGACCTAATATGGAAGATTATGCAACTTAAATTTTAGGACTCAAAATTTACGCAATGCCAAGGACAAAATGCTTTAAAACAAAGACATTTTAATTAAAAGAAAGTTTATAATCCTTGCTTCAAAAATTATTTTCATTAAATTTAGGACACAAATCTTGAAATTTTGCGTCTCTCTGCTGAAGTTGTAGATCTTTGAAATAAGGCCAATATCCTTCAAAAACATTTTTAATTTAAAGACTTACTTTAAGGATTTGCATCTTTGGTTTAAAGTTTTTTAGCATTAAGAAAACTGTTTTTACTTTGAAGTATTTGGCATAATTTGGATTTTGAAATTGGAATTTGTTTGTACATAAATACATTTATTAATATATCGCAAAAAGAAAATAAAAACTCGATGAATGAGATCTTTATACAATTTTAATTTTATTGATCCTAGATTAAAAAAAAAATGTCTTTATTTTAAAGAAGCCGCATATTTGGCTCGGAAACAATATCAAAATCCTTAAGGGAAGGTCAAAATCTTTGGATCCAATTGAACTTTTTTTGAGTGCAGAGAGGATTTGAGATAAAGGGTGATACGGTCAAAATTTGGTCAAGGGAAAACGCGTGTAAATCGGTGAAATCGTTTATTTAAAAAATCAAATTAAATTTCTTTTTCAAGTTCAATTAGAATAAAATTCAGGAAAAATATTCAGTTAGGCTTTCGCTTTTCCAAATCCGAATTGCCGGGCCTCACGCTTGACACCTGCCATCAGATTTTGTACAACCACCTTGTCCACATTCTTCGCCGCAGAAAGCCAGTTTGCCTTGAACTGCTGCTCGTCCTTAGCAGTTTTTTGGTCTTCTTTAGGTTCCGCTTGACAATAGCCCAGTAGTTCTCAATTGGGCGGAGCTCTGGCTTGTTGGGAGGGTTCTTGTCCTTGGGAACCACCTGCACGTTGTTGGCGGCGTACCACTCCATGGCCTTTTTACAGTAATGGCAAAGATGCCAAATCCGGCCAAAACAGTACGGAACAACCGTGTTTCTTCATGAAAGGCAGCAGATGTTTATGTGAACACTCTTTCACGTAAATTTCTTGGTTGACAGTCCCGGAAGCTAGTAAAATGCTGCTTTTCAAGCCACAGGTACAGATGGCTTGCCAAACCAGATATTTCTTTGCGAACTTTGACAGTTTTATGTGCTTGAAAATATCTGCTACCTTTCCCCTTCCTTTTGCCGTATAAAACTCCTGTCCCGGAAGCTGCTTGTAGTCGGCTTTGACGTAGGTTTCGTCGTCCATTACCACGCAGTCAAACTTCCTCAGCATCGTCGGGGATCGCGCTTTGGTCGTCGTATTTTGTTAATCATCGCGATTTGGAGTCACTACCTTCTTGTAAGTCGATAGTCCGGCTCGTTTTTTGGCTCGATGCACGGTTGTAGACGATACACCCAGCTTATTTGCGGCATCTCGGAGAGAGAGGTTAGGGTTTCGCTTGAAACTACCGGCAACTCTCTTTGTCGTCTCAGCGGCTTCCGGTTTTCGATTTCCCCCCGATCCAGACTTCCTGGCTGTCGACAAACGTTCCCCAAACACTTTAATTACATTTGTAACGGTTGATTTGGCAATTTTTAGCGATTTTGCCAGCTTTGCGTGCGAGTAGCTCGGATTTTCGCAATGCGCGAGCAAAATTTTGATACGCTGCTCTTCTTGCTTGGACGGTATTTTGACAACTGAAGAGTGAATTCCAAAATCAAAATAGGAGCAACATTCTACACACACACCTTCAAAATGAGGGGTGTTCAGGGTTTTTTTAAATGCAAAATTGAAAGAAATACGTCAAGTTTATATTGACCAAATTTTGACCGTATCACCCTTTAGGCATCGTAATAGGACATAACACATTTGGATTGGCTTAATGACTGATGTAACATAGTATAAAATCCTATTATTGACATTGGGATTGGGTGAAAGATTTAAATTTTTGTGTGGAAAGGGGAACATTTTGAGGATTTTGTCAACTTTTATGGAATGTATATTGATTGTCTGGCGGCTACATTTTAGTAGAGATGAGTCGACTCAATCGTTGGCGGTGTGAGTCGATGGCTTTGTTCTCCAATCCAATGTTTCAGATTTGTCTCCTCGAAGATAAAAATCGATATAAACGTCCCATAAAATTAGCTGCAGCATCTTTAAACACAAATCATGGTGTGGCTGCCATGTGGAATTTCTATCAAAAATTTGGACATTTTTGGACGAATGCAATTATGGTACGAACTCATTAATATTGATAAGCAAATTTATTTCTGTGTCTTATACAATAATGTTGTTTAGTTTGTAACGAGTAATTGTTCTTACATATTGTTTTTATACCCTCCACCATAGGATGGGGGTATATTAACTTTGTCATTCCGTTTGTAACACATCGAAATATTGCTCTAAGACCCCATACAGTATATATATTCTGGGTCATGGTGAAATTCTGAGTCGATCTGAGCATGTCCATCCGTCCGTCTGTTGAAATCACGCTAACTTCCGAACGAAACAAGCTATCGACTTGAAATTTGGCACAAGTAGTTGTTATTGATGTAGGTCGGATGGTATTGCAAATGGGCCACATCGGTCCATAATTATATATAGCCCCCATATAAACCGATCCCCCGATTTGGCTTGCGGAGCCTCTAAGAGAAGCAAATTTCATCCGATCCGGTTGTAATTAGGTACATGGTGTCAGCATATGATCTCTAACACCAAGCAAAAATTGGACCACATCAGTCCATAATTATATATAGCCCCCATATAAACCGATCCCCCGATTTGGCTTGCAGAGCATCTAAGAGAAGCAAATTTCATTCGATCCGGCTGAAATTTAGTACATGGTATTGGTATATTGTCTCTAACAACTGTGCAAAAATTGGTCCACATCGGTCCATAATTATATATAGCCCCCATATAAACCGATCCCCCGATTTGGCTTGCGGAGGCTCTAAGAGAAGCAAATTTCATCCGATCCATCTGAAATTTGGTACATGGTGCCATCATATGATCTGTAACAACCATGCAAAAATTGGTCTACATCGATCCATAATTATATATAGCCCCCATATAAACCGATCCCCAGATTTGGCTTGCGGAGCCTGTAAGAGAAGCAAGTTTCATCCGATCCGGCTGAAATTTGGTACATGATGTTAGTATATGGTCTCAAACAACTATGCAAAAATTGGTCCACATCGGTACATAATTATATATTGCCCCCTATATAAACCGATCCCCAGATTTGAACTCCGGAGCCCCTTGGAAAAGCAAAATTCGTCCGATTCGGTTGAAATTTGGTACGTGATGTTAATATATGGTATCCAACAACCATGCAGGAATTGGTTCATATCAGTCCATAATTATATATAGCCCCCATATAAACCGATCCCCAGTTTTGACCCCCGATGCCTTTCGGAGAAGCAAAATTCATCCGATCTGGTTGGAATTTGGTACGTGGTGGTATGATATTTAACAACCATGTCAAAAGTCGTCCATATCAGTCCATAATCATATATAGCTCCCATATAAACCGATCCCGAGATTTGGATTTGGAGCCACTTGGAGGAGCAAGTTTCATCCGAGTCAGTCCATATCGATTCGTAATTATTTGTAGACTTACTTATACATACCTTTTTGTCTAATATATACCACGTATGGACTAACTAACAATTTTAATTTCAATTTAAGAAGTTTTAAGATACCACAACCCAATTAATTCGATTGTGGATGACAGTCTTTCGTAGAAGTTTCTACGCAATCCATGGTGGTGGGTATCATTACTTTGGAAAAATACGAGTGATATTAAAGGGAAGTTACTTTTACAACTCAACGTTAATAACTTATGTGATGGGAATTCCCATTTGGTCACTGCTGACTAAAGAATGTGGGTTTGTAGGGACGATGGCATGAACCAACCGAAGCTTGACGAGTAGTAAAGCGAGTGGCACCGACCGCAGCCGGACTTCCGATAGCAGCACCCGTTACATCTTAACGCGATCCGTTCGCTTCCCGACTATACCTAACGCGATTCGTTAGCATTCTTTGTAGTTAACCACCACTCCCCACCACCTTCTCCCATCCCCTCTTTCTCCCTCAGGCTCAGCGTTGCCACAATGCATTTTTATTTTGGACCAAAATTTTTCCAAAATTGGACCAAAATTCGTACCAGCGGACCATTTTTCCAAATTAAATTAATATCATTAAAAAGCTAAAATTTTTCCAAAATTTCTCTTCGATAGAAAATTTTGTCAAAATTTTATTTCTGTAGAAAAATTTGTCAACATTTTATTTCTATAGAAAATCTTGTCAAAATTTTTATTTGTATAAAAAATTTTGTCAACATTTTATTTCGTTTTGTTTGTTATTGTTGGTTTCTCTTCAATCATTATTGTTGTTTTTGATCTCAGCTTAAAACCATGCATTGACTAAACTACTACACTTTGGGTTGAGCGAATTACCCGAATTTATTCTGATAATTGGTTGATAGTTTTGCTGCAAGTAGAGGATGCTGATGAGGAATGTGGTAATTCCGAAACAGCTGTACATCCAGCCATCTTGCAGTCTATAAGGCTTTGCCCAAATAAATTTGGCAAGCATATTTCTTTAGAAAATTTTGTCAAAATTTTTATTTTTATAGAAAATTTTGTCAACATTTTATTTCTTTAGAATTTTTTTTCAAAATTTTATTTCTTTAGAAATTTTTGTCAAAATTTCATTTCTGTAGAAAAAATTTGCCAAAATTTCATTTCTATAGAAAATTTTGCCAAATTACCATTTCTTTAGGAAATTTTGTCAATTTCGTTTCTATAGAAAATTTTGCCAACATTTTATTTCTATAGAAAATTTAACAAAAATTTTATTTCTATAGAAAATTTTGTCAATATTTTATTTCCATAGAAAATTTGCCAAACTTTTTTTCTATCGATGGTAATCGCAAAATTTTATTTCTTATATTTCATGTTAGCCTGATAATGAAACAGGCAATTGACGTCCAAATGCATTATATCTTATTATACAATTATTTTTCGAGCTTTATGGACAGATATAGATTAAGGAACATGGTTAATAGAGCGTTTTCTTTTCAATGGCTCTATTAACCATGTTCCTTAATCTATATCTGTCCATAAAGCTCGAAAAATAATTGTATAATAAGAAAAATTTTATTTCTATATAAAAATTTTACAAAATTTTATTCCTATACAAAATTTTTGCATAATTTTGTATCTATATAAAATTTTTTCAAAGCTTAATTCTGTACAAAAGGTTGGCAAAATTTTATTTCTTTAGAAAATATTGTTAAAATTTTATAGTAATATAAATTTATATTACTATAAAATTTTATAGTAATTTTTTGTCAAAATTTTATTTCTATAGAAAATTTTGTCAAAATTTTATTTCTACAGAAAATTTTTTCGACATTTTATTTCTATAGAAAATTTGAAAAAAAAAACAAAAATACCGATTTGACGAAAATGGACCAAAATCAACCAAATTACATTTGGTCCGACCATCGGACCAATTTTAAAAATTAATATTTTTTTGGACAAATTTTGGTCCGATCGGCAACCAAAATGGCAACACTGCTTCGGCTATACTAACGCGGATCGTCCGCTTACGTGCTTTGTTCACTTACGCATTTTGTCTGCTTACGCGATACGTTCACTTACGCAGTTCGTCCCATTACGCGATTCGTTCGCATCACTCAAATGCTAGTATAGCCGAACCCTCTCCTGTCGCTCTTCTCGATGCAGAAACCGACCCCATCGCCATCCGTTCACGAGCACCGTTCTGGAACTTCACACCGTTTCAACATCGCACCGTCTCATCACCGTAACCAGTTAAAATCGCATCATCACCGATACCATTAGCATCACACTGTTTCATCATCGACAACCGTCAACATCGCCCCACACAATAGCAGCTGGAACCTTTTCTGTGTCCATCCAGATAAACAAGCTCAAAAGAGAGTTTTACAGAATCTTTCGAAGTAATGAAACTTGGGATTTCCTAACCATGGGTCGATATTATTTTTATCTTCTCCATTTTTTTTTTCCAAAATACTGTTCTCCAATTCAGCAACAACATCTTAATATCGCCAGCTTGTTTATGTCTAATGCGTGATGGTTGTGTTCATGGGATACAATTATATTCCACCTCCTTACTTTCATCCAGGGACCATTACCCCATCCACACTACTCAAATGAAAGGTGCTAAAATTCCATTTGGGATTCATGTTAACAGTAATGCTCATCAAACAAAGACTGCAATAAGACATGTAACAATTCCTCATATTTTCCTTTGCCATGCTCATATGGTTTTCCCCTCATGGGAGGGAAAGGAAAACCAAGTATAGAAACTCTGAAGCAAATAACCCCGAAATTTCTGTTTTACTTGCGGTTATAGTCAAGAAAATTAATTTGAACGTGTTGGGACCATAAAATGTTCCCATGTTGCTATTCTAGTTCGTCGTACCTGACTCTTAAAAACACTCATATAAATCCATCCATAATGCTTGGTGGGTCCCCTCTCGATTCGTACAAAGTACAAAATTTAATTAGATGACACAACCAACTCTTGGTGGTTATTCAAACATCTTGGCCAAAAGGAAAAATATAATTTTGGTTGTTGTTTTTATTTTTGGATTTCATATTTAATTTTGTATGATTCAAATGGCAATGGGTTACTTGGATGATGGCATGGCATGGAATACAAAGAAAATTTTCTTAGCTTAAACGAAATTTGAAATTTAATTCACAAAATAAAGTTATGTATATTGAATAGATATCAGATACAAGCATTAGCGTAGCTAGACAATTTTCCTAGGAGGGGCTATAGCCCCCCCCCCCCCCCCCCAGCTAAAAATTTATAGACTGAACTTATAGGTTCAATTAATGTTTTATTTCATAAAATTGAATAAAAAATTGGGCATCAAAATAACTCGACAATTAATTTATAATAAAGCAACTAAAAGTAGTTCCACACTTTTCCCAGCAAGAAAATTTTGAGTTGTTCTAAAGGCACAACTTTAAAAGTACTTCCAAAAATGTCCTCAATTATTTTAACTACTTCATTTTTTACTTTTTTTTGTCATATTTTAATGTGTAATTTTTTGTTTTCTTTTTTTTTCAAATAGTTTAAAAAAAGAGTAAGAATAAATAAATTGGTACAAATTATTCAAATTTTGCCACAAAACTGCTAAATCCATTATAGAAAAATCGATGTTTCGAAATTATTCGAGGAAAAACGTTTCAAACAAGCGTCAGAATGCATTAAAAATCATAAAAACAATATAAAAATTATTTATTTGGGAAAATATCACAAAATTTTTTAATTCACATTCAAAATACTGAATTCGGATCTCACCTTAAGAAGTGATGCAAATTCATTGCAACGGCTGTTGAAACGGTGAACATTTGTCCTATGACAAGCTCATATTACATTCATTGCTTCTCCGCCAATTTTGCACCACTTCTATACCCAAAAAGAACATTTGCACTACTTTTTTGGCGACGCTTTTTCGCAGCATTATTAAGATATTAATTTATGAAAGAATAGTTTTAATATCAATTACTATTTATACCCTGCTCCACACTGTGGAACAGGGTATTATAAGTTAGTGCATATGTTTGCAACACCCAGAAGGAGACGAGATAGACACATGGTGTCTTTGGCAAAAATACTCAGGGTGGGCTCCTGAGTCGATATAGCGATGTCCGTCTGTCCGTCTGTCCGTCTGTCCGTCTGTCCGTCTGTCCGTCTGTCCGTGAACACATTTTTGTAATCAAAGTCTAGGTCGCAGTTTTAGTCCAATCGACTTCAAATTTGGCACACGTATGTGTTTTGGCTCAGAATAGATCCTTATTGATTTTGGAATAAATCGGTTCAGATTTAGACATAGCTCCCATATATATATTTCGCCCGATATGGACTTATATGGCCCCAGAAGCCAGAGTTTTACCCTAATTTGCTTAAAATTTTGCACAAGAAGAACAATTAATACTATAGTCAAGTGTGCCAAATTTTATTGAAATCGGTTCAGATTTAGATATAGCTCCCATATATATCTTTCGCCCGATATGGACTAATACGTTCCCAGAAGCCAGAGTTTTACCCCAATTTGGTTGAAATTTTGCACACGGAGTAGAATTAGCATTGTTGCCATGCGTGCCAAATTTGGTTGAAATCGGTTCAGATTTAGATATAGCTCCCATATATAGCTTTCGCCCGATTTACACTCATATGACCACAGAGGCCAATTTTTTGCTCCGATTTAGTTGAAATTTTGCACAGGGAGTAGAATTAGCATTCTAGCTATGCATGCCAAATTTGGTTGAAATCGGTTCAGATTTAGATATATCTCCCACATATAGCTTTCGCCCGATTTACACTCATGTGACCACAGAGGCCAATTTTTAACTCCGATTTAGTTGAAATTTTGCACAGGGAGTAGAATTAGCATTGTAGGTATGCGTGCCAAATTTGGTTGAAATCGGTTCAGATTTAGATATATCCCCCATATAGCTTTCGCCCGATTTACACTCACATGACCACAGAGGCCAATTTTTAACTCCGATTTAGTTGAAATTTTGCACAGGGAGTAGAATTAGCATTGTTGCTATGCGTGCCAAATTTGGTTGACATCGGTTCAGATATAGATATAGCTCCCATATATATGTTTTTCTGATTTCGACAAAAAATGGTCAAAATAATTTTTCCTTGTAAAATCGCCACTGCTTGGTCGAAAAGTCGTAAAAATGACTCTAAATTTCCTAAACTTGTAATACATATATATAGAGCGATAAATCATAAATAAACTTTTTCGAAGTTTCCTTAAAATTGCTTCAGATTTAAATGTTTCCCATATTTTTTTACTAAAATTGTGTTCCACCCCAGTGCATTAGCCAACTTAAATTTTGAGTCTATAGATTTTGTAAAAGTCTATCAAATTCTGTCCAAATCGAGTGATATTTAAATGTATGTATTTGGGACAAACCTTTATATATAGCACCCAACACATTTGACGGATGTGATATGGTATCGAAAATTTAGATCTACAAAGTGGTGCAGGGTATAATATAGTCGGCCACGCCCGACTTTAGACTTTCCTTACTTGTTTTTTAATTAAATTGACTAAAGTAAATGAATCATAAGTTCAACCACAGCTTTATTTCATAAATATCTGACTTCAAACATTGCCATCGGTAACTGCTACCACAACCCAAGTAATTCGATTGTTCAGGAAAGTCATTAACGGAACTTTGTGCAATTGTATAAACTTGTTTTATTTTTCTAAAAATTAAAAAAAAAACTATTGACATTTATTGAAAAATGGAAAATCATAAATAGAGTTTCAAATTCTGGGGGGGGGCTAAAATTTTTCTGGGGGGTCTAAGCCCCCTCCCCAGAGGCCTTCCTACGCTTATGGATACAAGTCGAAATAAATGGAAGCTTTTCACAATTTTTATACCCTCCAACATAGGATGGGGGTATATTAACTTTGTCATTCCGTTTGTAACACATCGAAATATTGCTCTAAGACCCCATAAAGTATATATATTCTGGGTCGTGGTGAAATTCTGAGTCGATCTAAGCATGTCCGTCCGTCTGTTGAAATCACGCTAACTTCCGAACGAAACAAGCTATCGACTTGAAACTTGGCACAAGTAGTTGTTATCGATGTAGGTCGCATGGTATTGAAAATGGGCCATATCGGTCCACTTTTACGTATAGCCCCCATATAAAGGGACCCCCAAATTTGGCTTGCGATTGCTCTAAGAGAAGCAAATTTCATCCGATCCGGCTGAAATTTGGTACATGGTATTAGTATATGGTCTTAACAACCATGCAAAAATTGGTCCACATCGGTCCATAATTATATATAGCCCCCATATAAACCGATCCCCAGATTTGGCTTGCCGAGCCTAAAAGAGAAGCAAATTTCATCCGATCCGGCTGAAATTTGGTACATGGTGTTGGTATATGATCTCTAATAACCATGCAAAAATTGGTTCACATCGGACCATAATTATATATAGCCCCCATATAAACCGATCCCCAGATTTGGCTTGCGGAGCCTCAAAGAGAAGAAAATTTCATCCGATCCGGCTGAAATTTGGTACATGATGTTGGTATATGGTCTCTAACAACCATGCAAAAATTGGTCCACATCGGTCCATAAATATATATAGACCCCATATAAACCGATCTCCAGATTTGGCTTGCGAAGCCTCAAAGAGGAGCAAATTGCATCCGATCCGGCTGAAATTTGGTACATAGTATTGGTATATGGTCTCTAACAACCGTGCAAAAATTGATCCACATCGGTCCATAATTATATATAACGCCCATATAAACCGATCCCCAGATTTTGGTTGCGGAGCCTCAAAGAGAAGCAAATTTCATCCGATCCGGCTGAAATTTGGTACATGGTATTGGTAAGTGGTCTCTAACAACCGTGCAAAAATTGATCCACATCGGTCCATAATTATATATAGCCCCCATATAAAACATTCTCCAGATTTGACCTCCGGAGCCTCTTGGAGGAGCAAAATTCATCCGATCCGGTTCAAATTAGGAACGTGGTGTTAGTATATGGTTAGTATATGGCCATACCAAAATTGGTCCAATCACACAAAAATTGGTCCATATCGGTTCAAAATCATGGTTGCCACTAGAGCCAAAAATAATCTACCAACATTTTATTTCTATAGAAATTTTATTTCTAAAGAAAATTTTGTCAAAATTTTATTTCTATAGAAAATTTTGTCAAAATTTTATTTCTAGAGAAAATTTTGTTAAAATTTTATTCGGTTCATAATAAAATGTTCATCATTGTCAAAATTTTATTTCTACAGAAAATTTTATTCAAATTTTATTCGGTTCATAATCATGGTTGGCACTCGAGCCAAAAATAATCTACCAAGATTTTATTTCTATAGAAAATTTTGTCAAAAGTTTATTTCTATAGAAAATTTTGTCAAAAGTTTATTTCTATAGAAATTTTTGTCAAAATTTTCTTTCTATAGAAAATTTTGTCAAAATTTTTTTTTTCTACAGAAAATTGTGTGAAAATTTTATTTCTATAGAAAATTTTGTTAAAATTTTATTTCTGTAGAAAATTTTGTCAAAATTTTATGTCTACTTTGTCAAACTGAATTATATACGTATTGGATCGATCTTTTTTGATTTAATATATACCACATATGGACTTACATACAATTTAGAAGATGGTGTTAGGAGGTTTTAAGATACCTTGCCATCGGCAAGCGTTACCGCAACTTAAGTAATTCGATTGTGGATGGCAGTGTTTAGATGAAGTTTCTACGCAATCCATGATGGAGGGTACATAAGCTTCGGCCTGGCCGAACTTACGGCCGTATATACTTGTTTTTTTTTTTTTTAACGTATTAAGGGGTTCTCCATATAGTTCTTTTTACTTTCATGAAGTTTTTTTTGGCATGAGTTGGAAAATGTGCCTTTTGGCCGTTACAATTTAAAATGGCGAAAGATACAGTAAATCGAAAATTAATCAGGAAGTAAAATTTAATGTAAAAATATACTTACAAAAATTATATATAGCGGCCGTAAGTTCGGCCATGGATTGCGTATACTCAAAAAAAAAAAACTGAACCCTCTAATTTAACTTAATTTTAGTTCGTGGAATTATTATGTTTGGAGAAAGTTTCCTTTACGTACGTTAGTGAAATTAACTAAAAATCGGGGAAAAAAATTATACACAAATGAAGTATAAAGTTTAACTATATTCGTACTTCTCATAAAATAGTTATAGGCGTTCATATGGTGAAAATAGGGTACCTCATTTTTTGACACCTGGTCGCGGAGGGGGACCTCCCCTTTGTCGGACTTTTTGAAAATTGGACCAAAGTTGACCGATTTGCTTGAAATTTTCATTGAAGATTGGGCTTGGCATCTAGACAAAGATTCGCTACTTTATATTTCGATATTTGGTGGCGGAGGGGGACCTTCCCTTTGTTCGACTTTTTTTTTAAAGTACAGTGAAAAAAAAAACTAAAATTTTCTAAATTATTATTAGATTTACAGAGATTATTAGATTTACAGAGAACATGCGGTGAGGTTATGGAATTAATATGGGGTACCTGATGATTTCATATGTGGACGGGGAGGGGGACCTCCTCCTTGCCCTACTTTTTGAAACTTGGAACAAAATTATGCGATTTGCTTGAAATTTTCATTGAATGTTGGGGTTGGCATCTAGACAAAAATCCGCTACATTATTTTTCGATATTTGGTCGAGGAGGGGACCACCCCTTTGCCCGACTTTGTTTTTTAAGTACAGTGAAAACAAAACTAAACTCTCCCGACTGAAATTTTACGGAAAAAATGGGTGAGGTTATGAAATTTATATCAGGTTCCTGATTTTTTAATAAAAATAAAAGGGCATACACAGAAAAAAAAAAGTAAACTAAATTATGGGAAAAATGAACTATCTCGTGCGAAAATTGAACTAAATTGTATTCCAAATTTTGAGATTCATTAAACTAACGAAAATTTTCCGATATTTTTGGATTTTTAATTACCATTTACGAAATTCATCTTCCTCGAAAAGAAAAAATGAACTAAAAATAAAGAAAAAATTTTAAGCGCCAGATCATTCCCATTTTAATCACGCTGTAGTTCATTCTTACTATTTTTGAGAAGTGTACGAAAAACTTCTTCTGTTTTAGTTACAATTGAACTAATTTGTATGCGATTAAAATTTTACTGTCATTTAGTTCATAACATTTTTGAGACATACTTGGAATAAAAACAACATCGTTGGACTGGGGAAGATTTCTTACAAAATTTTAAAAATGAACTAAAACAAAATAAAATGTTTGCAATAAATATTAGTTCATTTTAGCATCAGTTTTACAACAGACTTTTTTCTGAGTGTAGGAAGACATCCGCTTCTCTTAAATACATACAGAGAAACAATTAAACTTTACCGAGTTACTTGAAGAGGACTGGGGAGAGGTTACGATATTAATAGTTGATACCTGATTTTGTGACATTTGGACGGAAGAGAGGCCGCCCCTTTAGGCTTAACATATATATAATTTGCTTGACATTTTCTGGGACGTTTACAAAAGATAAGCTACATCACTTTTCGATATTTGGTCGGGGAGGAGGTCCTCCTCTAAAACTGCAAAAAAAATTTAAGTTTTCTTGAAATTTACAAAAGCAGTGGGGGAAGGTTATGAACGAAGAGGCAACCTTCCTTGCCCCACACTTGAAGGAAAGTTTTAAGAATTTTCAGGGAATGTTAGGGGTGCAATTCACTACGGTGTTTGTCGATATTGTATCGGGGAAAGTGACGTCCCTTTAAAACAATAGCCCAAATTTAAACATCGCCGATCTACTTGAAATTTACAGGGAATGTGGGAGGAGGTGATTAAATTTATACATGATTTTTAAATTAGTATATGATTTTTCGATATGTGGTTGGTGAAGGGGAAAATTTAAATAAACTTTGTCGATTTACTTCGATAGAATTTATAGGGACCATTGAGTAGTTGTTAAATTAATAGAGGGTACGTGATAGTCCGATATCAGGTCGCAGTGGAGCGATGGTGGGGAGAGGGTTCCCTTTTGTCCGTTTCTTATACCCTCCACCATAGCAAGGGGGTATATTAAGTTTGTCATTCCGTTTGTAACACATCGAAATATTGCTCTAAGACCCCATAACGTATATATTTTCTGGGGTCGTGGTGAAATTCTGAGTCGATCTGAGCATGTCCGTCCGTCCGTCTGTTGAAATCACGCTAACTTCCGAACTAAACAAGCTATCGATTTGAAACTTGGCACAAGTAGTTGTTATTGATTTAGGTCGGATGGTATTGCAAATGGGCCATATAGGTCCACTTTTACGTATAGCCCCCATATAAACGAACCCCCAAATTTGGCTTGCAGACCCTCTAAGAGAAGCAAATTTCATCGGATCCGGCTGAAATTTGGTACATGGTGTTGGTATATGGTATTTAAGAACCATGCAAAAATTGGTCCACATCGGTCCATAATTATACACAGTCTTACACAAGTTTACATACGACTTAAGAAATTGTATTTTCTTTAATTAATAAAATATAATAAAATATGCATATATATGCTTTAGATTTTGTAAATTAATTTAAAAAACAAAGTATTTGTCAATTTTCAAGTAGATTTTTTTAGTCTGGATTATAAACAACAACAAGAAACATGTTTAGTTATAAGGTACAAAACCTCAAGGGTGTGTAAACTTATGGGAGACTGTGTTTATAGCCGCCATATAAACCGATACCCCGATTTGGCTTTCGGAGCCTCCAAGAGAAGCAAATTTCATCCGATCCAGCTGATATTTCGTACATGATGTTAGTGTATGGTCGCTAACAACCATGCAAAAATTGGTCCACACCGGTCAATAATTATATATAGCCCCCATATAAACCGATACCCCGATTTGGCTTGCAGAGCTTCTAAGAGAAGCAAATTTAACCCGATCCGGCTGAAATTGGGTACATGGTGTTAGTATATGGTCTCTAATGACCATGCACCACATCGTTGCATAATTATATATAGCCCCATATAAACCGATCACCAGATTTGACCTCCGGAGCCTCTTGGAAGACCAAAATTCATCTGATTCAGTTGATATTTGGTACGTGGTGTTAATATATGGCCTCAAACACCCATGCAAAAATTGGTCGAAATCGGTCCATAATTATATATAGCCCCCATATAAACCGATCCCCAGATTTGACCTACGGAGCCTCTTGGAAGAGCAAAATTCATCCGATTCGGTTGAAATTTGGTACGTGATGTTAGTATATGGTATCCAACAACCATGCAGGAATTGGTTCATATCAGTCCATAATTATATATAACCCCCCTATTAAACCGATCCCCAGATTTGACCTCCGGTGCCTTTTGGAGAAGCAAAATTCACCCGATCTTGTTGAGTATATGATATTTATGGTGGTAGTATATGATATTTATCAACCATGCCAAAAGTGGTCCATATCAGTCCATAATCATATATGGCCCCCATATAAACCGATCCCGCGATTTGGTTTTGGAGCCTAGTGGAGAAGCAAATTTCATCCGAGTCAGTTGAAATTTGGTACATTATGCTAGTATATGGCTGTTAACAACCATGCCTAACTAGGTCCGTATCGATCTATAGTTATATATAGCCCTCAGATAAATCGATCCCCAATCACACAAAAATTGGTGCATATCATGTTCATAATTGTATATAGCCCCCATATAAGCGATCCCCATATTTCAATTCTGGCTCCCTACGTACCGTGCAAAAGTCCATATCGATTCGTAATTATTTGTAGACTTACCTACACATACCTTTTTTGTCTAATATATACCACGTATGGACTAACTCACAATTTAGGAAACGATTTAAGATACTACAACCCAATTAATTCGATTGTGGATGACAGTCTTTCGTAGAAGTTTCTACGCAATCCATGGTGGAGGGTACATAAGATTCGGCCGAACTTACTGCCATATATACTTGTGTTTATACCCTAAACCACATAGTTTGATCGGCCAAAATATGTGCCTACCAGAAATATTGATTTTAGACCCCATAAAATATATACCGATCGACTCAAAATCACCTCCTGAATCGATCTAGCGCTTGGTGTCCGTCCGTCCGTCCGTCTGTCCATGTATTTGTTGTTCACAGGATTCCGGTCGCAATTATTTACCGATTTTGATGAAATTTGGTACAGGGAGTTTTTTTGGGCACAAGGACGAACGTTATTGAATTTGGAAGAAATCGGATCAAATTTAGATATAGCTCCCATATATATGTATCGCCCGATTTCGACAAATGGGGTCACGTGTCGCTTTTTTTTCGAACGGATCGTCACCAAATTTGGCAAAAGGTTATATTTTCCATCGCCCTTCAAGTCTGCAAAATTGCATCCAAATCGGTTCAGATTTAGATATAGCTCTCATATATATGTATCGCCCGATTTTCCCAAATTTGGCCACAAAACCTTTATTTATCAACCGATCTTACTCAAAGTTGGCTAAATATAATCTTATATAGCACTAACTATATGTGCAAAAAATCATCGAAATCGGTTCAGATTTAGCTATAGCTCCCATATATATGTACCGCCAAATTTTTCTAAATTTGGCCATGAAACCCTTACTTATCAACCGATCTTACCCAAATTTGGCTAAATGTAGCCTTCTATAGCACTACTATATTGCAAAAAATTATCGAAATCGGTTCAGATTTAGATATAGCTCCCATATATATGTATAGCCCGAGTTTCCCAATTTTGGCCTTATTTATTAACCGATCTTACTAAAAGTTGGCTAGATCCAGTCCTCTATAGTACTAACTATATGTGCAAAATTTCATCGAAATCGGTTCTCATGTACATATAGCTCCCATATATGTATCACCCGATTTTGAAAAATTCGCCCCTAATAACCTTATGTTTGACCATACAGGCCTCATTTCTTAACTGATCTTACTCAAATCTTGCACGAGGTAACCTTTTGTGGTATTAATCAAACCCGCAAAATATTATGCAAATTGGTTCAGATTTAGATATAGCTTCCATATATATGCATCGCTCTATTTTCCCAAATTTGGCCATAGTACTCTTATTTATTAACCAATGTTATACAAATTTCAAATTTGGATGTACCAGCCGATCGTACTTATACGTACTTGTAGCTCTTACATAAGAATATTGCTCGATTTTTACAAATTTGTATTTATTACCCACACTAATTTAACGATTTCCTCTTTTTTAATAATGGGCTCAATATTAGTAGCATACTAACTCCGTAGGCGCAATATGAACACAGCCAGTGTTGCTAGAAGTAGGGGAAATTCCCTATATGTAGGGTTTTTCTAATATTTAGCGACTTGTAGGGACGTAGGGCCACAATGTAGGACATTTTCACTCAACACAATTTGTAATAATTTTTACATTTTGGTGGCTCTAGAGGAGGAAATTAAAAGCCGGAAAGGCTTGATCTTTAACAATATGTATAAGCTTTATTCCTGCAGAGAATTTTGTCAACATTTTATTTCTATAGAACATTTTGTCAAAATTGTATTTCTATAGAAAATTTTTTTTCAAAATATTATTTCTATAAAAAATTTTCTCAAAATTTTATTTCTGTGGAATTTTTTCTCAAAATTTTATTTCTATAGAATTTATTGTCAAAATTGTATTTCTATAGAAAAATTTCTCACAAAAATTTGTTTATAGAAACTTTTTCAAAAATTTTATTTTTACAGAGATTTAACAAAAACGATTATTAATTTGGGTAGAATTCTACCAACTGTGGCAATACAAATTTATATTCTAAGTTATATACGTTGCATATTCATGTTTAAAGATAATAAAGTACTTAGAACTATTTATGTTTTGTAAATTTTTTTAAATTTAACGAAAAATATAGTAGGGAAAATTATTTGGGTATGTATGGGAAAGTAGGGAACTTTTTTTGTCCTTGTAGGGTAAACCGAACATTTTCCTTGGCAACATTGACTATGAGCTATAGTCAGATTGACACAAAGCACCCATAGACATGTACCCCTTAATTTTCTTAAATATGCAACTGCGGTTTATCTCCCAGACCTATATGTTACCCCGCAAATGCTTATGATTACTAATTCTGTAATGGTGGTTTAGGGTATGATATAGTCGGCCCCGCCCGACTTTCTACTTTACTTACTTGTTTTATCTAATATATACCCCGTATGGACGAACGATATTAAGAAGTTTTAAGATGGCAAGGTCATCGGCAAGTATACCACAACCCAAGTAATTCGACTGTGGATTACAGTCATCAGTAGAAGTTTCTACGCCATCCATGTTGGAGGGCACATAAGATTCGCCATGGCCGAAGTTACGGCCGTATACACTCAGAAAATTGAACGTCGTAACAACAAGTAAAATCCATAATATTGAGTATATAATTTTAGTTCATAATTTTACTCACAGTTGGTTAAATTTAACTATTGATGAACAAAATTAACTCAGTGGAAGTAAAGTGAACTTACGGCCATTACCAGCAAAATGGTTAAGAACTCCCAAATGAGTTCGAAAATGGACTGAATCAAATATAATAATAAGGAATATGTATTATCTCGAACGTACAAAGAAGTTTCTCAGCGTTACTGAACTTTTACTGAGCAATATTACGAAGTGTAATTGGTCACGAAATTTCCATGTTTAGTATAAATATACTAACGATGAATGTCAATTCTAAGTACCGTTTAGACAATAGATCGTCTCCGAAACATGTACTCGTGTGATGTTTCTAAAAATAGATTCTAAGTACCGCTAAGTGAATCTATTTCTATACAATAGTTCGTCTCCGAAACATTTACTCGTGTGGTGTTTCTAAAAATAGACACCCTTGACTGTATGTGTTAATGAATACATGCAGCCAAGCAAGAAAAGAATAAACAAAGTCACATTTGGTTGGGTTTAGTTAGAAAGCTGATGGTACGCGGTTCAATCCTCCGTCCAAAAGGACAAAATGTAAAATTTTATAAAATGATAAAAATAAAATCTAATAAATGATTCTATAGGATTTGCAAGGATTTGCAGAAGAGTAAGTTGTTTGTACTAAATTTAATATGACATTTAGAAATAGGGATGTAATAACTCAGATCCTCCCCCTTGAGGTCTCTTTGCCCCAAGTCACCAGGTGGTCTAGGAAATCCAGAACAATAATTTCTTTCCTTTAAAAAAAAAAATATTATTTTGTTAATTTTTTACTTCTGAAGAGTTAAATTTGAACTTGACAAAAGTTAAAACAAATTACTAAACCATAGGAAAATGTTGTACTTACTATGGGTACATGCTTCTTTAACGACATACGAAGTTCAATATTAACACTAACTACACGCTCACAAAAAATCGCTTCTGTAACATATACTCCCAAACATATTTTGCTTCAAGCATATACATTTTTGGGTATTGCCCAAACATTTATATGTTTGATCTCTTCCAATATATAATATGTTTGAAAGCATATTGGTCTAAACAATATATGTTTGGGTAGTCTAAGTTCCAAACATTTTGTATTTTTGCATCCAAATTCAATAATGGTGTCTTCCAAAAAACAATATGTTATTATGTGAACATATAATATGTTTGGAAGCATTTTGCACCCAAAAATATTATATGCTTAAAAAAATTCTCCCAAACAATATTGTGCTCAAAATTTTATTTATTTATATATTTACAATCATAATGAATTATGAAAATAAACAGGTAATATAGGTGCTAACAACATAGGTTTTCGACCTGAATGCTCAAAATTTTGTTTCTGCCCAATTGTATATTCCCCCACATCTTTCTCACTTCCACGAGATTTTTTAGTTCTTAGCACCTTTTTCTGTAATACAAACATTGTAGAAGAAATTATTCAATTGTATGATTTTTTTTATTTTAATTTTACCTTTTGCCGAACGGGGATTCGAACAGCGGACCACACAGTTTGTAAGGATCAAAGAAGTAGCTGATCAATTGCCCAAGGAAAAATAAAATGTTAATTTTGTAATAACAAGCAACAACCACCAACTTAATTCAATATCGCTCCCTGTTAAATAGCGCTCCAAGCTACTAAACACATATATGTTTATAGGCTATTTCTAAATTAATATATGTTTGCATCCAAGCATATTATATTTAAAAACATTTTATGTCCCAAACATAATATGTTCTAACATATTAACATATATGTCCCAAACATGTTATGCTAGTTTATGAACATTATATGCTTGCACTCAAAAATAGTGTGTTTAAAAATTTGTGTTCCAAACATATAATGTTTATAGCCAAACATATGAAAAACAGTCTTTTTCATCCGTGGAGTTAAAAATAACTCGCTAAAGAGTGAACCCACTCTTCTCTGAGTGTATACTTGTTTCTATTATCGTGTTTTTATACGAAATGCTTTTGCCTCCAAATCGCAGTAGTGTTACTAAAGTGCTTTATAATAAAGGTGTGCACGTGACACGAAATTGTCGTGAATCACGAAAAATTTCACGCGTGAGTCACGAAAATAATTTCTTCGTGAGTGTGAGTGAGTAACGAAATTCGGAAAAATACGCTCACGAAAAAAATCCCGCCCACGGACATAAAACGCTTACGAGATGAATTCATTTACAATTTTAGTGACACCTGGGATGTTAAGAGTTTAATAACGCTCTCGATTTTAATCATGCTCATGTTTTCAAACACGTCTCTAAGGTAAATTAGTCATAAAATTTTTCGTGAGTCACAATATTTTTCGTGAGTCACGGTATTTTTCGTGAGTCACGACATTTCGTGCGTGAGTGTGCGTTAATACAAATTTTCTTTTCGTGAGTGTGCGTGAGTCCTACCAAAAAATATCGTGCGTGAGTGTGCGTGAGTAAGATTTTTTCGTCGTGAGTGTGCGTGAGTAAAATATTACTCACGTGCACACCTCTACTTTATAAGCGTTCACTTATTTTATATCAGTCACTTATTGTATTCTCTTAATGTCTTACAATAGAATTTTTTTCATATGGCCTAACATTTGTATACGGTAGACCAATCACACTGCCCATTCACCCGAATTTTGGTCCTTCTCATTCCATTTAAACGAAGTTTCAATGGTAGATCAACATTAATATCTTCTTTAATTATTTACAGCAATACATGTTGTTTGCTTTACTTCTGTTTTCTGAGTCTATTGATTCGATTTTATCATTTATTATTTATATTTGATATAATCACCCTGTTATTAAATGTAACAGATTCCCCTATGAATAAAACAATACAACCACCTGTTTTACATTGAGAAACAAATGTTAATCGTTAACAGTGTTTAACATAAAAGAAACTAATAACAGCTGATTCTCAATTGGGTGGATACATGTTGACGAAGATATGAGTAGAGTACAATGTTTGAAACAGAGAAGAATAACAACAACAAATCTAACTAAAAGAAGACGAGAGGCTCCATATGAACTGTTGACTAACAGTTACAATGCATATGAATATGTAAAAGGGTATTTCAAACATAATTCATGATGTTATTACACGGAATTAATAGTAAAATGAAATTTTAAATTAATTGTATTCCAGTGTTTACACTGAAAAAAAGCATGCCCTGTTGCAAAGATTTTATCTTTATTTTAACAATTTTGGTATTGATTCCGACCCAAAGAAGCGGAGAATACAAGTAAGGATACTTTTAAGACACAATTCTCTTTTAAATTTGGGTTTTGTGTACTTGCTTCTAGGAAGCAAATTTTAATTTTTTTAAGCATTTTTTCGTCATAAGCCATCAAATTTCCTTAAAAATGAGTTAACGACAACTTTATTTTCCAAATTCAGACTCGTCTTTAAAATAAAGTGTTGAAAAAGATAACAAATTTAAAGACAATTTTAATTTTAAAGAATTTTTCTGAATTATTAAAGTCAAGTTGACTTTACCCCAACAAAATTTTCTTTCATGTTATGATACCCATTTTAAAAGCAAATTACTTAATTATAAGGACAATACGACTTCATTGAAAAGTTTATCGACTTTTGGACAGGGAAATAAATTTTATATTAGAGAAATGAGTCTTCTATGCTAAGGTAAATTTGTATACGTATTTTAAGGACATGAAATCTTTGGCGTCACGACAATATTTTTTTCAGTGTAGGGTTTCCATAATTTGTTGTTAAAATAAAGACAATTTACTGACAGTTTTGGATTTTAAACTATCATTTACGAAATTCTTTTTTCATGACAGAGATGATGAACTAAAAGTACAGAAAACAATCATTGGGGCCGTATAATTATCATATTAACCACGCTGTAGTTCTTTCTTACAATTGTACAAATTTGTCTTCTGTTTTACATAGCATTATTACATCACCATTATTATATTTTTTTGATTTTAGAAAATTTAGGTTAATTTTAGAAAATTTTGACTAAATTGTATTACAACGCAAATGCTCCAGAGGTCAAATCTGGGACGATATATTATTATGGACCGATATAAATAAATTTTTGCATGGTTGTTAGAATTATATACTAACACCTCGCACCAAATTTCAACCGGATCGGATGAATTGTGCTCCTCCAAGAGGCTCGGTAGGTCAAATCTGGGCATCGGTTTATATGGGGGCTATGCGTAAAAGTTGTCCGATATGGCTTTGCAATGCCATCCGACCTACAACAATAACAACTACTGCTGCCAAGTTTCAAGTGTTTCGTTCGGAGTTAGCGTGATTTCAACAGTTGGACGGACTGACATGACTAGATCGACCCAGCCGGGTATCTCTGACAATTTTTTTTTGGGTGAAGGATAAATGCTAGTTGAAAACAAGTATATACGGTCGTAAGTTCGGCCAGGCCGAATCTTATGTACCCTCCACCATGGTTTGCGTAGAAACTTCTACGAAAGACTGTCATCCACAATCGAATTAATTGGGTTGTGGTATCTTAAATCGTTTTCTAAATTGTGAGTTAGTCCATTCGTGGTATATATTAGACAACAAGGTATGTAAGTCTACAAATAATTACGAATCGATATGGACTTTTTGCACGGTACGTAGGGAGCCAGAATTGAAATATGGGGGTTGCTGTTATGGGGACCCACCGTGGTGCAATGGTTAGCTTGCCCGCCTTGCATACACACGGTCATGGGTTCGAATCCTGCTTCGACCCAACACCAAAAAGTTTTTCAGCGGTGGATTATCCCACCTCAGTAATGCTGGTGACATTTCTGAGGGTTTCAAAGCTTCTCTAAGTGGTTTCACTGCAATGTGGAACGCCGTTCGGACTCGGCTATAAAAAGGAGGTCCCTTGTCATTGAGCTTAACATGGAATCGGGCAGCACTCAGTGATAAGAGAGAAGTTCACCAATGTGGTATCACAATGGACTGAGTAGTCTAAGTGAGCCTGATACATCGGGCTGCCACCTAACTTAACCTAACCTATGGGCGCTATATACAATTATTGATTGAGGATCGATTTATCTGAGGGCTATATATATAACTATAAACCGATATGGACCTAGTTAGGCATGGTTGTTAACGGCCATATACTAGCACAATGTACCAAATTTCAACTGACTCGGATGAAATTTGCTCCTCCAAGAGGCTCCCAAACTAAATCTTGGGATCGGTTTATATGGGGGCTGTATATGATTATGGACTGATATGGACCCCTATTGGCATGGTTGTTAAATATCATATACTACCACCACGTACAAAATTTCAACCAGATCGGATGAATTTTGCTTCTCCAAAAGGCACCGGAGGTCAAATCTGGTGATCGGTTTACATGGGTGCTATATATAATTGTGGACTGATATGAACCAATTCCTGCATTGGTTGTTGGATACCATATGCTAACATCACGTACCAAATTTCAACCGAATCGGATGAATTTTGCTCTTCCAAGGGCTCCGGAGGAAAAATCTGGGGATCGGTTTATATGGGGGCTATATATAATTATGGACCGATTTCGACCAATTTTTGCATGGCCATTAGAGACCATATACTAACACCATGTACCAAATTTCAGCTGGATCGGATGAAATTTTCTTCTCTTAGAGGCTTCGCAAGCCAAATCTGGAGATCGGTTTATATGGGGGCTATAGATAATTATGGACCGATGTGGACCAATTTTTGCATAGTTGTTGGAGATCATATACTAACACCATCTACCAAATTTCAGCCTGATCGGATGAAATTTTCTTCTCTTAGAGGCTCCGCAAGCCAAATTTGGGGGTCCGTTCATATGGGGGCTATACGTAAATGTGGACCGATATGGCCCATTTTCAATACCATGCGACCTACATTGATAACAACTACTTGTGCCAAGTTTCAAGTCGATAGCTTGTTTCGTTCGGAAGTTAACGTGATTTCAACAGACGGACGGACATGATCGGATCGACTCAGAATTTCACCACGACCCAGAATATATATATATACAACAAAAAAAAAATTCTGATTCAATCACGAAATTAATTGATCCAATTAATTTTTAATTGAAATGTCTTCAATCACAGAAATGATAGTATCAATTAAAAAATTAATTGAAGGTCAATTAAAAAGTTAATTGATCCAATTAAAAAATTAATTGATACTATTATTTTTGTGATTGATTTTGGTTTCAATTAAAAAATTTGTTGAATCAATTAAATTGTTAATTGAATATTTTTTTTAAGCTCAATTAAAATTTTAATTGGAAAAATTTTCGTGAATTTTTTTTTTGTGTGTACTTTATGGGGTCTTAGAACAATATTTCGATGTGTTACAAACGGAATGACAAAGTTAATAACCCCCATCCTATGGTGGAGGGTATAAAAAACACTTTTTGGTGTTCGAACGAAGCAGGGTCTTGGTATACAAGACGGACGTGGGCGCCGCAAACTATGCTATATAATTAGTACTTATAACGATAATAGTCTATTGGTGACAATAACAGCTACGTAGCCCAGTGGATAGTTTGTTGGCTTACAAATTGCATGGTCCGCGGTTCGATTCTCCGTCCAGGCGAAAGGTAAAATTAAAAAAAAATTATAACATCGAATAATTTCTTCTACATTGTTTGTATTACAGAAAAAGATGCTAAGAACTAAAAAAAACCTCGTGGAAATGAGAAAGATGTGAGGGAAAATGCAATTAGCCAGAAAAGATTGATTTTTGAGTTAGTCTTTATGAAATTGTTTTTACATCCTGGAAAAGAATAAACGTTTATCACAAAAAGTATATACTTTTCTTCCAAATAAACTTCCTTCCAGCTAAAAGCAAATGAGAAACGATCTTTATATGTCTAAAATTTCGTTTGGCAGGAAAGTATTTTTTTTGCGTGTAGTTTCTATCGAATCACAATTGTTTTGGTGTACGATAAGTAAGTCATAAAATATGAGTTCATGTCAAACTTCGAGATTTTGTAACAAATAAATAATAATAAAGTTATTTTAGTTTCATTCTAGACGAACGATTCGTCTACGGTCGATTTTGTTTTTCATGAACAGGCAGTAAACCTAAATTTCAATGACCGTAAAAACAAGTTCAATGCTAACTAAAGCGTCTTATATGGTAATGATTTGGCGCCAATGATTTTTAGTTAATTTTTGCTTTTATGAGGAATAAAATTTCGTAAAGGGTAGCTAAAAATTTTAAAATATCTATAAATTCTCGTTATTTTAACAATGCATTATAGAAATCTCAAAATATGGAATATAATTTATAATTTTATAATTTAATTTCACATGAGGTAGTTCATATTTTCCATAAAACATTTTAATTTTTTTTCGGTGTACCACCTGTTTAGTATTGTTGTTTTAGGATATTCTACGATCGGTTCCATACGATTTTAATTCTTTCTTTCTTATTTTGAATTAACATCGTGCATTATGTTCGAAGCTGGTTGCTGTTTTTTTTTAACAGAGAAATATCAAAGGGAATGCTAACAAAAAGAATTCATAATGCCCCACATGAAATGTGTTGCAATTCCAATATGCAGATGGGTCTCTTTTTACAGAGTATACACAACATATCCATGAATTGCATTCTGTTGGTGAGTCTTCTAGCATTTAGCAGATAAGGCGAGAGTATTGCATTTGCAATATGTTATGTTATTGCTATGTTAATTCATATATGCAAAAAACTAACATTGGGGCTTTCGTGTTATTTGTTACAGTCTTCTGTTATTATATGCTTGCTCACTGCTATGTTGTTATTGCATGGGGAAACCCAACTACTGTTTTCTGCCATTGCTAAATGAGAAGTGAGTGACGTTGTTGCTTGGTTGTTTGACAGCAGCAACAGCAAATCCCACCATCCATATACATGGGCAGCCAACAGTTGTAGTTCAGTATATTTTTTATTGAGTAAGAGCAGTTTTTCGTATGTCATCTTAGGATAAACACAGGCCTAAACGCGAAGACGGCAAATGAAGTATTTTTCTCGTGTGTGTGTATGTGTGCGTGAGTTTGTATGAAATTTGTGTACTGTTTTTTTTGCCCCCTAATATCCGCGTACCACCTCGCGCCATAAGAGTTTGTCGGTTTGTGTATGCCTTGAATATTAAAAACCCAAGTAGAGTGAAGAAGAAGAAGAGAAAAAAAGAATAAACGGTGTTTGTAAAGTTTTGTATGGGTTTCCATTCTATTGGGGTGAATAAATTATATTCTTTAATAATAAAAGAAGATATAAAATACATATATGTGAAGATATATTAAAAAGAAATTTATTTGAAAAAAAAAAATATTTATGAAATATGGTGAATAGCCAAAAAAATAAAGAATAAAAAAAATATCAAATATGTTTTCCTAAATTTCTATAAAGTGAATTTACATTTGATTTTGTTTGTATAAAAAATAATTTGAAAAATTAAATAAAATATTTTCTTAAAAATATGACAAACAAATTGTAAGATTTTTGAGTTGTTATAAGAAAAAAAAAATTGTAAATTGTCCTTAACATTTATTTATGTGAAAACCAACTCCCTTTTATGCGATTTCTTCGTTTTTCTTTTGGCCTACAACACATAAACTTCTGTACGCATATCATAGGGGTCTTGACAAAGCTCCCTGTTGCCTCATCATAGTCAATTGGATCGGGCTATAACCCTCCCCCAGCCCTTTATTGTGAACGACAGATAAAAAAACTGGTGGTTGCCTGGCACATGTAAAAAAACAAAAAAAAAAAAAATAAAAAAGAAGTCAATTTGGCAAAGGGAAATGAATGCAGCAAGAAAAACAAAAACCTCAAATGGCCCAACAAATGTCAAAACAAAACTTTAACATGCGCCCCATGTAGAGTGTGGAGTGTTAAAGAGAAGAGTCCCTAAAGAGCATAAGAGCCTAACAACAACACTCAATGAAAAATAAACAGACAACAATAACAAAAGGCATAGAAGACCCCCCAGCACATACAACAAAATAAGTTACTCTCAGCTGTAACTTACAAAATTTGTTTCTCTCTTGCTCCCCCATTGCTAAACACAACAGAGAGCAATACTAAGCAACGAAATTGAAAATCAAAACAAAAATTCCTTAACTAAAGGGAGGTGGTGATAAAAAAAGCAAAAACCGAAAAAAATGAAATAGGAAAACATATGTTTCCCAAGGATATACAATACAAGAAGGAAAAAACCAGTTCTAGTTCGAAAATGCATACGGCAAGTTAAGGATCCCTCATAAAAATAAATTAAAAACAAAATTCTCGCTATAATATTTTCCTTCGGTAAAACATTAAAATTGTCTTCTACCACAATTTCGTAATAATACCGTTATACTCCACCCAAAATTTCGCCGGTATATTGGCAATAGAAAACAAAACCAAAAAAAACTTCATAGTTTTCCTTGCCAAGTTTTTGTGCGAATATAAGAACCGAAATCCTTCTATCTAAAGTGAATGTGTAGTCGTGTCGGTAGTCTTTGTAACTTCGTATTTGTTGCCAGCTCCCACGCCTTTGGCCATTTGTTCTATACCTCCCCCTCCCCCCGTCCCAACCACTAGATCCCTACTAAACTACCGTTTTATTGGTTTACTTCCGTTCTGTTTTTATGCGGTTGCAATTTGTGGCTGAAATGCATTTCCGTTTTTATGCGGCGACTTCAAATAAATTCTACAGCTTGGATATTGAGGATATTTTTTCATAGGGAAATAATTTGCCCGGCAACAACAGTATATGGAATGCATATGAACTTAAGGTGAGTTACTAAAATTTATAAGCATCAATATTTTATAGGGAAATTGAAAACTTTAAAATATTAAAATTTATGATACTAATGGAAAAATTTACATGTACAAATACAGTGTGGCTGATATGTAATGCAGCAAACAAACCACTGTTTAGAAAAGGTCAGCGGTATCGTTAAAAGATTTTTAGTATTGGTTTTTAATAACATGAAATAGATTTACTTTTGCAGAAATGAAAGCTTCCATTTAGGTACATAAACGGGTAATGGCTTCCCCAACTTGGTGCTTCCCAATAATTTCTTATACAAAGATCACTTCAGCAGCGCATTTGCGGTTCGCTTATATAAATGTAGAATATTTATTCCAGAATATCTTTAAATAACTGTTTTACGCTGTTTACCTATGGGCAAATTACATTCATAAGAGTTTTTAATTTTAAAAAAATATCATTTACAAAAACCATTCCAGCAAAATTTAGAAAACAATCTTTTTGTGTAAATTGACTCACTGTTGAATTAAAGGATTGGCTAGAAAATGACGACTTTAAATGTCAGTGCAAGTGGAAAATTCGTAAAAAAAATTCGTAAAGTTCACAAGAAAAATGTTGGTAGTGTTAAAAATTACCAATGATGCTACAAAGTTTGAAATCCAATTAGTTTAATATTATTGCACATTTGGTCCTTTTATTGAGGGATATAGTCACTGACTATTTTTTAAAGAAATATTTGTTATTTTCTTGCCATATTTGTTTGAATTTAGTGAATTTAACGTAGCGAAAAATGTAGGGAAAAACAAGTAAGGAAAGCCGGGCCGACTATATTATACCCTGCACCACTTCGTAGATCTAAACTTTCGATACCATATCACATCCGTCAAATAAATATCACTCGATCTGGACAGAATTTGATAGACTTCTACAAAATCTATAGACTCAAAATTTAAGTCGGCTAATGGACTAGGGTGGAACACAATGTTAGTAAAAAACCAGTAAGGAAAGTCTAAAGTCGGGCGGGGCCGACTATATTATACCCTGTACCACTTTGTAGATCTAAATTTTCGATACCATATCACATCCGTCAAATGTGTTTGGGGCTATATATAAAGGTTTGTCACAAATACATACATTTAAATATCACTCGATCTGGAAGAATTTGATAGACTTCTACAAAATCTATAGACTCAAAATTTAAGTCGGCTAATGCACTAGGGTGGAACACAATGTTAGTAAAAAAAAATATGGGAAACATTTAAATCTGAAGCAATTTTAAGGAAACTTTGCAAAAGTTTATTTATGATTTATCGCTCGATATATATGTATTAGAAGTTTAGGAAAATTAGAGTCATTTTTACAACTTTGCGACTAAGCAGTGGCGATTTTACAAGGAAATTGTTGGTATTTTGACCATTTTTGTCGAAATCAGAAAAAACATATATATGGGAGCTATATCTAAATCTGAACCGATTTCAACCAAATTTGGCACGCATAGCAACAATGCTAATTTTACTCTCTGTGCAAAATTTCAACTACATCGGAGTTAAAAATTGGCCTCTGTGGCCATATGAGTGTAAATCGGGCGAAAGCTATATATGGGAGATATATCTAAATCTGAACCGATTTCAACCAAATTTGGCACGCATAGCTACAATGCTAATTCTATTCCCTGTGCAAAATTTCAACTAAATCGGAGTAAAAAATTGGCCTCTGTGGTCATATGAGTGTAAATCGGGCGAAAGCTTTATATGGGAGATATATCCAAATCTGAACCGATTTCAAGCAAATTTGGCACGCATAGTTACAACGCTAATTCTACTCCCTATGCAAAATTTCAACTAAATCGGAGCAAAAAATTGGCCTCTGTGGGCAAATGAGTGTAAATCGGGCGAAAGCTATATATGGGAGCTATATCTAAATCTGAACCGATTTGGCTGATATTTTGCAAGTTTTTCGGGACTCATAAAATATTCGGATGTACGGAATTTGAGGAAGATCGGTTGATATACACGCCAATTATGACCAGATCGGTGAAAAATATATATGGCAGCTATATCTAAATCTGAACCGATTTTTTCCAAAATCAATAGGGATCGTCTTTGAGCCGAAACAGGACCCTATACCTAATTTTAGGACAATCGGACTAAAACTGCGAGCTGTACTTTGCACACAAAAATACATCAACAGACAGACAGACGGACAGACAGACAGACAGACAGACAGACAGACAGACAGACGGACATCGCTAAATCGACTCAGAATTTAATTCTAAGACGATCGGTATACTAAACGATGGGTCTCAGACTTTTCCTTCTTGGCGTTACATACAAATGCACAAACTTATTATACCCTGTACCACAGTAGTGGTGAAGGGTATAAATATGGGAAACATTTAAATCTGAAGCAATTTTAAGGAAACTTCGCAAAAGTTTATTTATGATTTATCGCTCGATATATATGTATTAGAAGCTTAGGAAAATTAGAGTCCTTTTTACAAGTTTTCGACTAAGCAGAGGCGATTTTAAAAAGGAAAATGTTGGTATTTTGACCATTTTTGTCGAAATCAGAAAAACATATATATGGGAGCTATATCTAAATCTAAACCGATTTCAACCAAATTGGGCACGAATAGCTACAATGCTAATTCTACTCCCTGTGCAAAATTTCAACTAAATCGGAGTAAAAAATTGGCCTCTGTGGTCATATGAGTGTAAATCGGGCGAAAGCTATATATGGGAGCTATATCTAAATCTGAATCGATTTCAACCAAATTTGAAACGCATAGCTATAATGCTATATCTACTCCCTGTGCAAAATTTCAACCAAATTGGGCCAAAACTCTGGCTTCTGGGACCATATTAGTCCATATCGGGCGAAAGATATATATGGGGGCTATATCTAAATCTGAACCGATTTCAATCAAATTTGGTACACTTGACTACACTACTAGTTGCACTCCTAGTGCAAAATTTCAATCAAATTGGGCCAAACCTCTGGCTTCTAGGACCATATTAGTCCATATCGGGCGAAAGATATATATGGGAGCTATATCTACACAGTCTCACATAAGTTTACATACCCTTGAGGTGTTTACCTTATAACTAAACATGTTTCTTGTTGTTGTTTATAATCCAAACTAAAAACATCTTCTTGAAAATGGACAAATACTTTGTTTTTCAAATTAATTTACAAAATCTAAAGCATATGTATGCATATTTTATTATATTTTAATAATGAAAGAAAATTAAATTCCTTAAACCGTATGTAAACTTGTGTAAGACTGTGTAAGTCTGAACCGATTTCAACCAAATTTGGCACACATGACTACACTACTAATTGTACTTCTAGTGCAAAATTTCAACCAAATTGGGCCAAAACTCTGGCTTCTAGGACCATATTAGACAATATCGGGCGAAAGATATATATGGGAGCTATATCTAAATCTGAACCGATTTCAATAAAATTTAGCACACTTGACTATACTACCAATTGTACTCCTCGTGCAAAATTTCAAGCAAATCGGGATAAAACTCTGGCTTCTTATATGGCCCATATAAGTGCATATCGGGCGAAAGATATATATGGGAGCTATATCTAAATCTGAACCGATTTCTTCCAAACCAAAATCAATAGGGTTCTATTCTGACCCAAAACAGGAACATGTGCCAAATTTGAATTCGATTGGACTTAAACTGCGACCTAGACTTTGATCACAAAAATATGTTCACAGACAGACGGACGGACAGACGGACATGGTTATATCGACTCAGGAAACCACCCCGAGCATTATTGCCAAAGACACCATGTGTCTATCTCGTCTCCTTCTGGGTGTTACAAACATATGTACTAACTTATAATACCCTGTTCCACAGTGTGGCGCAGGGTATAAAAAGATCGATTCAATACGTATATAATTCAGTTTGACAAAGTAGACATAAAATTTTAACAAACTTTTCTATAGAAATAAAATTTTCACAATATTTTCTATAGAAATAAAAATTTTGACAAAATTTTCTATAGAAAGAAAATTTTGACAATGATGAAAATTTTATTATGAACTGAATAACATTTTAACAAAGTTTTCTCTAGAAATAAAATTTTGACAAAATTTTCTATAGAAATAAAATTTTGACAAAATTTTCTATAGAAATAAAATTTTGGTAGATTATTTTCGGCTCTAGTGGCAACCATGATTATGAACCGATATGGACCAATTTTTGTGTAATTGGACCAATTTTGGTATGGTTGTTAGCGACCATATACTAACACCACGTTCCTAATTTGAAACGGATCGGATGAATTTTGCTCCTCCAAGAGGCTCCGGAGGTCAAATCTGGAGAATGTTTTATATTGGGGCTATATATAATTATGGACCGATATGGACCAATTCTGGCACGGTTGTTAAAGATCATATACTAACACCATGTTCCAAATTACAACCGGATTGGATGAAATTTGCTTCTCTTGGAGACTTCGCAACCCAAATCTGGTGATCGGTTTATATGGGGGCTATATATAATTATGAACCGATGTGGACCAATTTTTGCATGGTTGTTAGAGACCATATACCAATATCATGTACCAAATATCAGGCGGATCGGCTGAAATTTGCTTCTCTTTGAGGCTCCGCAACCCAAATCTGGGGATCGGTTTATATGGGGGCTATATATAATTATGGACCGATATGGACCAATTTTTGCATGGTTGTTAGAGACCATATACCAACACCATGTACCAAATTTCAGCGGGATCGGATAAAATTTGCTTCTCTTTTAGGCTCCGCAAGCCAAATCTGGGGATCGGTTTATATGGGGGCTATATATAATTATGGACCGATGTGGACCAATTTTTGCATGATTGTTACAGACCATATACCAACACCATGTAGCAAATTTCAGCCGGATCGGAAGAAATATGCTTCTCTTAGAGGCTCCACAAGCCAAATCTGGGGATCGGTTTATATAGGGGCTATATATAATTAAGGACCGATATGGACCAATTTTTGCATGGTTGTTAGAGACCATATACCAACATCATGTAGCAAATTTCAGCCAGATCGGATGAAATTTGCTTCTCTTTTAGGCTCCGCAAGCCAAATCTGGGGATCGGTTTATATGGGGGCTATATATAATTATGGACCAATGTGGACCAATTTTTGCATGGTTGTTAGAGACCATATACCAACACCATATACCAAATTTCAGCCGGATCGGATGAAATATGCTTCTGTTAGAGGCTCCACAAGTCAAATCTGAGGGTCCCTTTATATGGGGGCTATACGTAAAAGTGGACCGATATGGCCCATTTTCAATACCATCCGACCTACATCGATAACAACTACTTGTGCCAAGTTTCAAGTCGATAGCTTGTTTCGTTCGGAAGTTAGCGTGATTTCAATAGACGGACGGACGGACATGCTTAGATCGACTCAGAATTTCACCACGACCCAGAATATATATACTTTATGGGGTCTTAGAGCAATATTTCGATGTGTTACAAACGGAATGACAAACTTAATATACCCCCATCCTATGATGGAGGGTATAAAAATATCATCTACAAAAACCATTCCAGCAAAATTTAGAAAACAACCTTTTTGTGCAAATTGGCTCACTGTTGAATTAAAGGATTGACTAGAAAATGACGATTTTAAATGTCAGTGCATGTGGAAAATTCGTAAATTGTAGAAAATCTGACCTGGAGAAACACGCGGCCTTTAAAGTTCACAAGAAAAATGTTGTTGTGTTAAAAATTAGCAATGATGTTACAACGTTTGAAATCCAATTAAGAATGTCAGTATTAATATTATTACACATTTGGTCCCTTTATTGAGGGATATAGTCCCTGACTATTAATTTTAAAGAAATATTTGTTATTTTCTTGCCATATTTGTTTGAATTTAGTATTTTTTTTAACGTATTATCGAAAAATGTGGGGAATACAAATTATGGGTCTAGGGAAAAAAGGGAATTTTTGGAGCCGCGTGGCATCACTGGTTTGGCCCATTCCTGGCTAAGAGATCCTTTGGTATTTTACTCTCCAAAATGTCATAGGCGTCCAACAGATTAAAATCCGGAGATTTTGGCGACATCTGCGCTAGCAATTTTTGTTTGATGCGTTCTGAGTTCGATGGTGCTGTGTCCTCTTGGTAGGTATATGATCTGCAGCCGAAATATTTGTCTGCCCAGGGTTTCTATGTTTTCGTGTCTTTAGGATACTTTCCCGGTCATAATCGGCAGCAGCGGCGGCAAAAAACGGCCGGCCTCGGCTGTTCTGTTACCGAGAGCCACCGTGGTACAATAGTTATCATGGCCACCTTACATACCAAGGGCCATTGGTATCATTTCAGTTTCGCTCAAACAACAAAAAGTTTTCAAGCAGTGAATTATCCGTAATTTCTGACTCTTCTTAACATAATAATGAAATGCCCTTCTAACTCGGTTATATGAGGAGGAGGTCCTTTGCCAATGAGCTAAACACAGAACCGAATAACTTGTGTTGATTGGTTTATATAGAGCAGCCTTCTTTATATAATTATGTGCCGATATGGACCCATATAATGTGGACCCGATGAAATATGTTTCTCCATGCGGCGCAAGAAGTCAAATTTGGAAATTGGTTTATACGGAGGCTTTTGATAATTATGGACAGATATATACCAATTTGTGCATGGTTTTTAGAAAGCATATACTGATATCACGTACCAATTTCAACGGATGAAATTCGCCTCACCAAAAGGTTCCGGGATCGGCTTATATACCCAAAAATAGTCCGATAAGACCCATGAACAACACCATCCGACATATATCAATAGTAGCTACTTATGCCAAGTTCTAAGTTCATAGCTTGTGTCGTTCGGACGTGATTTCAACAGACGGACGGTAGGATATCGCTAGGTCTACACGGAATTTAACCACGACCAGGAATATATATTTAAAAAGTCTGAGATCATTTGTGGGATTTCACCAAAAGATACCCACGAAAAGATACCCATTTTTAAGGCGAATCACTTAATTATAATGACAAACCGACTTCATTGAAAATGTTATCGTCTTTTGGAAAAAATGGCGGGTTTTGAGTCCTTGAAAAATGTGACGAAAACCGACACTTCATTTCTCGAGCTTTTACAAGTTGATCTACCTAGAGTAGGAATTTCATTGTAATGTTCTGATGACGATGTGTGTCGAATGATATTTAACATTTTCCTGGTTAGCTGTTCTGAAAATTTGGTCTCATTGAAAGCCACAAAATTGCGTATGTTTGGTATTTTGTAAAATATTATTTTTTTTTTCAGCAAAGATAAATTAAAACATTCGACTGTTCCATGAAATGCCATAAAAAGTTGTAGCAATTTATTATCGATTTTTCTAAGGATTTTTAATTCATATTGGAAGTTATTGGGGACGAATGTGTCCCAATTTTGCGACAAAATCCAGACAAATACTGACAACCACGGTTGTCACTCGAGCCAAAAATAATCTACCAAAATTTGGAGAAAATTTTAGCAAACAACTACCAAACAAAATCTTATTTTACAATTATTAATCGAGCTTTATGGACAGATTTAGATTAAGGAACATGATTAATAGAGTCATTGAAAAGAAAACACCAGATACAAATCTATACATGCCTGGACTTCTTTTGCTTAATTTTTTTTCAATAGAAAATTTTGTCCAAATTTTATTTCTATAGAAAACTTTGTCAATAGTTTACTTAAATGGAAAATTTTATTTCAATAGAAAAATTTTCCACAATTTTATTTCTATAAAAAATTATGTGAAAATTTTATTTCTATTAAAAATTTTGTCAAAATTTATAAAAAATTTTGTGAAAATTCTATTTCTATAAAAAATTTTGTCAAAATTTTATTTTTTTTTTTATTTTATAGAAAGCATTGTTTTAATTAAATGGAATATTTTGTCAAAATTTTATTTCTTTAGAAGATTTTGTCAAAATTTTATTTCGATAAAAAATTTAGTAAATTTTTTATTTCTGTATAATATTTTGTCAAAATATATTTCTATAGAAAATTTTGTCAAAATTTTAGTTTTATAAAAAATTTTGTGAAAATTTTATTTTTATACAAAATTTCTATAAAAAATGTTGTCATAATTTTATTTCTATAAAAAATGTTGTCATAATTTTATTTCTATAAAAAATTTTGTCAACATTTTATTTCTATAAACAATTTTGTCAAAATTTATTTCTATAAAGAAATTTTGTCAAAATTTTATTTCTTAGAAAACTTCGTTAATATTTTATTTAAATGGAATATTTTGTCAAATTTTATTTCTTTAGAAAATGTTATTTCTATAGAAAATTTTGTCAAAATTTTAGTCAAAATTTGTAAAAATTTTAGTTCTATAGAAAATTTTGTCAAAATATTATTTCTTTAGAAAATTTTATTTCTTTGGAAAATTTTGTCCAAATTTTATTTTTACAGAAAATTTTGTCAAAATTTTATTTCTTTAGAAGACTTTGTCAAAATTTTATTTCTATAGAAAATTTTGTCAATATTTTATTTCGATAGAAAATTTTGTCAAAATTTTATTTCGATAGAAAATTTAGTCAATATTTTATTTCTATATAAAATTTTGTCAAAATTTTATTTTTTATTTTACTCATTTATTTTATACCCTCCACCATAGGGTGGGGGTATATTAACTTTGTCATTCCGTTTGTAACACATCGAAATATTGCTCTAAGACCCCATAAAGTATATATATTCTAGGTCGTGGTGATATTCTGAGTCGATCTGAGCATGTCCGTCCGTCCGTTCGTCCGTCTGTTGAAATCACGCTAACTTCCGAACGAAACAAGCTATCGACTTGAAACTTGGCACAAGTAGTTGCTATTGATGTAGGTTGGATGGTATTGCAAATGGGCCATATCGGTCCACTTTTACGTATAGCCCCCATATAAACGGACCCCCAAATTTGGTTTGCGAGGCCTCTAAGAGAAGCAAATTTCATCCGATCCGGCTGAAATTTGGTATATGGTGTTAGTATATGGTCTCTAACAACCATGCAAAAATTGGTCCACATCGGTCCATAATTATATATAGCCCCCATATAAACCGATCCCCCGATTTGGCTTGCGAGGCCTCTAAGAGAAGCAAATTTCATCCGATCCGGCTGAAATTTGGTATATGGTGTTAGTATATGGTCTCTAACAACCATGCAAAAATTGGTCCACATCGGTCCATAATTATATATAGCCTCCATATTAACCGATCCCCCGATTTGGCTTGCGAGGCCTCTAAGAGAAGCAAATTTCATCCGATCCGGCTGAAATTTGGTAAATGGTGTTAGCATATGGTCTCTAACAACCATGCAAAAATTGGTCCACATCGGTCCATAATTATATATAGCCCCCATATAAACCGATCCCCCGATTTGGCTTGCGAGGCCTCTAAGAGAAGCAAGTTTCATCCGATCCGGCTGAAATTTGGTACATGGTGTTAGTATATGGTCTCTAACAACCGTGCAAAAATTGGTCCACATCGGTCCATAATTATATATAGCCCCCATATAAACCGATCACCAGATTTAACCTCCGGAGCCTCTTGGAAGACCAAAATTCATCTGATTCAGTTGAAATTTGGTTAATATATGGCCTCAAACTCCCATGCAAAAATTGGACGAAATCGGTCCAAAATTATATATAGCCCCCATATAAACCGATCCCCAGATTTGACCTCCGGAGCCCCTTGGAAGAGCAAAATTCATCCAATTCGGTTGAAATTTGGTACGTGATGTTAGTATATGGTATCCAACAACCATGCAGGAATTAGTTCATATCAGCCCATAATTATATATAGCACCCATATAAACCGATCCCGCGATTTGGTCTTGGAGCCTCTTGGAGGAGCAAATTTCATTCGAGTCAGTTGAAATTTGGTACATTGTGCTAGTATATGGCCGTTAACAACCATGCTTAACTAGGTCCATATCGGTCTATAGTTATATATAGCCCTCAGATAAATCGATCCCCAATCACAAAATAATTGGTCCATATCAAGTTCATCATTGTACATAGCCCCCATATAAGCGACCCCCATATTTCAATTGTGGCTGCCTACGTACCGTGCAAAAGTCCATATCCATTCGTTATTTATTTTTAGACTTACCTACACATACCCTTTTTGTCTAATATATACCACATGTGGACTAACTCACAATTTAGAAAACGATTTAAGATACCACAACCCAAGTAATTCGATTGTGGATGACAGTCTTTCGTAGAAGTTTCTACGCAATCCATGGTGGAGGGTACATAAGATACGGCCTGGCCGAACTTACGGCCGTATATACTTGTTATTTTTTATTTTATAGAAAGCATTGTTTTAATTAAATGGAATATTTTGTCAAAATTTTATTTCGATAGGAAATTTAGTCAATATTTTATTTCTACACGCAGAGAAGGAATATGATCACCTCAAACATGTTTCAAGAGCAAAATGTTATTTTTGTATGGTGACCATGTAACATGTATGTCACTAAAATGTTATTTTATCGTCAAATATAAACTGCTTGCCGAAATCAGATACATGATTTCCGAGAAAATAACATGGTTGCGAAAACCATGTTACATGGTCACCACCCAAAAATAACATTTTGCTCTTAAAACATGTTTGAGGTGATCATATTCCTTCTCTGGGTGTATATAATATTTTGTCAAAATATATTTCTATAGAAAATTTTGTCAAAATTTTATTTTTATAAAAAATTTTGTGGAAATATTATTTTTATACAAAATTTCTATAAAAAATGTTGTCAAAATTTTATTTCTAAAACAATTTTTGTCAAAATTTTATTTCTATAAAAAATTTTGTCATAATTTTATTTCTATAAAAAATTTTGTCAAAATTTTATTCCTATAGAAAACTTTGTTAATATTTTACTTAAATGGAATATTTTGTCAAAATTTTATTTCTATAGTATTTTTTTTAAAAATTTGAATTCTATAGAAAATTTTGTCAACATTTGATTTCTATAGAAAATTTTGTCAATTTTTTTTTTGTTTAAATGACAACACTAATGGTACACACCATAACACATATGGACCATAGAAATCTTATTATAATTCAATTAAAAATATTGTATAGTAGATTTCATTGTACAATATCCAATATTTTATTGTTGTTTTATTTTCATTTAATAAGATTATATTTCTGATAATTAAAATTTCTTTTGGCATACATATACATATGTACGTATGCGCCTTTGATCTATTTTCAGTATTCGTTCAGATAAAAACAAAAAACTAAATTGATTGACATTTTCTTATTTCGTATTTCATTTGCCACTAATTCATCATGTCATTGCGTCAGTATTATGATCTAAGCCGATCTCAATTTTCATGATGGTTGCAAATATTATTCACAATCGAATACAATTGTAAGCCATGAATAACTTTTGAAAAAAAAAAAAATCAAAAAAAATCTAGAACCCGAAACCCATCCAAGTAGACAGAATTAGAGTGACATACTATGGTGGCTGTAAAAAAAGTTGTCATCATGCAAAAACGTCAAACTGTCAAGCCATTAGGAAGAAATAGTTCTTCCAAAAAAAAAATAGGTTTCAATAAAATACAATGACTGCTTGTAATTGTATCGAAAGGCTATTGGCATACATATGTACATATGGTACATATGTGTATGCAATTATAGGCAAGCCTCAATGAATGCAGTCAATCTCAGGCTAAAGCAAAAAATTAACAGTAACCCCGTAAAATCCGAAAACTAAAACAGAATCTTCAGTGCGTGACAATTAAGCTGGAATTTTTGATCCGTTGTGAGGATTGAGCAAGAGAATCCATCGGTAGGTCGATCTATTCGGCCTCAATGGCTATTCCAAAAAATGGACCAATACACACCATATTTGGCATACCAATTTTTTGACCTAAGGTACCTCTACATTTTGAACTGCATGCAAATGTGATAAAAATTGTCTTGCAGGTATCAATGCCAGTTTAATTTTGGGCACGAGAAAGTTGCTGGGTGCGTGGATGTTGCGCAGATGATTAATCCGACCGGGGGCGCCTTAAGGGTTTGTCGAAGCAAATACATTAAAAATCAAACTAAAGGTATCGGAACTGCTATGAGATTCATCGTCTACTGTACAAATATAGTCAGCGGCGGCTAAAATCTATAATATGCTGATGCAGTGTTCAAATATAGTCAGCGGCGGCTAAAATCTATCATTTCCTGATGCAGTGTTCGCTTATTTACTTGGGAAAACCTGTAGACCATTTGTTGGGCTCTGCTTTGTTAGATTGTCGAGGAGTTTCTTCTTCGTTTTGTGACACTCGGTTGAGGTTATAGCACCAGTCCTTTATTTCAGGATCAGGTAGACAATTCAGTCTACCTTATATACCACAATGCCGATTCTATGTTTAGCTCAATGATAAGGGACCTCCTTTTTATTATAAAGGGTGATACGGTCAAAATTTGGTCAAAGGAAAACGCGTGTAAATCGGTTAAATCGTTTATTTAAAAAGTCAAATTAAATTTCTTTTTCAAGTTCAATTAGTATAAAATTCAGGAAAAATATTCAGTTAGGCTTTGGCTTTTCCAAATCCGAATTGCCGGGCCTCACGCTTGACACCTGCCATCAGATTTTGTACAGCCACCTTGTCCACCTTCTTCGCCGCAGAAAGCCAGTTTGCCTTGAACTGCTGCTCGTCCTTAGCAGTTTTTTTGGTCTTCTTTAGGTTCCGCTTGACAATAGCCCAGCATTTCTCAATTGGGCGGAGCTCTGGCGTGTTGGGAGGGTTCTTGTCCTTGGGAACCACCTGCACGTTGTTGGCGGCGTATCACTCCTTGGCCTTTTCACCGTAATGGCAAGATGCCAAATCCGGCCAAAACAGTGCGGAACAATCGTGTTTCTTCAGGAAAGGCAGCAGACGTTTATTCAAACACTCTTTCACGTAAATTTCTTGGTTGAGAGTCCCGGAAGCTATAAAAATGCTGCTTTTCAAGCCACAGGTACAGATGGCTTGCCAAACCAGATATTTCTTTGCGAACTTTGACAGTTTTATGTGCTTGAAAATATCTGCTACCTTTCCCCTTCCTTTTGCCGTATAAAACTCCTGTCCCGGAAGCTGCTTGTAGTCGGCTTTGACGTAGGTTTCGTCGTCCATTACCACGCAGTCAAACTTCGTCAGCATCGTCGTGTACAGCCTCCGGGTTCGCGCTTTGGCCGTCGTATTTTGTTTATCATCGCGATTTGGAGTCACTACCTTCTTGTAAGTCGATAGTCCGGTTCGATTTTTGGCTCGATGCACGGTTGTAGACGATACACCCAGCTTATTTGCGGCATCTCGGAGAGAGAGGTTAGGGTTTCGCTTGAAACTACCGGAAACTCTCTTTGTCGTCTCAGCGGCTTCCGGTTTTCGATTTCCCCCCGATCCAGACTTCCTGGCTGTCGACAAACGTTCCCCAAACACTTTAATTACATTTGTAACGGTTGATTTGGCAACTTTTAGCCATTTTGCCGGCTTTGCGAGCGAGTAGCTCGGAATTTCGCGATGCGCGAGCAAAATTTTGATACGCTGCTCTTCTTGCTTGGACGGCATTTTGACAACTGAAGAGTGAATTCCAAAATCAAAATAGGAACAACGTTCTACACACACACACACCTTCAAAATGAGGGGTGTACAGGTTTTTTAAATGCAAAATTGAAAGAAATACGTCAAGTTTATATTGACCAAATTTTGACCGTATCACACTTTAGTCGAGTCAGAGAGCCTTTTCACATTGTATTTTCAAAAACACTCAGAAATATATGCAACAATTCGGTTTAACCAGTGATTTAAACCTGTCATAAGAAGAAGAAGAAGCTACATTTCAGAGACGAAAGCAGTTGGTCGTGGAAAATCTCCCTAAATCTGAACGATTTTACCAAATATTTTCACATCACAAATATTAAATTACTGATATCCATAAAATAGAGAACCATATATATTTTTCATGCATAGAACGATGTCCCTGATTCTGACCAAATGTTTGAATTGTGACTTTTTTTGGACGAAAAATGAAATAAGTTTAATCTACAATTTGTATTCATGTATTTATTGAAATTTTAAATATATATATATTATATTAAGGTTGGATGATACATTTTGGAATGTGTAGCAACTATCTGTTGGCAGTTGTGCCACCTGTCTAATTCGGTCGACTCAATCGAATTATTACAGATGCAACTAATACTCCATATGGTATTGGTTGTATTAACCTATGGAATTGGTCGTTACTCCCTTCTTCATTCGGTTGCATTACCCAACCTAAATAGCAGTCAGTGGAAAATTCCCATCAACAATCAGAGATATTATACAGATGACTGAGAAATGGGCGAAAGAGAATGGGCTTGGGGTAAATCCTGCAAAGACAGAACTAGTCATGTACTGCAAAGATCGCAAAACTCCCACGGTTAAGCCCATATCCTTAGGGGGTATTGAAATTCCCTTTGGTGAGTGTGCAAAATACCTTGGCGTTATTGTGGACAGGAAGCAGAACTTTAAACTTAATATTGAAGAAAGAGCGAGAAAAGCCACGGTACCTTTGTACTCGTGCAAAAAGACAATAGAAAAAAAGTGTGGAACTAAACCCGAAAATTGTGCATTGGCTATACACGCCAGTGGTTAGACCTATAATGCTATATAGTATTGTAGTCTGGTGGCCGGCACTTCAGCAGCCGACAAGTTTAGACAAAGTTTAGCGTATAGCGTACTTGTGTATCTCAGGCGCCTTCAGTAAGACAGGAACAAATTCCCTTAATGTCATGCTGCATCTATTGCCTTTAAACATTTTGGCCAAACAGTCAGCTGCAACAACGACTGTGCGGTTGCGCGAGCTATCGCTATGGTCGGAAAAAAGGTACGGCCACAGTTCGGTCCTCAAAATAATGTCAGATGTGTCAAACGTAGTAGATTACACTCTGGCGAAACCACTTTTCGACAAAAAGTTTGAAACTCTAATTCCCAACAGTGAGGCGTGGTGCACACAGACCCCGGGGAATAAACGATATATAGATTTCTACACTGATGGCTCCAAAATGGACGGACAAGAGACTTTCGTAGTATGTTCTAAAGATCTGAAACTTCGAATAGCGAAAAGATTACCTACTCACTGTAGTGTTTTTTTCAGGCTGAAATATTAGCAATAAGAGAGGTGGCGAAGTAATGTTCCAAAAAATGTTGGCATTAATATATACTCAGACAGTCAACCTGCAATAAAATCCTTGGACTCTGTGTTCCCTAACTCGAAAACGGCCTTCGGCTGCCGCAAATCTCTCAACGAGATGGCTGAGAAGTACAATATTCACCTAATATGGGTGCCTGGTCATAGGAACATACCGGGGAACTGTCAAGCAGATGAGTTTGCAAGGCTAGGAACTACCTTACATATTCCAGGGGAACTAGAATCTGTTGGTATGTCTTTGGCTACCTGTAAGCTCATGCTGCGTGAGAAGGCTGTAACGATGGCAAATGTTCGATGGGACACCATGCAAATATGGCCCCATTTAAACTTAAACCGCACACTAGGTTAGGTTAGGTTGCAGCCCGTGGTATCAGGCTCACTTAGACTATTCAGTCCATTGTGATACCACATTGGTGAACTTCTCTCGCACCGCACACATTAGATACGCTAGTATTCTCAAGACGTCAGATATCACTCCTGATATCTGCTATAACGGGTCGCTGCTTGATAGACGATTTTGCAAAAACTATTGGCACGAAGTATAATGACCACTGTATGAGCTGTCATCATGCGGAGGAAAAGGAATCAATTAAACACCTCTTGTGTGAGTGTCCTGGATTTTGGGTAAGGCGTAAGCGAATTTTAGGAGCATATAGCTTTAGATTACTGGCGGACCTGGAAAACGTTAATTTAAGCAGTCTGCTAATGTTTTTGGAACAATCTGGTTGGTTCAACAGAAGAAAATAATCGAGAAGGTTCAGCGGTTAAAACTAGAAGTGCCCATATGTAATAGGTACTTTTAGTAAATGTGGTATCACAATGGACTGAATAGTCTAAGTAATCCTTAAACTTAATCGGGCTGCCACTTTAACCTAACCTAACCTAAATAGCATCCACAACCGATTATTCTTTTTTATTTAGATATATGTATTTTAGATTGATATAGAATAAATAAAAATATTATATACTAGCGTAACCCGGCCCGCTTCACTGCGCTTTCCGAAGCATATTTGGAGGAATATTTTGCGTTAACTTAGTCAACTATATCCTTCGTGCTGAAAACAAATTCGAAAAGATTTTTTAAACAAATCGGACTACTTGATTTTTCGTTTATAGGTACAAATACGGCGGGAGAGGGTGTACCTTCTTCTATATTTCTTGTGAATTTTAAGTGTGGTTTGTCAAGGAAAGGTATCCTTCTCCTCAACACATCTGAAAATTAAGCACTATATTATAATTACATACAAAGAATTACTGTTTCCCATCCTATAAATCGGAAAAAGCTAAAATAGTAAAAAATTTTACCACATTAACATTTGCTAAAATGTTGGAAAATGATGCACCCTCTACGTTGGCTGCCGATTTCATGTAAATTTAAGTTCTTCACTAAAAAAAAGTCTGGCAGAAGCCTGTGCAAAAATCATAAAATTATGTACCGAGTTCCCATTTACGGACAACCCTCTACTTTCAATTTAAGAAAAAAAAACAGACAAAAGGGAACCCTCCCCCCACCTTCGCTCCACTCCGACCTGATATCGGACTATCACGTACCCTATATTAATTTCGCAACTACTCAATGGTCCCTATAAATTCTATCGAAGTAAATCGACAAAGTTTATTTCACTTTTCCCCTTCCCCAACCAGATATCGAAAAATCATATACTAATTTAAAATCATGTATAAATTTAATCACCTCCTCCCACGTTCCCTGTAAATTTCAAGTAGATCGGCGATGTTTAAATGTTGCTCTATTATTTTAAAGGGACGTCACTTTCCCCGATACAATATTGATAAACACCGTAGTGAATAGCACCCCTAATCTTCCCTGAAAATTCTTGAAACTTCCCTTCAAGTGTGGGGCAAGGAAGGTTGCCTCTTCGTTCATAACCTTCCCCCACTGCCTATGTAAATTTCAAGAAAACTTAAGAATTGTTGTTTTTTTTTGCAGTTTTAGAGGAGGACACCTACTCCCCGACTAAATATCGAAAAGTGATGTAGTGTATCCCAGAAAATGTCAAGCAAATTATATGCCTTAAAGGGGCGGCCTCTCTTCCGTCCAAATATCACAAAATCAGGTATCAACTATTAATATCGTAACCTCTCCCCAGTCCTCTGTAAATTTCAAGTAACTCGGTAAAGTTTAATTGTTTCTCTGTATGTAGTTACTTAAGAGAAACGGATGCCTCCCTATGTCCTTTTATTTTTATTAAAAAATTAGGAACCTGATATAAATATCATAACCTCACTAATTTTTCCGTAAAATTTCAGTCGGGGTTTTGTTTTCACTGTACTTTAAAAAAAGTCGGGCAAAGGGGTGGTCCCCCTCCCCGACCAAGTATCGAAAAATAATGTAGCGGATTTTTGTCTAGATGCCAACCCCAACATTCAATGAAAATTTCAAGCAAATCGCATAATTTTGTTCCAAGTTTAAAAAAGTAGGACAAGGGGGAGGTCCCCCTCCCCGTCCACATATGAAACCATCAGGTACACCATATTAATTCCATAACATCACCGCATGTTCTCTGTAAATCTCAGATAATTTAGAGAATTTTAGTTTTTTCACTGGACTTTAAAAAAGTCGAACAAAGGGGAGGTCCCCCTCCGCCACCAAATATCGAAATATAAAGTAGCGAATCTTTGTCTAGATACCAAACCCAACCTTCAATGAAAATTTCAAGCAAATCGGTCATCTTTGGTCCAATTTTCAAAAAGTCCGACAAAGGGGAGGTCCCCCTCCGCGACCAGGTGTCAAAAAATGAGGTACCCTATTTTCACCACATGAACAACCCCTACGATCTCTGAAAGTTTCAAGTAAATCGGTTCAGCCGTTTCGGAGCCAACTCGGAACATACAAACAAACAAACAAACAAATAAACAAACATAGATTGAATTTTATATATATAGATCTATATATTAATATCCATGAAAATAAACGATTCCTTTAAACATTTAGGTATCTGCGAAGCTCATGTAGCCTACAGCAGGATTGTCGAATGAACGGGAAACGCGGATTGAACCACTGGTAACTTTGAATTCATCAGTATTTTTTACCTGAGTCGCGGATTTGGGTATCCAGAAACCATTATAGGTTTAATACATTACAGTATTACGGCCGTCAACGCACATAAATACATTTTACTGACGTCCAAGGACCTACATACATTAATTAAATTTTCGCTTTAAAACATTTTTTTGATATTTATAAAAAGAAAACCCATGCCGACCATGTTCAGCGCACCAGATTTCAAACTGCAAATTTCATGGTAAAGGCTTTTGTGCAATTAAATGTCCAGTCTGAAATTTTCTATAGAAATAAAATTTTGAAAAAATTTTCTATAGAAATACAATTTTGACAAAATTTTCTATAGAAATAAAATATTGACAAAATTTTCACAAAATTTCCTATAGAAATAAAATTTTGACAAAATCTTCTATAGAAATAAAATGTTCACAAAATTTCCTATAGAAATAAAATTTTCACAAAATTTCCTACAAAAATAAAATTTTGACAAAATCTTCTATATAAATAAAATGTTCACAAAATTTCCTATAGAAATAAAATTTTCACAAAATTTCCTATAGAAATAAAACTTCGACAAAATCTTCTATAGAAATAAAATGTTCACAAAATTTCCTATAGAAATAAAATTTTGACAAAGTCTTCTATAGAAATAAAATTTTGACAAAATCTTCTATAGAAAAAAAATTTTAACAAAATTTTCTATAGAAATAAAATTTTAACAAAATTTTCTATAGAAATAAATTTGAAAAAAAAAACCTGCGAAATATGACTTTTCTATTTGGTAGTTTATTTTTTGGTAAAGTTTTGTAAAAAAAATGGTAGATTATTTTTGGCTCGAGTGGAAACGGTGGTTGCAACTCTTGCCATTCTTCCATCAGACATTTGCCATCATAACAGCCTTCTCACGCAGTAAGAGCTTGCAGGTAGCCAGAGACGTTCAAACAGATTCTAGTTCCCAGGAATATGTAAGTTCCCCGGTATGTTCTTGTGGTCAGACATCCAGAAGATTAGGTCAATATTGTACTACTTAACCATCTCGTTGAGAGCTTTCCGGCCGTTTTCGAGTGTTCGGCTGAAACTCGAATTGAACACATAACCGTGAAAAAGGGAATAGTAAATTCAGCCGAATTCTATTTCCATCTCAAGGTTGGAGGAACTAATTCTATAGCATGTCCGTAGAGGTGTGCCACACAGTGTTAGACACCATTTATAGAGAAGTTTGACAAGGCTGAAGAGTCAGTAATATAGCCAGCATTACTGAGAGGTTTCGCTGCCGTGGAGCAGCAATGTGCCATACAATGTTAGGTACCACTTGTCGAGAAATTCGACAAGGCTGCAACAGTCACGAATGTAGCCATAAATACTAAGGGATTCACTGCCCTGGAGAAGCAATGTGCCATATAATTTTAGGCACCACGTAGGGGGAGGTTTTAATTAGTCAGTCCAGTTAGGCACCACTTGTAGAGTAGTTTGACACGGCAGAATTTCTCAATTATATCGTCAGATTTTCTGGGAGGTTTCCCTGCCGTTGTGATATGTGTTTAGTTTTCTGATACTGAACCTTCTGGACCAACAAATAGTAAGCTGGCATTGTCATGGACAAATTTTCAAAATTTATTCGTCAGTCACATTCTTCCATTCCTATCTTTATGATGACTCAGCTGAATTCCCTAATTATGTCCCAGCTGAGATATTACATTGGAATCTCTTCCAATCTACACAATAACATCAGTTCAATAAACCCTACCGTTTAGGCCATGTTATAGATGCGTTACGTATTCGCAACGATGCAATCGACCAACATGGATGACAGAATGAAATGCAAAATTTATTGCGCTGACATAACCGAAAAAAAATATGCCAACTATAGAGGAGAATAATTGACAATAACAACACTAATAAAATTTTTGAAAAAAAAACACACCAACTACAACGACATTGCAGCCAAAAAAAGAACAAAATTGACAATCGCCAGAATACAATCACAGACAGATAGAGAAAACTATTTCCACAGAAAGTGAACATGTCAAGTGCAATGCTATACCATCATTTCTTTTTTTTATTCTTTTGGGATCCTAATGTCCACATAAAATTGAAATAGACGGAGGCACAGTGAACCAAACCCCACAAACATTTGGTCCTTCAGCCGATTAGTTGAACTGGTTGATGGGGTTGGAATATGATGGTAAGACAAACCAAGACTCAGCAAGTGTTGGACCTATTGTCTAAATGTTGACGATACCACTTTTCCAAGTCGGACTTTTTTTTGGTTCGTAGATGATTTATAGCCGATGAGATCTTTGATTCGTCAACGATGGGTGGTTGATGGTTGAAAGTTTATGAGAAATTCGGTTCATAGATGATCGATAGTTCAATACTGCGTTGGTAGGAAAATGATTGGACGTTTTTGAGAAGTTCGGTTCCTTGACGATGCAGAAATTGAGTATTCGCCGATGTGTAGTTGATCAGGTGATGGGGTCTTCAGTCTTGGTTGATAGGTAGATGTTTTGTCGTTGGTGAGTAGTTCTGCTCCTTGGTGTTGAAGAAGTTATGTATTCGCCAATGTGTAGTTTATGAGGAACATTTGTTTTTGCCCATTTTAAGTAATCAGGAACTACTGATGGGGTCTTCGGTTCTCAGACGGTTACTACTGTTGAGTGATTAGCAGACATGGCCTATGCTATTGTATCGATCGGTTTCGGGTGAGTTCCGGCCGGTTTTCATATTACTGACGACTATTATTCTGAAAGAGAGAAGAACGATCGGTCAGAAGGGCTATGGTAGTTATGACAGGGAACTTTGAGTGGAGGTCACATCTGTGATGTTTAGGTTAGGTTAGGTGGCAGCCCGATGTATCAGGCTCACTTAGACTATTCAGTCCATTGTGATACCACATTGGTGAACTTCTCTCTTATCACTGAGTGCTGCCTGATTCCATGTTAAGCTCAATGATAAGGGACTTCCTTTTTATAGCCGAGTCCGAACGGCGTTCCACATTGCAGTGAAACCACTTAGAGAAGCTTTGAAACCCTCAGAAATGTCACCAGCATTACTGAGGTAGGATAATCCACCGCTGAAAAACTTTTTGGTGTTCGGTCGAAGCAGGAATCGAACCCACGACCTTGTGTATGCAAGGCGGACATGCTAACCATTGCACCACGGTGGCTCCCATTGATGTTGGAATACTTCCTATATCATTGTCCTCTTTTTACAACTTATAGAGCCCACATATCGGGGAATACGTTTCTCAGCCTATGGCTCAGCTTGGAAACGGGGACTCGGAATATATTAGGGAGTTAAAGACGTCGAGTCCGTGGAATGAAAGGGTAGGCTGGAAGGAAGAAGTTGCAGTACTCAACACGCGGAGTACTGGCTTTGGTGTAATCATCGACATGATACAGAGAAATCAACATCCTATTTGCAATCTAAGCTAACATCCAGCAATCTCTTAACGAGCTAACTGCACGCAAAAAAATAATTCTTTCCTCCCAAACGAAATTTTAGACAAACAAAGTTCGTTTCTCATTTGCTTTTCGCTGTAAGAAAGTGTATTTGGGAGAAAAGTATATACTTTTTGTGATAAACGTTTATTCTTTTCCAGGATGTAAAAACAATTTCATAAGGACAAACTCAAAAAAAAAAAAAAAAACATTGTTTTCTTGCTAATTGCATTTTCCCTCACATCTTTCTCACATCCACGATGTTTTTTAGTTCTTAACACCTTTTCCTGTAATACCAACAATGTAGAAGAAATTATACGATTTTATAAATTTTTAAAATTTTTTTACCTTTCGCCTGGACGGAGAATCGAACCGCGGACCATGCACTTTGTAAGCCAACACACTAACCACTGGCCTATGTACCTGTTATGGTCATCAATAGATAAATATCCATATAAGTTATATTTATATAGCATAGCTTGCGGCGCCCACGAACCGAATAAACAAAGTTTATTTAACAGAAACAAACATTTAGTTTGTCACCGTGGTGCAGTGGTTGCTACGTCCGACTTGCATGCCAAGGGTCGTGGGTTCGATCCCTGCTTCGACCAAAGTTTTTTTTTTGTTTTTTTTTTTACATATATTCCAGATATGTTCGGAAGATTCCGAAAAAATGTTCAACATTGCATTGTAGTATATTAAATTTTGAACTGTAAAATGTGTCTTATTAAAGACCTAAAGTGAGAAAAGAACAGTGTTTGATATAAACGAAATGGACTGTGTTGTTGTTTCAAAAATAACTTTTTTTATTGAAAAAATAAAAATTTTGTAACAAACGATTTTTTTTGGTGATAAAAGTTTAAAATTTTGGAAGCAATTCAAAAAACTCTAACAAAAGAAAAACGTTTTCGGTACACGTTTTCCAAACGTTTTTTTTCTTTGCGTGTGGGAGGTTCAGTAATCACTTATTTTCTGCGTTCACCGCTTTATGTGTGAGTGTAAGCGAAATTTAATTGCGAAGCATAAGCGAACGCGGGAACCTATCGTTTTAGAGTATAACCGCCAATCTGGAAGGTGAAAAATGCTGAAGAAGAGAAAGAAGACATTTGCAAGAGATGTGGCAGATATGGCCGGGCACCCAGCATGTGTGTCATATCTGTGCCATAAAGGAGCGGCGAGTAATGGTGTCGGTAAGGTATGTTTTGAGAAGGAGCAAACCTTGGGACAGCTTCAATGTCAATGTACTGTTTTTACAAGATAGGGGAACCCAACTTATCGTATATAGCTCAGATGGGAAACGGGGACTGCAATGCGTTGAAGACACCGCGTTCTTGAAATAAAATAAGGATTGGAGAAAGCAGATAAAGCGCTGAATCATTGGAAACCTAGATCCTCTTCTCAATCTAACATAACATCCAGCATTCTCTTAAGGAGGTGAATGGACAGTTCCACAGTCACCTTTTTATACCCTCCATCATAGGATGGGGGTATACTAACTTTGTCATTCCGTTTGTAACACATCGAAATATTGCTCTAAGACCCCATAAAGTATATATATTCTGGGTCGTCGTGAAATTCTGAGTCGATCTAAGCATGTCCGTCCGTCCGTCCGTCTGTTGAAATCACGCTAACTTCCGAACGAAACAAGCTATCGACTTAAAACTTGGCACAAGTAGTTGTTATCGATGTAGGTCGGATGGTATTGAAAATGGGCCATATCGGTCCACGTTTACGTATAGCCCCCATATAAAGGGACCCTCAGATTTGGTTTGTGGAGCCTCTAACAGAAGCATATTTCATCCGATCCGGCTGAAATTTGGTATATGGTGTTGGTATATGGTCTCTAAACACCATGCAAAAATTTGTCCACATCGGTCCATAATTATATATAGCCCCCATATAAACCGATCCCCAGATTTGGCTTGCGGAGCCTAAAAGAGAAGCAAATTTCATCCGATCCGGCTGAAATTTGGTACATGGTGTTGGTATATGGTCTCTAACAACCATGCAAAAATTGGTTCACATCGGTTCATAATTATATATAACCCCCATATAAACCGATCCCCCGATTTGGCTTGCGGAGCCTCAAAGAGAAGAAAATTTCATCCGATCCGGCTGAAATTTGGTATATGGTCTCTAACAATCATGCAAAAATTGGTCCACATCGGTCCATAATTATATATAGCCCCCATATAAACCGATCCCCAGATTTGGCTTGCGGAGCCTCAAAGAGAAGCAAATTTCATCCGATCCGGCTGAAATTTGGTACATGATGTTGGTATATGGTCTCTAACAATCATGCAAAAATTGGTCCACATCGGTCCATAATTATATATTGACCCCATATAAACCGATCTCCAGATTTGGCTCAAGCGAAGATTTGGCGAAGCCTCAAAGAGAAGCAAAATGCATCCGATCCGGCTGAAATTTGGTATATGGTCTCTAACAACCGTGCAAAAATTGGTCCACATCGGTCCATAATTATATATAGCGCCCACATAAACTGATCCCCAGATTTGGGTTGCGGAGCCTCAAAGAGAAGCAAATTTCATCCGATCCGCCTGAAATTTGGTACATGATATTGGTATATGGCCTCTAACAACCATGCAAAAATTGGTCCACATCGGTTCATAATTATATATAAACCGATACCCAGATTTGGCTTGCGAAGTCTCCAAGAGAATCAAATTTCATCCAAGCCGGTTGTAATTTGGAACATGGTGTTAGTATATGATCTTTAACAACCGTGCCAGAATTGGTCCATATCGGTAAATAATTATAAAGGGTGATTCTTTTGAGGTTAGGATTTTCATGCATTAGTATTTGACAGATCACGTGGGATTTCAGACATGGTGTCAAAGAGAAAGATGCTCAGTATGCTTTGACATTTCATCATGAATAGACGAACGATCTGCCACAACGTCGAATTTTCAGTGAATGGGCCCTAGAAAAGTTGGCAGAAAATCCGCTTTTTTATCGACAAATTTTGTTCAGCGATGAGGCTCATTTCTGGTTGAATGGCTACGTAAATAAGCAAAATTGCCGCATTTGGAGTGAAGAGCAACCAGAAGCCGTTCAAGAACTGCCCATGCATCCCGAAAAATGCACTGTTTGGTGTGGTTTGTACGCTGGTGGAATCATTGGACCGTATTTTTTCAAAGATGCTGTTGGACGCAACGTTACGGTGAATGGCGATCGCTATCGTTCGATGCTAACAAACTTTTTGTTGCCAAAAATGGAAGAACTGAACTTGGTTGACATGTGGTTTCAACAAGATGGCGCTACATGCCACACAGCTCGCGATTCTATGGCCATTTTGAGGGAAAACTTCGGAGAACAATTCATCTCAAGAAATGGACCGGTAAGTTGGCCACCAAGATCATGCGATTTGACGCCTTTAGACTATTTTTTGTGGGGCTACGTCAAGTCTAAAGTCTACAGAAATAAGCCAGCAACTATTCCAGCTTTGGAAGACAACATTTCCGAAGAAATTCGGGCTATTCCGGCCGAAATGCTCGAAAAAGTTGCCCAAAATTGGACTTTCCGAATGGACCACCAAAGACGCAGCCGCGGTCAACATTTAAATGAAATTATCTTCAAAAAGTAAATGTCATGGACCAATCTAACGTTTCAAATAAAGAACCGATGAGATTTTGCAAATTTTATGCGTTTTTTTTTTTAAAAAAGTTATCAAGCTCTTAACAAATCACCCTTTATATAGCCCCCATATAAAACGTTCTCCAGATTTGACCTCCGGAGCCTCTTGGAGAAGCAAAATTCATCCGATCCGGTTCAAATTAGGAACGTGGTGTTAGTATATGGTCGCTAACAACCATACCAAAATTGGTCCAATCACACAAAAATTGGTCCATATCGGTTCATAATCATGGTTGCCACTCGAGCCAAAAATAATCTACCAAGATTTTATTTCTATAGAAAATTTTGTCAAAATTTTATTTCTATAGAAAATTTTTGTTAAAATTTTATTTCTGTAGAAATTTTTGTCAAAATTTTTATTTCTAAAGAAAATTTTGTGAAAATTTTATTTCTATAGAAAATTTTGTTAAAATTTTATTTCTGTACAAAATTTTGTCAAAATTTTATGTCTACTTTGTCAAACTGAATTATATACGTTTTGGATCGATCTTTTTTGATTTAATATATACCACGTATGGACTTACATAAAATTTTGAAGATGGTGTTAGGAGGTTTTCAGATACCTTGCCAGCGGCAAGCGTTGCCGCAACTTAAGTAATTCGATTGTGGATGGCAGTGTTTAGAAGAAGTTTCTACGCAATCCATGATGGAGGGTACATAAGCTTCGGCCTGGCCGAACTTACGGCCGTATATACTTGTTTCTCAGTATCCTGCTTTATGTGTAAAGTGCAAAGCTAACTTAAGAGCTAGATCACTTTTTGATCTGCATATTAGAAAGACAGCTGAAGTGATACTCATGAGGCTGAAGAGCCTGGTCTGGTTTGAAAACGCGGTCTGCAGGCATACGGAACTTGTTGGTTGCTTCAGTTGGGCATTACCTAAGGACATACTATATGGCGACTCGGCATGAGGGCAGGCTGAGATTGATTTTCTCAAGTATACGCCACTGGGAAGAAAGGCGCATACGTTTTGGGGATCTGAACATTTATAAAAATGGATTGAAAATGGATGAAGGGCTCTCACTGAACAGCATAATGTTACTCTGTTCTGGGCACCTGGACATTATGGAATAAGGGGCAATGAGGAGGCGGATGCACCGGCTAAGGAAGGTGAACGCGGCAGGAATAACTTCGTTACGGATGTTCTTTCCCCGCAATATTTTTATACTTATGGAGTCAATGTCAAGTACGATGGTTTATGGAAAAGGCAATGGACTTGCTCTGCGGGTTGCGAGCAAACCAAACTGATTGTGGAACTACAAGAGTAGTAGAAACTCTGGATTACTAATGGCGACGCATAGGGAAGATTTGAGACCGTTAGTAGGCATCATAACACGACACAACACACTGAGGAAGCACATGGTAAGAATTGCCTTAATGACTGATGATATTTGTCGATGGTGCCTGGACCCGGAGGCTACAGAAGACTCTTACCATTTTCTGTGCTAGTGTTCGGTATTATCTTTTAGAAGAAACAGGTTACTGTGTTCCTTTTTCTTTCAGGATATTACCGATGTTCGGGACGGTAATCTGAAGGATATTGTGGGCTTTATCAAGACTTCTGGATGAAAAACCTATAAACCCTGTTGAAGACGCAAACGAGATGGATTGCTCCTGGCAGAGGAAAATATATAATGAAGAGGAAAGGAAGAAAACTGTGAGGAATCACAATGGACCAACCTGGTCTAAGTGGAAATCCAATCCCTTTCTAAGGAATTCGTTTCATCCTCTATAATCTAACCTAGGCCTTTTAGGGAATAGCTGTCGATCTCTCAACGAGATGCCTGAGAGGGATGATATTCGCCAATTATCAGGGATTGGTAAAATTTGATGAATTGTGAGAGTACGACCTTCCTATGCATCCCAATGATCTAAAATCATTTGGAACCTGGGGCTCATTCAGCCTGACGATATTATTTAGATGGCTGGCTAATGGCCAATAGAAGTCGTGCTAGGTTTGCTGGGTTATCTTCTGCTTATTTATCTATGTCTACTTAATTTAGTTTGCTCTTACACATATTTCGTTCGCATACAACTTTGTTGGTTATATAGTACATGTTGGTTTGTCTGTTTGACTGTCTCGAATGCAGACAATTTGGGTGATATTTTTCTGCAGTTGCAACCACCCCCACCCCCTTACCACAAGCAATGTCTGTATGTAGGTTTTTTTCAGTATGCTCTTGGCAAAAGTTGACCAAGTTTATTGCCTGGCATCATCTGGGTGTCTGTTGTCTCTGGTATGGTGTTGCCATATGCATTGCTAGCAGAATTCGAAAAGATTTTCAATGCAATAAAATTTTTGCTTTTTGGGAACTAGTTATGTGGGTGGAGGAGCACGAGACATTGACAATAACTACATGAATGGATAGATAGATGGATAGACGACTAGCCATGTAAGTGAGGGTGGCTAGGAGGTTAGGTGACAGACAGTTAGAATCAAGGACAGTCTGACTTAGAGACTGAGAGTGCATGGGCGTCGTTCGTATGCCACAAGGCGCGGAAAATTGTCTACAGGCTTCGATTGGGTACAGCAAGAGGGCGAGCGAAAGAAGGATGGAAATGTAGGTAGGGAAAATTGGTCTGCTTCCCATAACTTTGAATCACTTGGCTTACTCTAAAGAGATTATCATGGTTCTATGACATGAGTACCACTGTCACAGACTATTAGACTGAGTCCAGTTCAACTATTCAAAGTAGTGTTTGCTCCAACTAGAGGTGTTCTTGTGTGATGTCCTTTAAACAGAGTGTTGGTGTGGAACGAGTGTACATACGAGAACTCGTCATCATCATCATCATCACCAGTAATATCCTTGTGGCATATTCAAAGCTATTCCAGATGAGTGCAGTAGCCATAGCCATAGTAGTAGGTGCCACTGAGTACAGATTTTTGTTTGCTAATACAGTTAGACTGGAACTTTGTGTACTTTTCGATAGTTGTCCAAGTAGCCAACACAGTTCTTGGTTTAAGAGTTCAGAGTTCTTCGGTGTTTTTTTTGCTTACATCGTCCATATAGTGCTCAGATTTCCCTTACCCCTCAGCATGCAATAGAAAAATAATAAAGGAACAACTAATGACAATAATGAACACAGATAAAGAAGGGTGTTGACCTAAAACCGAATTGAAGCTACATCTAAATATGCCACAAAACAAATTTAAATAAACGTTAAGATATTCGAGAACGTAAATGGGGGAAGACACATTTTACATACATTTTAGGTATAGAGATTTTCTGGTTCTGTATTGGATAAATAGAAAATGGTAAGTTTTTCAGAAAGCTACAGAGAACAGGTTTTCCAAAAAAATATATTAGATTATGGAGGGCGACACCAATCCGTGCATACAGATTTGTTGTCCACTTCGACCATATTGGGCCTTGATGAAAGTGAGTATACTCTTGAGGCTGCAGTTTCGCACATCGGTAATAGACTCAAAGAAATAAGAGTTCTATTTACACCTAGTTAAATATCTCAAATTAACATCACTCGCTTCAATTCAGTTTTAACTCGCCATTTATAAAATAAAGAGAATGTTTTCATCCTTTTGCACTGTTGAAAACTCTGTCTAGTATCCGCAGCTTTTATAAACCCGTCTGGTTCCTTGGGGTGCCATATGTTTGTAGAAATTGCACTTTATTGATTGCCTTGGAGCTTTTATGAACGTATCAACCACATTGTGTAACGTGGTTTTTTAGTCTGGAGGGCTGAGGTACGTTCAGCCGTTTCCAAGGTCGATCTAAGGACCAACAAACCTTAAATAAGAACACAAGTTGGTTTCCCTGACTAGGATACATGATTAAACGGTGTTTATTGGTGGTAAATATTTATTACAATGTGTTCTTGTGTTGGAGGAAGACGTGAGACAAAGGCGGTCGGATGGTGATTCGAGTACTGGCTCTCGTTGTTGGGACGAACGATTTGGATACTGTTGGGTGGTGATTCGGGTACTGGTTCTCGTTGTTGGGTTGAACGATTTCGAGTTAATAGTGAACTTTTCGTTTTGACGATTTGTAGATGATCGAGAACTTTGATCACAGCCGGTTACACAGTCTATGTTGGTAATCAAGTTGCTATCGCTGGTAGAGTTGATTGGAAACGGAGAGATCGGTCGGTAAATTGAGTCATCTCTACGGCTTCATCGGTAATACGGCTCGGTCATCAGTAATCGGTAAGGCGGTGATTCAGCTTAATCGGTAATACGGTTCGGTGATTCAGCTTAATCGGTAATGCAGTTCGGAAATTCTGCTTAATAGGTAGTGCGGTTCTTGTATATATCGGTAATGCGGTTCATGTATACAGATTCGCCGGTAACCAACCTGCCATTGTCCCTAGCCTTCGCCCGATATGACTATCGTCCTAATTTGCCTCAGTACTTTTCTAAGCAATTTAACATCTTCCGTTATCAGCCTCACTTCAGTTTGCAAATATTGCGTCTGGAAGTTGGAAGAGGATCGCAGTGTTTAGATCCTCGCAGTTCCGTGATCTAGGCCATTTGTGATCCATCGGTGCAAAATTTATTTCTCTCTGGTATCAGTAAAGGGGTCACATCCTACCAGAATCCTCTTTGCTGTGTCCGAATGCCACACTCGGCTGTCATGATCATTTCAGGTATACGGTTATGAATTGTTGAGGAATCCGTCACTCTTTCCACTAGTCCCGTCTCCTCTTTTTTATTTGATAATTTGACAAGTTTCGTTTTTCCGTTCATTTTGCAAAATCTTCAATTTCATTGTAGCCATTGCGGCCTAGCTTTGGTTTTAAATATCTATTAGCCTAAAATCCAGTATCGTCTCCAAAGCTCTGGATATTATCACCGTCTCTTCTTATACCCTTTGATTGGTCGTCATGTTTCCGTACATATTCCAACGTTTTCATTGGCACAATGGCAGCCTCACTTTTGTTCTGCAAATCTATAGGTATAAAATCCAGTATCGTTTCCAAAGCTCTGGTTGAAGTGGTCTTTATTGCCCCGGCGATGCCAAGACAACGAGTCTATTGGACCCATTGCAAACTTTTTATGTTGTACCTCCTTTACATCGATGTCCACCAGACTTTCGATGCTTAGATCAGGATTGTCTTTATTACGCTTGACTATACGGCGCGTAATTTTTGAATTTAGAATATATTTTGAGATCACTTCCCTTCGCCATAGTGTAGCTTAGCCCTTTTTAGTACTTTCAATTAAGCTTCCTGTATAAGAAAAATCCTCAGATGTCCAATTGAGCTTAATCCTTTCCTAAAGTGGAACCTGACTCGGGTGACTCACTCGGAAGGTTGTGGGATGGTTAGGATGTTCTATACTTCCGCTGTTAATAAGAAGCTGGCGGGTCAGGGTTGCACATTTCTGTGTTGCAACTCAATCACTTTCGACTCAGATAGCCAAATAAGCTTATGTTCTTCTTAAACTCACTCCTGATGAGCATAGATCGTGGCAAATGGTCACTCCAAATTGCGTCATGGTTGGGATGTCTCAACATTCCGCATTTTTCAGAGCCCTTGCTTACAACCTCTTGGACTCATGCTTCAGCTGTTTTGTGTGAAAAATCTTAAGGTGCCTTTGTGTGAAGAACTCTAGAGATTCTCAGCGCGTTTTTCTTCGTGGTCGGTTTGCAAATTCCTCCATTGCATGCCATTGATGGCCGGAGTTTATAAGTAAGTAGATTCGTTTATTTAGGGATGTAATGATCGAAGCAATGCTTTCCTACCAGAGTGCTTGATGAAAAAGAAACAGGAAATAAAACGTCACCACATGAGTTTTAGGACTCTTAAAGTCGTACCTGATGGGCGTAGCTCTTGAGAAATGATCAATCCTAATTGAGTCATGGTAAGGATGTCCCATACTTCCGCACGTATCTAGGTGGAGGCTAATGAGCATGGTGCAATTAGCCCTCACTTACAATCTAATGGATCCACGCTGTAAGTGCTCCTCAGGAGTCTTTTTGTGAAAGTCACTAAATATTCTCCAAACTCTTGTCTTCATGCTATAAGTGCTCCTCAACTTTTTTGATTCTCAGCGCAATCTTCTGAGTAGTTTGTATATTTCTCTATCGCATAACACTGACATCCGGAGTCCACAAGGAAGCAGATTCGTATTTAAACACATCTGGAGGGGGATAGACTTCTTATCTTCGAAAAGCAATGCTTTCCCATCAGAGTGCTTGATGAAAAAGAAGCAGGAAATCAAACGTCACCACATGAGTTTTAGGACTCTTAAAGTCGCACCTGATGGACGTAGCTCATCGGAAATGACCACTACTAACTGCGTCATGACGGCTGAAGCCCACATGGAAGCAGATCCGTTTCTGTAGGCACGTCTGACTGGAGGATAGACTTTTTATCTTTGAAACGCTTTTTCCATGATCTTTAGCAGGCCAGGGACTGTGACTCAGATGATAAATTGTGCTTATTTCCTTTTTAAAGTCGTACCTAATGGGACTAGCTCGTGGGAAATGATGATCCAAAATTGCGTCCTAGTTCGGATGTCCCATACGTCCGCACGTAGTAATAAAGTGCAGGAGAATGAGCAAAGTGCAATGAGCCCTCCCTTACAAGCTTTAGGACTCATACTGTAAGTGTACGCACCTAATGAGCGTAGCTAGTGGGAAGTGATCACCCCTAACTGAGTCGTTGGTTGGATGTCCCACACATCCGCTCGTAATAGGTTAGGTTATTTTAAAGTGGCAGCCCGATTAAATTTCAGACTCACTTAGACTATTCAGTCCATTGTGATACCACATTTAACTAGAAGTACCTATTACATATGGGCACTTCTAGTCTTAACCACTGAACCTTCTCTATTATTTACTTTTGTTGAACCAACCAGATTGCTCCAAAAACATTAACAAACTGCTTAAGTTAACGTTTTCCAGGTCCGCCAGTAATCTAAAGCTATATGCTCCTAAAATTCGCTTACGCCTTACACAAAAAGCAGGACACTCACACAAGAGGTGTTTAATTGATTCCTCTTCCTCCACATCATGACAACTTATACAATAGTCATTATACTTCGCACCTATAGTTTTTGCAAATTCGCCTATCAGGCAGCGACCCGTTATAGCAGATATCAGGAGTGCTATCTGACGCCTTGAGAACACTAGCATATCTAGTGTGCGGTTTAAATTTAAATGGGGCCATATTTGCTTGGTGTCGTTACAACCCTTGCAATTCTTCCATCGAATATTGGCCATCATAACAGCCTTCTCACGCAGTAAGAGCTTGCAGGTGGCCAGAGGCATACCAACAGATTCTAGTTCCCCTGGAATATGTAAGGTAGTTCCTAGCCTTGCTAACACATCTGCTTCGCAGTTCCCGGTATGTTCCTATGGCCAGGCACCCATATCAGGTGAATATTGTACTGCTCAGCCATCTCGTTGAGAGATTTGCGGCAGTCTATGGCCGTTTTCGAGTTAAGGAACACAGAGTCCAAAGATTTTATTGCAGGTTGACTGTCTGAGTATATATTAATGGCAATATTTGTTGGAACATTACTTCTCAGCCAATTCACCACCACTCTTATTGCCAATATTTCAGCCTGAAAAACACTACAGTGATTAGGTAATCTTTTCGCTACTCGAATTTCCAGATCTTTAGAATATATTCCGAACCCCACTTGTCCATTCAATTTGGAGCCATCAGTATAGAAATCTATATATCTTTTATTCCCCTGGGTCTGTGTACACCACGCCTCACTGTTGGGAATTAGAGTTTCAAACTTTTTGTCGAAAATTGGTTTTGCCAGGGTGTAATCCACTGCGTTAGTCAAATCTGGCATTTCTTTGAGGACCGAACTATGACCGTACATTTTTTCCGACCACAGCGATAGTTCGCGCAACCGCACAGCCGTTGTTGCAGCTGACTGTTTGGCCAAAATGTCTAAAGGCAATAGATGCGCCTGATATAAACAAGTCGGTTTCTGATGTGCCGGCCACCAGACTACAACACCATATAGCATTATAGGTCTAACTACTGCGGTGTATAGCCAATGCACAATTTTTGGTTTTAGTTCCCACTTTTCCCTATTGCCTTTTTGCACGAGTACAAAGCTACCGTGGCTTTTCTCGACCTCTCTTCAATATTAAGCCTAAAATTCAGCTTCCTGTCCAAAATAACGCCAAGGTATTTTGCACACTCACCAAAGGGAATTTCAGTACCCCCTAAGGAAATGGGCCTAACCGTGGGATTTTTGCGATCTTTGCAGTACATGACTAGTTCTGTCTTTGCTGGATTTACACCAAGACCATTATCTTTCGCCCATTTCTCAGTCATCCGGAGAGCTCTCTGTATAATATCTCTGATTGTGGATGGGAATTTTCCCCTGACTGCTAGCGCCACATCATCTGCGTATGCCACCACTTTTATCCATTCTTTTTCTAGGGAAAACAGAAGGTTGTTTATAGCAACATTCCAAAGAAGAGGTGATAGAACTCCTCCTTGGGGAGTGCCTCTGTTGACATACCTTTGTATGTTGGCTTGTCCTAGCGTGGCTGAAATACGTCTCTTTATTAGAAGTTCGTCTAACAGCCTAAGTATACCTGGATCAACATTCAGAGTTGTCAGTCCATTTAATATCGAGCTCGGATGGACATTATTGAACGCCCCTTCGATGTCTAGAAACGCCACGATTGTGTATTCTTTGACAGATAGTGAGCTTCCAATAAAGCTGACTAGTTCATGCAATGCGGTCTCAGTAGACCTGCCCTTCGAGTATGCATGCTGTCGTTTCGAGAGCAAATTTGAATCCACGCTAGTTCTAAGATACATGTCTATCATCCTCTCCAGGGTCTTAAGTAGGAATGAGGATAAGCTGATTGGTCGGAAATCCTTCGCACTCGAGTGAGAGGCTTTTCCTTCTTTAGGTATGAAGACGACTTTTGTTTCCCTCCACTTTTCTGGAATATATGCTAAGTTTACATATCGTTTATATATCACCGTCAACCAGGGGATAATTCTTTCAGCCACTGCTTGTAATTCCGCCGGAGTAATTCCATCAGGTCCGGGGAATTTGAATGATCCAAAGCTATTTAAAGCCCATTTTAATCGTAATAGGATGCAGGCGAATAAGCCACAATGAACCCTCACTGGCTCATTCAGGTATTTTTGTTTTTGCTGAAAACGGTCTGTATATTCCTCCATGGCATGTCAAAAACGGCATGGTGCAATGAGCCCTCACTTACAATCTAATGGATCCATGCTGTAAGTGCTCCTCAGGAGTCTTTTTGTGAAAGTCACTAAAGATTCTCCAAACTCTTGGGTTCATGCTGCAAGTGCTCCTCAGCTGTGGAAAAACGTTTTTGATTCTCAGCGTAATCTTCTGGGTAGTTTGTATATTTCTCCATCGCATAACACAGACATCCGGAGTCCACAATGGAGCAGATTCGTATTAAAACATATCTGGAGTTGGGATATACTTCTTACCTTCGAAGCGCTTCCCAATCCGAGGGATTGTTGAAGAGCGTGGCGAGGATGTCTCATACGTCCTCACGCAATAAAGTGCAGGCGTATGGGCATGGTACAATAAGCCAACCTCTTGGTCTCATGCTGTAATTGATCTTCAGGAGTCTTTGAGTAAAAACTACTAGAGATCCTCAGAGCGATCTTCTGCCCGGTCAGTATTGTCAGGATATCCAAGTGTGAAAATAAACGCTCAACCCGTTAAGTTTAATAATTCATTTTATTCGTCTCTTCTCGTCAGCGGTTAAAGTAAGACTTATTTCAAAATATATATCAGAGTTACCATATCAATACAAAAATTAATATCAAATATGATGCAGTTAAAAGAGACGTATCGTATGATACGTGACAACTCGGCCCTTCCTGATGGACTCGCCCTCGAGTCAGTCCTCGGTTGACTCAACCCCAGGATCAAAATCATCATCTACATCTGGGTACAAGGAACACCATGGCTTCATTCCATCACTACTTGCAATTGTCGAGAATTTACGCTGATTTCTGTGAGCATCATCAATGTCCTCCACAACATATCGGTCAAAACGAAGAACCCTCTTAATCATATATGGCCCCTTATATCGTACTTCGAGTTTTCTGGACTCACCGGTACTTGGAATAGCACCTCTGATCAAAACTAAATCACCTTCTTCATATTTATGCGGCCTCTTGTGTTTGGAATCAAACCTTGCTTTCCATGTCTTCCTTGCTTGTTCTATGTTCTTGATAGCATCTTCCCGTTTTTGATTCATAGTTGATTCGGCATCACATTTTGCTTCTTGTGCTGCCACTAACAATTTATTGCCAGAAATATCACGAACAGGAAAATCCAATACTAAATCAATTGGTGCATACTTCGTTGTGCTGTTAATATGAGTGTTCAGATTCCACTGGAGACTTCTGACTAGGGTATCCCAATCTTTTGCATCGGTCACAGACGATTTCAAATATGACAAAATCGATTTGTTGACTCTTTCGGCTAATCCATTAGCCCTTGGTGTTCGAACAGCAACTTTTATATGTCTCATATTATTTTCCAAGCAATACTTCTCGAAACTTTGCGAAGTAAACGCAGTACCACGATCTGTGACGAGTATCGCCGGCAATCCAAAACTCAGGGACAACTGATCCAAAGCATCCAAAACTGGTTTTGTCTTCGTTGATCTTACTGGGCATAGAATAGTATATCTTGTTAATGCATCAACAATGACTAAAAGATATTCAAATCCTTTGCGGCTCTTAATAAATGGACCCAGATGGTCTAAATGCAAAGTCTCAAACGGAAACTTTGGTATATCCATACCATATAGTTCACACTCCTTCGGACTTGTATCTTTAGAGTAGCAACATTCAACACATGTTTTCAAATAATTTTTGACAAAATTTCTCGCTCGCGGGAACCAAAAAGTTTTCGCGATTCGTCTCAACGTATTCTCGAGTGCCGGATGTCCTGCGTCATCATGACACAATTTCACAATACGCCATCGCAAACCCTTAGGGACTACTAACTGAAGACATCCTCCTTCACCTTTTCTCATTAATCTGTTATTTGCCAAAGTATATTCGTTTCTATACGCCTTTATTTGATCTGATTGCTTTCGTCCTTGCATAACATCAATTATTTCTTTCAGATTATCATCTTCCCTCTGCATCATATACACCCAATCATTTGTTTCTGGCTTTATGAGCATGATTTTGTCACTTATATCTTGAATATTATCAACTATTTTTTCCACAGGCGCACGACTCAGTGCATCGACGTGACGCATTTTGCCCCCTTCACGGTGTACCAGTTGATAATCATACTCCATCAATTTTAAATACCATCTTGCCACTCTTGGTATAATTGGTTTCGAAACTTTGAGACTTGATATTGCGGAGCAATCCGTTACGATAGTAAATGGTTTTCCAAGTAGATAGATGCGGAAACGTTGACATGACTCTACAACAGCTAGCACTTCTAGTTCATATGAATGATATTTCCGTTCAGCCTCCGAACATAATCTGCTGAAATAAGCTATTGGCCTCAAATCGCCACTATCACCCCTTTGCATCAATATACCTGCTATCCCCTGAGCACACGCATCCGTATGTAGCTCATGCAGTTTCGTAACATCGTAAATATCAAGTACTGGTTTGCTCGTTAATAAATGGATCAACATCCGATACGACTTCTCACACTCATCTGTCCAGACAAATTCTACATCTTTTCTTGTTAATCTATTCAATGGTGCGGCAATCAATGAATAATTTTCTATGAACTTTCTAAAGAATCCGGTTAAGCCCATAAAACGTCTCACATCTGCCACGTTTCTCGGAACTGGAAAATTCTTAACCGCAAGCGTTTTTATTTTTCCCGGCATCAATCCATCCTTATTAAGTTCATGACCCAAAAATGTAACAGAATTTCTCAAAAACGAACATTTGGACAAGCGAAGAGTTAATCCATTATTCTGGCAAACTCTCAAAAATATCTCGAGCCTCTCAATATTATCTGCTATTGTATCTGAAGCTATGATAATTTCATCCACATAACTCACAACATGCTCTTTAATTGGCTCCAAAACTATCGACATCATCCGTTGGAAATAACACGGAGCATTTTTCAATCCGAACGGCATTCTATTAAACTCATAATGCCCACTATGAGTCACAAAAGCTGTGTAACATTTCGAGTCGTCCTTTATCGGGATCTGATAATACCCAGACATCATATCCAAAATAGTAAAATATTTCTTACCAGACATTTTCTGCAACACGCCTTCGACTGTTGGCATCGGCCATGGTTGTTTCTCCGTCAATGAATTCAATTCACGATAGTCTACACATAGCCTATCTTCACCATTCTGTTTTGCCACGAGCACTATTGGCGATGCATATACCGATTGTGATGGACGAATTATGTCCGTTTCCAGTAATTCACTAATTATACTTTCCACAACCTTCTGTTTTGGAATTGGGATGTTATACGGATTTCTAGATACAGGTCTTTGTGAATTCACTTTAATTTCCATTTCCACCACATTACACTTGCCAATGTTTTTCAAATTTTCGGCGAAACATTTGGTATGTTTGTTCAAAAGTTTTTGCAGTTCATATTTTTCACTATTACAAAGTGTATCATCCACATCCAATTCTTGACCGTTTATTGCCACAACACTACATGATCCATTTTCCATTACCACTCGATTTTTCGATAGAATGTCTCTTCCGATTATAATTTCATAGTTCATAATTCTATCCTCGACAACTAAAAATTCGGAATCGATATGAACACTATCAATCTTTATGTTCGTTTGCACTTTTCTGCGACATATATATTCACCACCACCGAAACCACATAGTTTCTCTTCACACATTATTATCGGCCTATTTATCATTCGAGAAACTTTTTCTGCCATTAATGACTTACCACTACCCGAATCTATCAATGCACGAAATTTCATATTTTCAATGTTCACTTCTTTAAAAATTTCCTCATGGTTCACAGATTCGTTTCTTTCCTCAATCAAATTCACCGATGATAACGGGCAACTGTCTGAATTATGACCACTCGCGTTACATCTTGTACATTTATTTTTCTTTGCCTTGAGACTACAATTTTTGGCTATATGCCCTCTTTCACGGCAATTAAAACAAATCGGACCCGATCTTTGTTGATCATTTTCCTTATTGTTAATATTTGTGCGAACACTTGCATCATCGCCTTTCACAGTTTTATGATATATTTTTCTCGATCCACCACTAGAGAAATTCATCAGTCTATTCTCTTCTTCCACTTTATTTAATGTTTTAAATAATTCGGAAACCGACACAAAATTCATAGCACTTAATGTTTTCCGTAATTGTCCATCATTGAGACCATTCACAATATATTTTATTATACCATCATCATTAATGTTTCCCCGACGACCAATCGATAACATTCGATAATAATATTCGGTTATTGATTCATTTTTGTTCATTCGCGAATTCATCATCTCTATGTGAGCATCAGCTGAATTACTAACACTAGGAAAATCTCCTAAAAACGCACTCACAAACTCTGTCCAACGACAAAATACATTTTGGCCATCAATCCACAATTTCGCAGCTCCTCGCAAATTGCCCTGTACCGCAAAAAGAATTATCGAATCATTCCATCCATATGCCCTTTTCAGTTGCTCAATCCGCTCCACAAATTTCACTGAGGAAATGTCCGATTTACACGGATCAAATTCCGGCAACATTCGCATAATCTCACTTATAGAATGACTTTGAATATTTTCCTGTGGCACAAATTCTGGTGCACTGCCATTCAATTGGTATTGGTTTGCATTCTGTTGAGCTGTCGGCCTCGCATATGCGATTGTGTTCGTGTACATCGACGCAGCATTTGAATCTAACGAACTTTGTGCATGGCTGCGCGACAATGTCTCGACTTCGCGTGGCGTCATTCTTATTTGATTTTGCCCATGTATTGCATCAGCCAATGTTGTTACAGACATGCTCGTTGTTGTAGTAGTTGTGCACGTTGTTTGGGTATTCACACATACTGTCACAGGTATATCAACCAACAATTCGTGCGAGCATGATCCTGCTTGTTCAACTATTTCACAATTTTGATTAGATTTTTCAATGGATTCTATTTTCTTTGTCAATGCGCCAACTACCTCCATCAGGCAATTCATTTTTCTTTGCATTTCTTCCATTTGTAGATTTGGTGACACTTCTTCCAATTCTTCGAATCCTAACAACAAATCTTCTGACTCCACAGACTCAATATAATCGGGATTTTTCACATCAAACTCTTGCAGTCTTGCCACCAATTCTGCTTTATTGCCCGAAGTCCTCAAATTACGAATTTTGAGTTTTGTTTTCAGCTCCACAATTGTGCACCGGCTGTAATCCATTCTACCCTCAAGAATTTTAGTGACACACACTCCAAATTCTTCGGCAAACGCTGCACTCAAAGATAGAACTACCCCAGCTTCCAATTAATTCCACAGCTATTCTTGAAACAAACTCCTCGTCGATTTTTAACCACTTATTTCGTTCTGTAAACGCTTGATATACTCCACTGCTAGTTGGGCTATCCCACTTCTGAATATTTGTCAGGATATCCAAGTGTGAAAATAAACGCTCAACCCGTTAAGTTTAATAATTCATTTTATTCGTCTCTTCTCGTCAGCGGTTAAAGTAAGACTTATTTCAAAATATATATCAGAGTTACCATATCAATACAAAAATTAATATCAAATATGATGCAGTTAAAAGAGACGTATCGTATGATACGTGACAGTATATTTCTTCATTGCATGCCACTGACGGCTGGAGTCCAAATGGAAGCAGATACTTTTATTTAGACGCGTCTGGAGGGAGGTTTCTCCCCCTCCTTATCTTTGAAACGCTTACCGATCCCCATGTTCTTTGACGGTTCAGGAACGTGCAATGCGCTCTTACTGAAGAAACTTTGACTCAGATTACAAATTGAGTTTACTTCCTTCTTAAAGTCGCATCTGATTGACATAGCTCATGGGTATGATCTCCCATAATTGAGTCGTGGTTGGGATGTCCCATACGTCCGCACGTAATAAGGTGGAATGAGCCCTCACTTACATCCTCGTGGACTCATGCTGTAAGTGCTCTTCAAATGTGTTTCTGAGGAAAGCTCATCTGAGTAGTTTGTACATTTCTCCATCGCGTAACACTGACATCCGGAGTCCACATGGAAGTAGATTGGTATTTAAGCACATCTGGAGGGAATATAGACTTTTTATATTCGAAGCGCTTCCCGATCCGAGAGATTGCTGAAGAGCGTGGCGAGGATGTCTCATACGTCCTCACGCAATAAATTGCAGTCGTATGGGTATGGTACAATGAGCCAACCTCTTGGACTCATGCTGTAATTGATATTCAGGTGTCTTTGAGTAAAAACTTCTAAAAATCATCAGAGCGATCTTCTGCCCGGTCAGTATATTTCTTCATTGCATGCCACTGACGGCTGGAGTCCAAATGGAAGCCGATATTATTTAAGCACATCTGGAGGGAGGATAGACTCCTTATCTTCGAAGCGCTTTCCGATGAAAATGAGTCACCACATGATTCTAAAGATTCTTGATAGTGGAAATTATCTACCCACAAATATTGATGCCGAGTTACATTTTCCGAGATTCGATAATAGGGCAGCCAAGGACTTTGAAGTAGATAATTCAAATTTTTAAACATTATCGTTATGATTTTTTTTCGTGGCCCATAACTTTGTGCTGTGGATGAGGTCAATTAATTAAGCTAAAGTAGGCAGTTGGTTATGTCCAAGAACAAATATAGAACGAATGACTTTCAGTGTATGATCTCTACTTTAAATTTTTCATCTTATCGCTTTAGATTATACATGTTTATTGGCCTCTTCAATGCGTAAATAGAAAAATTAAAATGACGTCACTTGCGAAATAATTTTAAAATATTATTCTTTCTCTATCCACCGAAGCTGCTGAGGTACTTTACCTCTAAAAATAAACATTCAAGGACATCATTATCCGTGCATAAAACGACAACAGTTGGATGACGCATTTAAATGTGCCCATCTTTATAGTGGCCATAGTGAAATTTCTTTTTTGTTTTTAAACAGAGTAAGAATAATTTATGCCGACAAAAGTAAAACAAAAAACACGAATTAATTTACATCCCTTATGAATTGCAAAAAAACAAGAGACAGCTTTTCGAAACACACTTTAGATGTACAAACCACGTGAGCCTTGAAGGCAGCTATATGGACGGATGTGTCATATAACTGCGTAAGAGTCACGTTTTTGTATTTGGCTATGCAATGAGAAAAACGCAAACAAAAACCTCAAATATACTGAATTTATGTATGGAAGTGATGAAACGGAATACAAATCCAAAAGAGAAGGAAAATTATTAGAAATAATAAAATAATGATACGGATGGTATTGTGTTATATAAGTCCAGGAAACTGAATGGAATGATAAAATTAAAAACATTGTTACGAAAATTTAGGATAGTTATATTAATGTACTCTCTTGTATTATAGTAACACTATCAATGAATGACTGGTATGACAACTGTTGATATGGATAGTACAGGTAGGCCTCGACTTACGCGTTACGGTCTCATGGATGAGATATTTATGAAGTTAGTAACATATGTTGAAGATATTGCCAGAACACATCTGGTTAATGATCAACTTGACAATCTTAACAGGATAGATGGTGTCGCTAGTATTAAATGCATATTATTTTTATATAGTACCAACCTTCAAATGATTCATGTCAAAATTTGACGTCTGTAAGTCAATTAGTTTGTGAGATAGAGCGTCTTTTGTGAAGCAACTTTTGTTATTGTGAAAAAAATGGAAAAAAAAGGAATTTCGTGTTTTGATAAAATACTGTTTTCTGAAGGGAAAAATACGGTGGAAGCAAAAACTTGGCTTGATAATGAGTTTCCGGACTCTGCCCAAGGGAAATCAACAATAATTGATCGGTATGCAAAATTCAAGCGTGGTGAAATGAGCACGGAGGACGGTGAACGCAGTGGACGCCCTAAAGAGGTGGGTACCGACGAAAACATAAAAAAAATCCACAAAATGATTTTGAATGACCGTAAAATGAAGTTGATCGAGATAGCAGAGACCTTAAAGATATCAAAGGAACGTGTTGGTCATATAATTCATCAATATTTGGATATGCGAAAGTTCTGTGCAAAATGGGTGCCGCACGAGCTCACATTTGACCAAAAACAACAACGTATTGATGATTCTGAGCAGTGTTTGCAGCTGTTAACTCGTAATACACCCGAGTTTTTCCGTCGATATGTGACAATGGATGAAACATGGCTCCATTACTACACTACTGAGTCCAATCGCCAGTCGGCTGAGTGGACAGAAACCGGTGAACCGTCTCCGAAGCGTGGAAAAACTCAAAAGTCCGCTGGCAAAGTAATGGCCTCTGTATTTTGGGATGCGCATGGAATAATTTTTATCGATTGTCTTGAGAAGGGAAAAACCATCAACAGTGACTATTATATGGCGTTATTGGAGCGTTTGAAGGTCGAAATCGCGGCAAAACGGTCCCATATGAAGAAGAAAAAAGTGTTGTTCCACCAAGACAACGCACCGTGCAACAAGTCATTGAGAACGATGACAAAAATTCATGAATTGGGCTTCGAATTGCTCCCAACCCACCGTATTCTCCAGATCTGGCCCCCAGCAACTTTTGCTTGTTCTCAGACCTCAAAATGATGCTCGCAGGGAAAAAATTTGGCTGCAATGAAGAGGTGATCGCCGAAACTGAGTCCTATTTTGAGGCAAAACTGAAGGAGTACTACCAAAATGGTATCAAAAAATCAAAATGCTCACATCCACTCAGAATTTCACCACGTCCCAGAATATATATACTTTATGGGGTCTTAGAGCAATATTTCGATGTGTTACAAACGGAATGACAAAGTTAATATACCCCCATCCTATGGTGGAGGGTATAAAAACGAATTTTGACAAAAAAATGTGTTTTTCTTTGTTAGACCGGGAACTTATCAGCCAACCTGTTATATATATAGCTGATCCCCAAAAATAATCTACCAAAATTTTATTTCTATGGAAAATTTTGTCAAAATTTTATTTTTATAGAAAATTTAGTCAAAATTTTATTTCTATAGAAAATTTAGTCAAACTGAATTATATACGTATTTAATCGGCCTTTTTATACCCTGCGCCAAACTGTGGAACAGGGTATTATAAGTTAGTGCATATGTTTGTAACACCCAGAAGGAGACGAGATAGACACATGAAGTCTTTGGCAATAATGCTCAGGGTGGGTCCCTGAGTCGATATAACCATATCCGTCTGTCCGTCCGTCCGTCTGTCTGTGAACACATATTTGTGATCAAAGTCTAGGTCGCAATTTAAGTCTAATCGCCATCAAATTTGGCACATGTTCCTAATTTGGGTCAGAATAGAACCCTATTGGAAGAAATCGGTGCAGATTTAGATATAGCTCCCAATTTATATCTTTCGCCCGATATGCACTAATATGGACCCAGCAGCCAGAGTTTTATACCGATTTGCTTGAAATTTTGTACAACCATAACACTTAGTCGTATAGTCAAGTGTGCAAAATTTGATGGAAATCGGTTCAGATTTAAATATAGCTCCCATATATATCTTTCGACCGATATGGACTTATATGGCCCCAAAAGCCAGATTTTTGGCTGAATTTGGTTGAAATTTTGCACTAGGAGTACAATTAGTAGTATAGTCAAGTGTGCAAAATTTGATTGAAATCGGTTCAGATTTAGATATAGCTCCCATATATATTTTTCGCCCGATATGGACTTATATGGCCCCAGAAGCCAGAGTTTTGGCCCAATTTGGTTGAAATTTTGCACAGGCAGTAGATTTAGCATTGTTGCTATGCGTGTCAAATTTGGTTGAAATCGATTTAGATTTTGATATAGCTCCCATATATATCTTTCGCCCGATATGCACTTATATGGACCCAGAAGCCAGAGTTTTATGCCGATTAGCTTGAAATTTTGCACAAGGAGTACAATTGGTAGTATAGTCATGTGTGCCAAATTTGATTGAAATCGATTCAGATTTAGATATAGCTTCCATATATATTTTTCGCCCGATATGGACTTATATGGCCCCAGAAGCCAGAGTTTTGGCCCAATTTGGTTGAAACTTTGCACTAGGAGTACAATTAGTACTATAGTCATGTGTGCCAAATTTGATTGAAATCGGTTCAGATTTAGATATAGCTGCCATATATATGTTTTCTGATTTCGACAAAAATTGTCAAAATACCAACATTGTCCTTGTTAAATCGCCACTGCTTAGTCGAAAAGTTGTAAAAATGACTCTAATTTTCCTAAACTTCTAATACATATATATTGAGTGATAAATCATAAATAAACTTTTGCGAAGTTTCCTTAAAATTGCTTCAGATTTAAATGTTTCCCATATTTATACCCTTCACCACTACTGTGGTACAGGGTATAATAAGTTTGTGCATTTGTATGTAACGCCAAGAAGGAAAAGTCTGAGACCCATCGTTTAGTATACCGATCGTCTTAGAATTAAATTCTGAGTCGATTTAGCGATGTCCGTCTGTCTGTCTGTCTGTCTGTCTGTCTATCTGTCTGTCCGTCTGTCTGTCTGTTGATGTATTTTTGTGTGCAAAGTACAGCTCGCAGTTTTAGTCCGATTGTCCTAAAATTTGGTATAGGGTCCTGTTTCGGCTCAAAGACGATCCCTATTGATTTTGGAAAAAATCGGTTCAGATTTAGATATAGCTGCCATATATATTTTTCACCGATCTGGTCATAATTGGCGTGTATATCAACCGATCTTCCTCAAATTCCGTACATCCGAATATTTTATGAGTCTCGAAAAACTTACAAAATATCAGCCAAATCGGTTCAGATTTAGATATAGCTCCCATATATAGCTTTCGCCCGATTTACACTCATTTGCCCACAGATGTCAATTTTTTGCTCCGATTTAGTTGAAATTTTGCATAGGGAGTAGAATTAGCGTTGTAACTATGAGTGCCAAATTTGCTTGAAATCGGTTCAGATTTGGATATATCTCCCATATAAAGCTTTCGCCCGATTTACACTCATATGACCACAGAGGCCAATTTTTAACTCCGATTTAGTTGAAATTTTGCACAGGGAGTAGAATTAGCATTGTAGCTATGCGTGCCAAATTTGGTTGAAATCGGTTCAGATTTAGATATATCTCCCATATATAGCTTTCGCCCGATTTACACTCATATGGCCACAGAGGCCAATTTTTAACTCCGATTTAGTTGAAATTTTGCACAGAGAGTAGAATTAGCATTGTTGCTATGCGTGCCAAATTTGGTTGAAATCGGTTCAGATTTGGATATAGCTCCCATATATATGTTTTTCTGATTTCGACAAAAATGGTCAAAATACAAACAATTTCCTTGTAAAATCGCCACTGCTTAGTCGCAAAGTTGTAAAAATGACTCTAATTTTCCTAAACTTCTAATACATATATATGGAGCGATAAATCATAAATAAACTTTTGCAAAGTTTCTTTAAAATTGCTTCAGATTTAAATGTTTCCCATATTTTTTTACTAACATTGTGTTCCACCCTAGTGCATTAGCCGACTTAAATTTTGAGTCTATAGATTTTGTAGAAGTCTATCAAATTCTTCCAGATCGAGTGATATTTAAATGTATGTATTTGTGACAAACCTTTATATATAGCCCCAAACACATTTGACGGATGTGATATGGTATCGAAAATTTAGATCTACAAAGTGGTGCAGGGTATAATATAGTCGGCCCCGCCCGACTTTAGACTTTCCTTACTGGTTTTTTATTAAAATTGTGTTCCACCCTAGTGCATTAGCCATCTTAAATTTTGAGTCTATAGATTTTGTAAAAGTCTATCAAATTCTTTCCAAATCGAGTGATATTTAAATATATGTATTTGGGACAAACCTTTATATATAGCAGCCAACACATTTGACGGATGTGATATGGTATCGAAAATTTAGATCTACAAAGTGGTGCAGGGTATAATATAGTCGGCCCCGCCCGACTTTAGACTTTCCTTACTTGTTTTGTTTAATATATACCCCGTATGGACAAACTTGCAATTGAGAAGACGGTGTTAAGAAGTTTAAAGATACTTTGCCATCGGCAAGAGTTACCGCAACCCAAGTAATTCGATTGTGGATGACAGTCTGTAGTAGAAGTTTATACGCTATCCATGGTGGAGGGTACATAAGATTCGGCCTGGTCGAACTTACGGCCGTATATACTGGTTTGAAAATAGTTTTAGTCAATTATAGCAAAATGTTATTTTTGCTTTCGAAGCTCGATATCATAGACAGAAATTAGAATAAAAATCAGAGAACCTTTCGAAGCACTTTGCGCAGATTATACTACGCAGCCAAGTATAATCTTCGTTGGACAAACTCCACCTCCCCTTTGCTAACGAAATATAATCTTCGTCAGACAAACTCCTTTCTTCGTCCTGCGTTTCCGTGCACGATATCCGGCTTGCAACCCACTGAGTTTATTCTGGGTAAAGTGTTGAAAACAAGTCGTTACAAGGTTCATCGCCAAACATTGATTTAAGTTCATCGATGTACTGTTGTTGAATTAATCGAAGTGGAAATTAAAAAAAAAAATAATCGCGTCAAGTTTTACTGTCATTTGGTAGATTGCAACACTAGAGGTGCCCAATTCCTCTAAACAAAAGGCAACCCTCGAATAGCAATAGTGACATTAACCCTTTCGACCCCGAATTTTTATAGGTATCGCCAATTTTTTTTTACTTTTAATCATGTTGAAGTCATTTAAGAAGCGTCTAGCCAAAATTTCGGGTCGCCACGCCTATTCGTTTAGGCGGTAGAGAATGTTGCCTGTGGGCAACTTTGGGCAATTGTGACTACAAACTATTTTGTTTTGTAATGATAGACGTATTACGTTTTATTGGACTTTTGTTAAGTTTTTTGTTATTTTACAGTAAATATATACTTAGATGCGCGCGTGAGTGGAATTTCAATCACATTCATGAAGAAATATTTGTACTCACGCATGCCATGTAGGTAGGAATTCACGGTCACGAAATGAAAAGTCATACTCGCACACGCTCCACATGAACAATGTTTATGTCTCACGCTTTCGCACGATTCACGACAATTTTCGTAATTCACGACAAATCTTGTAAGTCACGAATATTTTCGGAACACGACAATTTTCGAGGCTCAATAAAATTCTGGTAATTAACGAAATTTCTCGTGACTCACGCTATTGAAATCTTAAGCGTGATTAAATATGTAAAGGTGATTAAAATCGGTGAGCTTGAATTTAATCGCGTGAGTTGGATCGTGAGCGTGGGTTGGATCGTGAAAGTAAATTTTTATCGGGAGCGTGATTTCGGAGAAAGTTTACTCACTCACAATCACGAACACAATTTGATTTTTACTCACGCTCACGCGCCACACATTTTTATTTAATCCCGTTCACGCACATTCACGAGGTTTTGTTTAAATTTCATTCACGAGATTTCGTTTAAATTGCATTCACGAGATTTCGTTTAAATTGCATTCACGAGATTTCGTTTAAATTTCATTCACGGCTTTGCGTGAATCACGCGTGACTCACGAAAATGTTTTGTTTTTTTTTTATCCCATGTCAATTTAACTGGCGGTGTAAAAAACCAAAGTATTATAAAGCGTCAATATTCGTGCTAATCCACTAATATGTTGCCAAGAAGTGGCTTCCTCGCTTTTTACGATTCCTTCCAAATTCCCCACTGCACTGCAGATATGTTTTCCACATCATCGCCGCATTTCTCGTCACTGGGGCATCCCAATTGAAGTTCAAAATTTTTTCAAAATCATTGTTTTTCAAACCTTTTTTCTCCAGGTCTTATGTTCAAAAATATGTAATTTTACTACCACAATTGCCCAAAGTTGCCCACAGGCAACTTTTCAATTTTAAAAATTTCCCATCTGTTGTTTTTTTTGCAATTCTAAGATTTGACTTCCAGAAATATTTTATCTGACATGTACTACAATAGATTTAATAAAAACTTTCAACATTTTAGTTGAAATTTTTGACAAAAGTCACATGTATAAAAACCTCTTTTTAAATTCGCAAATATTTTTTTCTTGAGGTACGTGCGTATTAATGAAAAAAATTTTGCTAATTGACAACCAAATTAGCTGACTTTTCATTCAACTTGAAGAAAACACTTGTAACTTTCGATACCGTTACAGTTTTATGAACAAAAACAAAAACAACGCTGACAGTGAGTCTCAAAACACAAAAAGTTGCCCACAGGCAACTTTAGGGTCGAAAGGGTTAAACAATTGCTAATTGGATGAAAAGACAACACAGTGTAATTTCAATATAATGTGAGTGCCTGGAACATGCCAGAGAAGTGTGTAAGCTGGCAAAATTAGGGTCTACATTAGGTGTACATAGTTTCCTAGGCAAGATTTCATAGACTCTTAATGCAAGAGTACATTCATTGGTCAAATATATATTCGTCGACATTTATAGATTAAAAGATTGGTACACATGCCTCCTTAACTCCCATTCAACCCCAGTCATTCATTTGCATCTGAACTTCTACCATTTCTTCTTTCTCCCACTGATTTTGAATTCTATTCCCTGGTAACAAGAATTTATACTAAACAATTGTTGTTCCACATTAACGGGATGTAACTTATATCCCTCTTAGTTTATATGCCCATACTTCATCCACAATCTATGTGCATTTTGGAAATAAGTATGTCGCGTGGCTGTTAAAGTTGAAATAATGGTTAAATTAAATCCTTGAGGAGTTCCCCTTTGCTATGCTTAGTTGCTGCAGTTGTTCCACCATGAAGCTGTCTTCGCTTGTCCCATTTTGTATAGGGAATCGGATGGTGGCCTCGTTCACTGAGGGAGAAGCCGGACGCAATTGCATGTCAACAATGTTTGTTTACAATAAAATCCTACGACATCTAGGCTCTGCACAACATGAACCCTGCCATAATATGGGAAGGGAGTGGGATGATGTTTAGGGTATTGCTGTTTTGCATAAAATATTGGCATTATAGTTGCCAAGGACTAGAAAAAGAATTACATGGCGTGGCATGAATACACTCGTAAATGAGGATGATAAGGGATTTCAGGATGTTGGCCTTTGGATGACATCAAAACGTCACTAGAAGATTTCAAAAGGAACAAGTATATACGGCCGTAAGTTCGGCCAGGCCGAAGCTTATGTACCCTCCATCATGGATTGCGTAGAAACTTCTTCTAAACACTGCCATCCACAATCGAATTACTTAAGTTGCGGTAACGCTTGCCGATGGCAAGGTATCTTAAAACCTCCTAACACCATCTTCTAAATTGTATGTAAATTGTGGTATATATTAACTCAAAAAAGATCGATCCAATACGTATATAATTCAGTTTGACAAAATTTACTATAGACATAAAATTTAGACAAAATTTTCTACAGAAATAAAATTTTAACAAAATTTTCTACAGAAATAAAATTTTCACAAAATTTTCTATAGAAATAAACTTTTGACAAAATTTTCTATAGAAATAAAATCTTGGTAGATTATTTTTGGCTCGAGTGGCAACCATGATTATGAACCGAATAAAATTTAAACAAAATTTTCTATAGAAATAAAATTTTGACAAAATTTCTATAGAAATAAAATTTTGACAATGATGAACATTTTATTATGAACGGAATAAAATTTTAACAAAATTTTCTCTAGAAAAAAAATTTTGACAAAATTTTCTATAGAAATAAAATTTTGACAAAATTTTCTATAGAAATAAAATTTTGGTAGATTATTTTTGGCTCTAGTGGCAACCATGATTATGAACCGATATGGACCAATTTTTGTGTGATTGGACCAATTTTGGTATGGTTCTTAGCGACCATATACTAACACCACAGTCCTAATTTGAACCGGATCGGATGAATTTTGCTCCTCCAAGAGGCTCCGGAGGTCAAATCTGGAGAACGTTTATATGGGGGCTATATATAATTATGAACCGATGTGGACCAATTTTTGCATGGTTGTTAGAGACCATATACCAATATCATGTACCAAATTTCAGGCGGATCGGATGAAATTTGCTTCTCTTTGAGGCTCCGCAAGCCAAATCTGGAGATCGGTTTATATGGGCGCTATATATAATTATGGACCGATGTGGACCAATTTTTGCACGGTTGTTAGAGACCATATACCAATACCATGTTCCAAATTTCAGAAGAATCGGATGAAATATGCTTCTCTTAGAGGCTCCACAAGCCAAATCTGGGGATCGGTTTATATGGGGCTATATATAATTAAGGACCGATATGGACCAATTTTTTCATGGTTGTTAGAGACCATATACCAACATCATGTACCAAATTTCAGGCGGATCGGATGAAATTTGCTTCTCTTTGAGGCTCCGCAAGCCAAATCTGGAGATCGGTTTATATGGGCGCTATATATAATTATGGACCGATGTGGACCAATTTTTGCACGGTTGTTAGAGACCATATACCAATACCATGTTCCAAATTTCAGAAGAATCGGATGAAATATGCTTCTCTTAGAGGCTCCACAAGCCAAATCTGGGGATCGGTTTATATGGGGCTATATATAATTAAGGACCGATATGGACCAATTTTTTCATGGTTGTTAGAGACCATATACCAACATCATGTACCAAATTTCAGCCGGATCGGATGAAATTTTCTTCCCTTTTAGGCTCCGCAAGCCAAATCTGGGGATCGGTTTATATGGGGGCTATATATAGTTATGGACCGATGTGGACCAATTTTTGCATGGTTGTTAAAGACCATATACCAACACCATGCACCAAATTTCAGACGGATGAAATATGCTTCTGTTAGAGGCTCCACAAGCCAAATCTGAGGGTCCCTTTTATGGGGGCTATACGTAAAAGTGGACCGATATGGCCCATTTGCTATTCCATCCGACCTACATCAATAGCAACTACTTGTGCCAAGTTTCAAGTCGATAACTTGTTTCGTTCGGAAGTTAGCGTGATTTCAACAGACGGACGGACGGACGGACATGCTCAGATCGACTCAGAATTTCACCACGACCCAGAATATATATACTTTATGGGGTCTTAGAGCAATATTTCGATGTGTTACAAACGGAATGACAAAGTTAATATACCCCCATCCTATGATGGAGGGTATAAAAATTAGTGATAGGATAGAACTTGATTTCGATAATACGAGAATGATGTTTGAAGATAAACTCACTCTGTTTTATATAAAAATTTAAAAATTATAAATACAACAATAGGCCTAATATCTTTTTGTACTCAATGCAACAATTGTAAGAGTTATCCAGAACTTCGTTGCACTGGTGTTCTATCTAGAACACCACGTCAGTCAAAATATCCTTAGTATTAGGAAAATCTTTATTGATTTAATGAAATAGTCTTCAAATTATTTGATATATTGAATCTACACGCAAAAAAAAGAAATAAACAGGCGGACCTTTCGTTGCTATCATATTACTGAATGCTTAACCTTTTTATTCGATGGTTTTGCAAGTTGGTAGAATTCTACCGAAAACGGTAGATTTTTTACTGTTTGGTAGATTGGTAGAACTCTCCATGTTTTGATAGATTTTGCAAATTATTCCTCTCAAAATTTTTTTTATAGAAATAAAATTTTTTACAAAATTTTCTATAGAAATAAAATTTTGACAAAATTTTCTATAGAAAAAAAATTTTGACAAAATTTTCTATAGAAATAAAATTTTGACAAAATTTTCTATAGAAATTTGGCAAAAAATAGAAATAAAATTTTGACAAATTTTTCTATAGAAATAAAATTTGTTGTTGTTTTTTTGATTTCAGCTTAAAACCATACATATTGCAGTCTATAGGGTTTGATTTCAGCTTAAAACCATGCATTGACTAAACTACAGGTGTAACTTAACCAACAGGGGAAAATAATGTTTGTCAAATTTATTTGGGCAAAGCCCTATAGACTGCAAGATGGTTGGATGGACGCACATTTCGGAATTACCAATTTTGACAAAATTTTCTATAGAAATAAAATTTTGACAAAATTTTCTATAGAAATAAACTTTTTGTAAAAAATTTCTGTAGAAATAAAATTTTGACAAAATTTTGTATAGAAATAAAATTTTGACAAAAATTTCTATATAAATAAAATTTTGACAAAATTTTCTATAGAAATAAAATTTTGACAAAAGTTTCTATAGAAATTAAATGTTGATAAAATTTTCTATAAAAATAAAATTTTGGCAAAATTTTCAATAGAAATAAACTATTTGGAAAAATTTCTATAGAAATAAAAGTTTGGCAAAATTTTCTATAGAAATAAAATTTTGACAAAATTTCGTTCCTTATTATCAGGCATTGTTTTCAAATGCTCGCGGGTCACCAATTAAGGAAATAAATTTAGCTTTTCCTTTTTATACCCTCCACCTAAGGATGGGGGGTATATTAGCTTTATCATTCCGTTTGTAACACATAGAAATATTACTCAAAGACCCCATAAAGTTTATATATTCTGGATCGTGGTGAAATTCTGAGTCGATCTAGTGATGCCTGTCCGTCCGTCTGTTGAAATCATGCTAAATCCGAACGAAACAAGCTATCGACTTGAAACTTGGCACAAGTAGTTGTTATAGGTGTAGGTTAGATGGCATTGCAAATGGACCATATCGGTCCACTTTTACGTATAGCCCCCATATAAACGGACCCCCAGATTTGGCTTGCCGATCCTCTAAGAGAAGCAAATTTCATCCGATCCGGCTGAAATTTGGTACGTGGTGTTAGTATATGGTCCCTAAAAATCATGCAAAAATTGGTCGATATCGGTTTCAATTATATATAGCCCCCATATAAGCCGATCCCCAGATTTTGCTTGAGGACCCTCATGGAGGAGCAACTTTCATCCGATTCGGTTGAAATTTTGTAAGTGGTATTAGTGTTTGGTCACAAACATTCATGCAAAAATTGGTTCAAATACCCAGCAAACAAATTTGGAAGTTCTTCCAAAGGCACAACTTTAAAAGCACTTCCAGAAGATGTACTTCCAATGATGTTCTTTATTTTATCTACACAGGAAATTATTTTCACTGAATTTGTTATAACATGCTTTTTGCATATTTTTAATAGGCAATTTTAACTTTTGTGTTTCAAATTGGTTAAAAACAGTTTAAGAATTCATAAAATGGTACAAATTATTTAAATTTTGTCGAAAAAGATTCTAAATCCAATCTGAAAAAATTGTGAATTTTTGAAAATATTTGAGGTCAAACGTTTCAGACAAGCGTTAGAATCCATTAAGAATTATAAAAAAATATAAAAATTATTTATTTCCCAAAATACTCGTATCACACAATTTTTTAATTTACATCCAAAACATTAAATTCGGATCACACCTAAAGAAGCGATGCAAATTCAGTTCACCGACTGTTGACATGGAGGACTTCCGTCCTATGACAAGCCCATGTTAAATTCATTGCTTCTGCGTCAATTTTGCACCACTTCCGGATCCAAAAGAGAACACTTTCATTACTTTTTTGGCGACGCTTTTTTTGATGGGTAGGTTTATTATATATAACCCCTATGTATCAGGCTCACTTAGAGTATTCAGTCCATTGTAATACCACCTTGGTGAACTTCTTTCTTATCACTGAGTGCTGCTCGATTCCATGTTAAGCTCAATGACAAGGGACCTCCTTTTTATAGCCGACTCCGAACGGCGTTCCACATTGCTGTGAAACCACTTAGAGAAGCTTTGAAACCCTCAGAAATGTCTCCAGTATTGCTGAGGTGGGATAATCCACCACTGAAAAACTTTTTGGTGTTCGGTCGAAGCAGGAATCGAACCCACGACCTTGTGTATACAAGGCGGGCATGCTAACCATTGCACCACCGTGGCTCTCTGTATAACCCCTATATAAACGGATCCCCACATTTAAACTCCGAAGCCTCTTGGAGGAGCAAACTTCGTCCAATTCGGTAGAAATTCGGTGCGTGGTGTTTATATATGGCCTGTAATATCCATGCAAAAATTGCTGCATATCGGTGCATAATTATATATAGCCCCCATATAAACGGATCCCCAGATTTAACCTTCGGAGCCTCTTGGAGGAATAAATTTCATCCGATTCAGTTGAAATTGTGTAAGTAGTGCAAGGATGTGACCGACCATGCCAAAATTGTTTCATATCGGTCTATAGTTATATATAGCCTCTTGATAAACCGACCCCTATCAAAAAACAACAACAAAAAACAAGACAGAAAAAAACAAGTATATACGGCCGTAAGTTCGGCCAGGCCGAATCTTATATACCCTCCACCATGGATTGCGTAGAAACTTCTACGAAAGAATGTCATCCACAATCGAATTACTTGGGTTGTGGTATCTTAAAACTTTTTAACATAACATCGTTTTCTAAATTGTGAGTTAGTCCATACGTGGTATATATTAGACAAAAAAGTTATGTATATGTAAGTCTACAAATAATTATGGACTACAATAAATATGGACTTTTTGCACGATACGTAGAGAGCCAGAATTGAAATATGGGGGTCGCTTATGTGGGGGCTATATACAATTATGAACTTGATATGGACCAATTTTTGTGTGATTGGGGATCGATTTATCTGAGGGCTATATATAACTGTAGACCGATATGGACCTAGTTAGGCATGGTTGTTAACGGCCATATACTAGCACAATGTACCCGCTTTCAACTCACTCGGATGAAATTTGCTCCTCCAAGAGGCTCCAAAACCAAATCGTGGGATCGGTTTATATGGGGCTATATATGATTATGGACTGATATGGACCACCTTTGGCATGGTTTTTAAATATCCTATACGATCACCACGTACAAAATTTCAAGCAGATGGTATGAATTTTGCTTCTCCCGAGGTCAAATCTGGGGATCGGTTTATATGGGGGCTATATATCATTATGGACTGATATGAACCAATTCCTGCATTGTTGTTGGATACCATATACTAACATCACGTACCAAATTTCAACCGAGTCGGATGAATTTTGCTCCTCCAAGGGGATCCGGAGGTCAAATCTGTGGATCGGTTTATATGGGGCCTATATATAATTATGGACCGATATCGACCAATTTTTGCATGGTCATTAGAGACCATATACTTACACCATGTACCAAATTTCAACTGAATCAGATGAATTTTGGTCTTCCAAGAGGCTCCGGAGGTCAAATCTGGTGATCCGCTTATTTACCAATTTTTGCACGGTCATTAGAGACCATATACTAATATCATGTACCAGATTTCAGCCGGATCGGATGAAATTTGCTTCTCTTAGAGGCTCCGCAAGCCAAATCGGGGGATCGGTTTATATGGGGGCTATATATAATTATCGAACGATGTGGACCAATTTTTGCATGGTTGTTAGAGACCATATACTTACACTATGTACCAAGTTTCAGCCGGATCGGATGAAATTTACTTCTCTTAGAGGCTCCGCAAGCCAAATCGCGGAATCGGTTTATATGGAGGCTATATATAATTATGGAACGATGTGGACCAGTTTTTGCATGTTTGTTAGAGACCAAATAATAACACCATGTACCCAATTTCAGCCGGATCGGATGAAATTTGCTTCTCTTAGAGGCTCCGCAAGCCAAATCGGGGGATCGGTTTATATGGGGGCTATATTTATATAATTATGGACCGATGTGGACCAATTTTTGCATGGTTGTTAGAGACCATATACTAACAGCATATACCAAATTTCAGCCGCATCGGATCAAATTTGCTTCTCTTAGAGGCCTCGCAAGCCAAATTTGGGGGTCCGTTTATATGGGGGCTATACGTAAAAGTGGACCGATATGGCCCATTTGCAATACCATCCGACCTACATCAATAACAACTACGTGTGCCAAGTTTCAAGTCCATAGCTTGTTTCGTTCGGATGTTAGCGTGATTTCAACAGACGGACGGACGGACAGACATGCTCAGATCGACTCAGAATTTCACCACGACCCAGAATATATATATACTTTATGGGGTCTTAGAGCAATATTTCGATGTGTTACGATCCTATGGTGGAGGGTATAAAATTGGTCCATATCAGTTCACAATCGTATATATACCCCATAGGTTAGTTAGGTTAGGTTAGGTGGCAGCCTGATGTATCAGGCTCACTTAGACTATTCAGTCCATTGTGATACCACATTGGTGAACTTCTCTCTTATCACTGAGTGCTGCCCGATTCCATGTTAAGCTCAATGACAAGGGACCTCCTTTTTATAGCCGAGTCCGAACGGCGTTCCACATTGCAGTGAAACCACTTAGAGAAGCTTTGAAATCCTCAGAAATGTCACCAGCATTACTGAGGTGGGATAATCCACCGCTGAAAAACTTTTTGGTGTTCGGTCGAAGCAGGAATCGAACCCACGACCTTGTGTATGCAAGGCGGGCATGCTAACCATTGCACCACGGTGGCTCCCCATATAAAGCGTCCCGCATATTTCACTTCTGGCTCTCTAATTTTCACGCAACATTTCAGATCGGTTCGTATTTATTTATAGGCTCCCCTATATATACCGATCAAGAACTGAATTATATACGTATTTAATCGGCCTTGTTTTATACCACGTAGAGATTAACTTACAATTTAGAAGACGATGTTAAAAAGTTTTAAGATACCTTGCCATCGGTAAGTATTACCACACCCCAAGTTATTCGATTGTGGATGACAGTCTTTGTTAGAAGTTTCTACGCATTCCATGGTGGAGATTACAGAAGATTCGGCCTGGTCGAACTTACGGCCGTATGTACTTGTTTTTTATCGTTTTATGATATACTTAACGGTAGATCTACTTCGATCTACAATTTAAGACATCTTCCGAATCAATTTATTGTTTTCATAATGTTCTATAATTGACTTCCTCACTTCAACACCAGTTTTTCCTCCCTCTGTTGACATTTTACACTGAAGGACTTTTCCAACTGTTTTCGCACAAACTTCATAACTTTAGATGCAATTTTACATATAAATTTAAGCTGTACGAGTTTGGTTTTTGCATAGAAACGCCCTACTTCTTCAATTTAGACCTATAAATCGACTTTCTTACTTTGAGTATTTTGCAATGTTGCCAAATTTCCTAGTTCCCCCCAATGACATCCTCTGCAAAAAGCTAATTATTGTGACAAATGTGTTTTGTTCTTATTCGATAATGTTGTAATTTGATTTATGATCCATCGGCTTAAAATAGGATTTGTTGTTGTTTTTTTTTAACTGGCCATGAAAATCGTTCATAAACAAATCTTCATATTTCGAATTCATGGACCTGGTGAGAAGCACCTGGTTTTATGATTATATACGTTTACTCTCCAAACCGAATATCTCGTCATGTTTGGTTTGAGCAGGTCATATACGTCAGTAATGTAATGTAGACCATTACAATGTAATATTCATGTTTATGATACATTTTCATCATCATCGTTGTCGTGAACCGTCAGTATTGGTATCACCAAACGGTTAAATGGGCCAAAGGCAACTGCAACTAAACGGAAGTGAGCAAAAAGAGAATTAATAATGGCGGTCATGACAACGGCACTTTCTTTAAATGGGGCATTTCACCACCACCACTGTAGCCATTACATTTATCACCGTGATTATGTGAAGTGTTCTGTTTGCTGCTGAAGTAGCTTGGCGTTACGGAGATTACGACAATGACGATGAAGCATCAATTTTATTATTCATTACAAAGAAACATTGGCAAAAAATCACACAGCCGTTGAAAGAGAAGACGTTTCCGCCTAAGATATATGGATCCTCTACAAGCCAGATGTGATATAGGTTGATTTTGTGCATAGTTTTGTAACATCTTAAAGGAAGCGAGATAAACTTCAAAAGATCTCCAATAACTTCTGGATAGGTTGAGCCTGATCTATAAAAAACCTCACGTACAAAATTTCAATCACATTGATTGAAATTGACGCTTCCAAGAGGCTTCGTAAAGGAAATCTGGGACTATATACAAGTATGAACCGAAATGGACCAGTTTTGGCATGGTTGTTAGGGGACATATACTAACATCGAGTACCAAATTTCAACCGAATCGAATGAAATTTGCTCCTCCAAGGGGTTCTAGAGGTCAAATCTAAGGATTGGTTTAAATGTGGGCTATATATAACATAATAATCGACTGATATGGATCAATTTGTGGTTGGTTGTTGGGGGGGCTATATATGATTATGCACCGAATTTTAAACGGTTCGGATGAAATGTACCCCTTCACGAGGTTCCGGAATCAAATTTTGGGTTTATATGGCCAGTTGACCAATTGTGGCATGGTTGTTAAATACCACATCTCAACCAGATCGGATAAAATTGGCGCTTCCAAGAGCCTCCGCAAGACAAATCTGGGGGTCGGTTTCTATATACCAAAAGGTATATGGCTCATTTGCAGTACCATCTGACCTACATCAATAAAAACTACTTGTACCAAGCTTTAAATCGATAGCTTGTTTCGTTCGGAAGTTACGTGACTTCAACAGAAAGACGGACGGACATCGCTAGATCCACTCAGGACCCAGAATGTATATACTTTATGGGGCCTTAGACCAATATTTCGATGTGCTACAAACGGACAATCCAGGTCGCCTGTATTTTGACCACATTTAAGAGGTGTTAAGTTTTGTCCACTTTTGAGAAGTGTCCGATTTTCAGAGTGTCCAAATATTAGAGGTTTCGCTATATACCACCCATTCCAAATTTCATTTCTATAGAAAATTTGTCGAAATTTCATTTCCATGGAAATATTTTTATATTTTATATCTATAGAAAATTTTGTCAAAATTTTATTTCTATAGAAAATTTTGTCAAAATTTTATCGCTATAGAAAATTTTGTCAAAATTTTATTTCTATAGAAAATTTTGTCAAAATTTTATCTCTATAGAAATTTTTGTCAACATTTTATTTCTACAGAAAATTTTGTCAAAATTTTATCTCTATAGAACATTTTGTCAAAATGTTATCCCTGTAGCCAATTTTGTTTAATGTTTATTTCTATAGAAAAATTTGCCAAAATTTTATTTATATAGAAAATACTTTCATTTCCTTAGATAATTTAGTCAAAATATTAAATCTATAGAAAATTGTGTCAAAATTTTATTTCCATATTCATTTTGTCAAAACTTTATTTCAATAGAAAATTTTGCCAAAATCTTATTTCCATAGAAAACTTTTTCAAAGTTTTATTTCCATAGAAAATTTTGCCAAAATTTTATTTCTATAGAAAATTTGGTCAAAATTTTATTTCCATAGAAAATTTTGTCAAAATTTTATCTCTATAGAAAATTTTGTCAAAATTCTATTTCCATAGAAAATTTTGTAAAAATTTTATTTCCATAGAAAATTCTGTAAAAATTTTATCTCTATAGAACATTTTTTTCCCAAAATTTTATCTTAATAGAAAATTTTAGTTCTATTGAAAATCTTGCCAAACTTTTATTTCTATAGCGAATTTTGTCAAATTTTTTTTCTCAAGAAATTTTTGTCAAGATTTTATTTCCATAGAAAATTTTGTCTTTTCCTCTGTTGGTTAAGCTACACTTGTAGTTTAGTCAATGTATGGTTTTAAGCTGCAAAAAAAAAAACAACAACAATGCTTAAAGAACAAAACCAAAAATAACAAAACAAAACGAAGGGAAATTTTATTTCTGTATATTTCTATAGAAGATTTTGACAAAATTTTATTTCTATAGAAATTTTTTAGAGAACATTTTGCTATAGAAAATTTTATCAAAATGTTATTTCCATAGAAAATTTTGTCAAAATTTTATTTCTGTAGAAAATTTTGTCAAAATTTTATTTATTTATTTATTGCCAAAATTTTATTTCTATTGAAAATTTTGTCAAAATGTTATCTATATAGAAAATTTTGTCAACATTTTATTTCTATAGAAAGTTTTGTCAACATTTTATCTCTATAGAAAATTTTGTCAAAATTTTATCTCTATAGAAAATTTTATTAAAATTTTATTTCTATAGAAAATTTTGTCAAAATTTTATCTTTATAGAAAATTTTGTCAAGATTTTATCTTTATAGAAAATTTTGTCAAAATTTGGTTTCCATAGAAAATTTTGTCAAAATTTTATATCTATCGAAAATTTTGTCAAAATTTTAGCTCTATAGAAAGTTTTGTCAAAATATTATCTCTATAGAAAGTTTTGTCAAAATTTTATTTCAATAGAAGATTTTGTAAAAATTTTATCATAAATTTAATTCTATAGAAAATCTTTCCAAAATTTTATTTCCATAGAATATTTTGCCAAAATTTTATTTCTATAGAAAATTTAGTCAAAATTTTATTTCAATAGATATTTTGTTAAAATTTCTTTTCCATAGAAAATTTTGCAACAATTTTATTTGTATAGAAAATTTAGTCAAAATTTTATTTCCATAGAAAATTTTATCAAAATTTTATATCCCTAGAAAATTTTGTCAACATTTTATCTCTATAGAAAACTTTGTCAAAATTTTATCTCTATAGAAAATTTTGTCAAAATTTTATCTCTATAGAAAATTTCACCAAAATTTTATTTCTATAGAAAATTTTGTCAAAATTTTATCTCTTTAGAAATTTTTGTCAAAATTTTATCTCTATAGAAAATTTTGTCAAACTTTTATCTCTATAGAAAATTTTGTCAAAATTTTATGCCCATAGAAAATTTTGTCATATGTTTATTTCTATAGAAAAATTTGCCAAAATTTTATTTATATAGAAAATTCTATAAAAATTTTATTTCTATAGAAAATTTTGTCGAAATTTTATTTCTATAGAAGATATCTATAGAAAATTTTGTCAAAATTTTATCTGTAGAGAAATTTTTTTCAAAATTTTGTCTCTATAGAAAATTTTGTGAAAATTTTATCTCTATAGAAAATTTTGTCAAAATTTTATCTCTATAGAAAATTTCGTCAAAATTTTATTTCTATAGAAAATTTTGTCAAAATTTTATCTCTTTAGAAATTTTTGTCAAAATTTTATCTCTATAGAAAATTTTGTCAAAATTTTATGCCCATAGACAATTTTGTCATATGTTTATTTCTATAGAAAAATTTGCCAAAATTTTATTTATATAGAAAATTCTATAAAAATTTTATTTCTATAGAAAATTTTGTCGAAATTTTATTTCTATAGAAGATTTTGCCAAAATTTTATTTCTATAGAAAATTTTGTCAAAATTTTATCTCTTTAGAAATTTTTGTCAACATTTTATCTCTATAGAAAATTTTGTCAAAATTTTATGCCCATAGACAATTTTGTCATATGTTTATTTCTATAGAAAAATTTGCCAAAATTTTATTTATATAGAAAATTCTATAAAAATTTTATTTCTATAGAAAATTTTGTCGAAATTTTATTTCTATAGAAGATTTTGCCAAAATTTTATTTCTATAGAAATTTTTAGAGAACATTTTTCTATAGAAAATTTTGCCAAAATTTTATTTACACAGAAAATTTTGTCATAATTTTATTTCCATAGAACATTTTCTCCAAATTTTATCTCTGTAGAAAATTTTGTCGAAATTTTATTTCTATAGAAGATTTTGCCAAAATTTTATTTCTATAGAAATTTTTTAGAGAACATTTTTCTATAGAAAATTTTGCCAAAATTTTATTTACACAGAAAATTTTGTCATAATTTTATTTCCATAGATTATTTTGTCCAAATTTTATCTCTGTAGAAAATTTTGTCAAAATTTTATCTCTATAGAAAATTTTGTCCCAATTTTATCTCTATAGAAAATTTTGTCAAAATTTTATCTCTATAGAAAATTTTGTCAAAATTTTATCTCTACAGAAAGTTTTGTCAAAATTTTATCTCTATAGAAAATTTTGTCCAAATTTTATTTCCATAGAAAATTTTGTCAAAATTTTATTTCTATAGATAATTTTGTCAAAAATTGATTTCCATAGAAAATTTTGTCAAAATTTTATCTCTATAGAAAATTTTGTTAAAATTTTATCCCAATAGAAAATTTTGTCAAAATTGTATCTCTATAGAAAGTTTTGTCAAAATTTTATTTCCATTGAAAATTTTGTCAAAATTTTATTTCTATAGAAAATTTTGTCAAAAATTGATTTCCATAGAAAATTTTGTCAAAATTTTATCTCTATAGAAAATTTTGTTAAAATTTTATCCCAATAGAAAATTTTGTCAAAATTGTATCTCTATAGAAAATTTTGTCAAAATTTTATCTCTATAGAAAATTTAATCAAAATTGTATATATATATATACAGAAAATTTTGTCAAAATTTTATTTCTATAGAAAATTTTGTCAATGGTGAAGGTGAGGAATAGTTTGCAAAATATACCAAAACATCAAGAATTCTACCAATCTACCAAAAAGTAAAAAAGGCGTAGTTGATAACAAAGTCGTCAAGCACATAAACTTTCCTCACTTCGTTGTACAACGACGGCATGTCAGCCAATAGAAAATGATAGGAATATTATAAGCATGGTTATACAAATGGGAGTCCTCGTTGCTATACTCGCCATCTGCCAATGCCTTGGCAAATGAAAACCTTTAGTACCCATTTTGCCAGAGACAAACAAATGATTCTTCCTTGTATGCACGTTATAGGCTGTCATTTAATCAATTATGCAGGAATATCTGTCTTAAGCTGTAAACATAAAACCTCAAACATGGGTTGCAGAACTTTTTCTTTGGATCGAAACACTTGGTAGTACTCCTCCAATACATTTGTTTTTGGCTGCCTCTTTGGTATTCCAATAAATTCTATTTACGTACAGGTGAATGAAGTTTCCTGGAAAAACAGGGTTGAACGTATGTGGTAAAATCTGTCCAGAGGAACAGAAAAGGAGGAAGGTCGTTTTTATACGACTCGCTTGCGAAATGAATGCAACACGTAAAGCTAACAAACAATTCCACAAACGAAATACAAGGGAGACGGACAGACAAATAACTAGCTTGCCTTTCCAGCAGTCAGCCAAACCAACCATGGTCTGGCAAACAGGAAGCAGACGATGTTGCATTAATAATTAATGAATTGACAAGGTAAACGTAGGTGAGAATTGTACATGTCAAATAAAATTCACAAGCTGAGAATTTTATAAAGTGTTAAATTGGAGAAAACCCAAGGGATAAAGAGTCAAAGATTTTCCTACAGCTACAGTAAGTGAAAATTGGCATGGGTTTGCTTTTCCAGCAAAAAAAAAAAAAGAAAAAATATCGAATTGGAGCGGAATATATCCTTAGGGCCAATTTATTCAATCTTTTCAAAGAGGCGCCTAAAGGGTATGCTATACTGTTTTTTTGGTAAAATAAATATAGCCTATCCCTTGGGGTTGGATAAAGTAGCTCCAACAGAGTTGGTCCCTGTACATATGCATTACAAACAATCATATCTTTTGATTATTCCCAATTTCTTTTATTTGAAAATTTCTGTTTTTATGCTTTCTTGTTTTCTATGTCAACATCCTAGAAGTATGCTTCAATAATTTGCTATGGCTTCGAGAACATAGAGAACATTATGAACCCATTAAGGGCCAATCATTGAGGGGTAGAGAGTATTTTGTGTTTTTATTTTCTTATTCTGTTCGCCTTTGCATTGCCCCTAAACAACGAGAGGTACAAGTGCCAGAAGTCAAGAGCTTTATGTAAGAATGAATGCCTTAAAACAATTGATCATTTGATGTTTAAGAAGGCGTAAATTAAAAGGGGTATTTTATCCTCTAACACAGCCAATTGTTGCATGCCATCTGTCAGAAGCTTAAACAGAGAGAGAGAGAGAGTGAGATACAAATAAAGCAATTTTTTCATTGAGCCACGAAACGGAAATTTGGTGCAATAGGAATTGATTCGGCAGGTGAATTGAATAAAAACTAAACTAATCCTTGGTTTAATGGCTTGCCAGATCTATTAGAAATCCATATTGTCGATAGGAAGTAGAGTTCATAACACGCTAAGGATAATGACAGTTTGTAAAAAGGAGGTCCCTTGTCATTGAGCTTAACATAGAATCGGGCAGCACTCAGTGATAAGAGAGAAGTTCATGGCGTGCTTGTGTATCTCAGGCGCATTCAGTAAGACAGGAACAGCTTCCCTTAATGTCATGCTGCATCTATTGCCTTTAGACTTTTTGGCCAAACAGTCAGCTGCAACAACGACTGTGCGGTTGCGCGAACTATCGCTGTGGTCGGAAAAAAGGTACGACCACAGTTCGGTCCTCAAAATAATGCCAGATGTGCCAAACGTAGTGTATTACACTCTGGCGAAACCACTGTCGACAAAAAGTTTGAAACTCTAATTCCCAACAATGAGACGTGGTGCACACAGACCCCGGGGAATAAACGATATATAGATTTCTACACTGATGGCTCCAAAATGGACGCACAAGAGGGTTTTGGCGTATCTTCTAAAGATCTGGAACTTCGAATAGCGAAAATATTACCTAATCACTGTACTGTTTATCAGGCTGAAATATTAGCAATAAGAGAGGTAGCGAATTGGCTGAGAAGTAATGTTCCAAAAAATTTTGGCATTAATACATACTCAGACAGCCAACCTGCAATAAAATCCTTGGCCTCTGTGTTCCTTAACTCGAAAACGGATATCGACTGCCGCAAATCTCTCAACGAGATGACTGAGCAGTACAATATTCACCTAATATGGGTGCCTGGCCATCAGTTAGCAAGGCTAGGAACTACTTTACATATTCCAGCGGAACCAGAATCTATTGGTATGCCTCTGGCTACCTGCAAGCTCTTACTGCATGATAAGGCTGTTATGATGGCAAATGTTCGATGGGACACCAAGCAAATATGGTCCCATTTAAACTTAAAGCGCACACTAGATACGCTGGTGTTCTCAAGACGTCAGATATCACTCCTGATATCTGCTATAACGGGTCGCTGCTTGATAGGCGATTTTGCAAAAACTATTGGCGCGAAGTATAATGACCACTGTATGAGCTGTCATCATGCGGAGGAAAAGGAATCAATTAAACACCTCTTGTGTGAGTGTCCTGCTTTTTGCGTAAGGCGTAAGCGAATTTTAGGGGCATATAGCTTTAGATTACTGGCGGAACTGGAAAACGTTAATTTAAGCAGTCTGCTAATGTTTTTGGAACAATCTGGTTGGTTCAACAAAAGAAAATAATAGAGAAGGTTCAGTGGTTAAAACTAGAAGTGCCCATATGTAATAGGTACTTTCAGTTAAATGTGGTATCACAATGGACTGAATAGTTTAAGTGAGCCTGAAACTAAATCGGGCTGCCACTTTAACCTAACCTAACCTTCTTGGATGGACGAAACATCGGTGACCCCACGATTGCAAGAATGTACTGTCGCCTTTTGAGCAGAACTCGCACTTATTCGTACTGGTAGAATCCTTCGATCTGTGGGAGCAATATCGATGGAGTACTATTTTATGAATATATTTCTCATTCGAAAGGAGTGACAATTCCGACACCACCTCAATGAATGAAACTCTGCACAAGAACTCCCAAAGGGACGAACCATGCCTTCGCTTTAAAAAAGAAACATCGCAATTGTGTTCCGGCCTTTAATTTGTCAACAGATTTAACCCAGTAAACAATTAGTGACGAACAATTGTGGCGAATTCCTACTAAATAAATAAAATTCCATCAATCAAGGATTTTTTTTGAAATAGAGTACATAAAGAGAATTCAGAAGATATCTTTCCGAACGCGCCTCTTCAATCAAATTCGGGAGCATTGTCTCCCTAAGTACTTAGGTAGTAAGGGTACTGCCTTGTCCTCTGTGAAAGGCCACCGTCCATAAGTCAAGATGCGAGAAGATTGCCTAGGGATAGAAGATGGGTGCTATCCCAGATCCGATCGGTTATCTCAAGGTAGTTGAACATCTATCGCTTGCTCCTGCACCCACCAAATCACTATGAATCTTTCCGAACGCATCTCCTCCATTAGGTTGAGATTCACTCGGCACAGAACCGCGGGAACGGTTCGGGAGACAATGCTGACTTATCGATACAGCGATGTTCCCTGCTATCCCCGATTATGTCGGGTACCTCAAAATCTATCCCTTGCTTTTGAAGCGGGTCACTCCGAACGAAATTAAGTTCAATTTGTACTCTGATCGGTTACATCAACAATGAGAAAGTCTGACGGCGCTGATACTGGCACAAACGGTTCGGGAGGCAATCGGTTCAGTGTTGTCCTTGGTAAATGACCACCTTCCATGTGTCAAGACGCAGAAGATTGCTAAGGGAGATAAGATTTAGCAACGATCTTATCTCCCATATCCTTTCGGATACCTTTCGATAGCTCTTGAAGACAGGAATTCAGAATGGATCTTTCCGAACCCACCTTTTCAAATAGGTTTGACTTTATGAAGGATTAGATTCAATTGTTCATTTTATCGACTACAACATCGATTCGGGCATGCAGGCGGCACTGAGACTGACAAGCAGAGCTGTGGTTCGGGCGGCAATCCTGAATTATCGGTACTGCGTCGTTCTATGTCAAAAACCAACGTATGTAAGTCAAGAAGGTTGCCTTGGGTGGCAAGATCGCTGCTATCTCTGAACAACTATCGTTCGTTCTTGAATCTATCAATTCAAGATGAATGTGCTTCAAGATACGAAACGCAAGAAGATCGGTGATATCCCATATCCTGACAGCCCGATATTTCATGCTCATTTAGTCCATTGTAATACCATGTCTCTCTTATCATTGAGTGCTGCTTGAATCTATGTTTAGCTTAACTACAAGGGACCTCCGTTTTATAGCCAAGTTTGAACGCAGTTCCACATTGCGATGAAACTACGTCTAAAATCTTTTAAACACTCACAAGTGTTTCCAGAATTACAAAGGAAGGGGTGTTTTGTCGAAACTCGGATTGAACCCATGACCCATTGAATTCAAGGCGGGTATGCTATCAATAGCACCACGGTGACACTGAGACTAGCACGCAAAGTAGCGTTTCAGGCAATACTTTCATTTACCTACACTGAAAAAAATATTTACGTGATATTAAAGATTTCGCAACCTAAATTTTAGGATGCGAAATTTACAAAATATTAAGGACAAATTTCTTTAAAATAATGAAATTTTAATTAAAATAAAGTTTATAATCTTTGCTTCAAATTTTTTTTTCATTAAATTTAGGACAAACATTTTGTAAATTTGCGTCTCTCTGTTAAAGTCGCATGTCTTTGAACTAAGGCTAATTTTACTTAAAGTAAAGAAACACATTTTTGATTTAAAGAAATTGTCCTTAAATTAAATGAAATTTTTAAACTTTAGATTTAAGATAAAAACGCTTCAAATATAGGCTAAGGCTTATTTTAAGGATTTAGCGTCTTTGGTTTAAAGTTTTTTTTTTTTGAATTAAGAAAACGTTTTTTACTTTGAAGTATCCGTTATAATTAAGATTAGTAAACTGACATTTGTTTGTAAGTGAGTACCTCTATTAATAAACCGCGAAAAGCGAATGAAAATTTGATAAATGAGATCTGTATCCTAATTTTAATTTTATTGGTCCTTGATTTAAAGCCAGATAGGTCGCTAAAAAATGACTATTTTAAAGAAGCCGCATCTTTGGCTCGGAATCAATACCAAAATCCAAGTAAACTTTGGATCCAAGTAAACTTTTTTTTTGAGTGTAGGTAGGTAAAATCTATGCTATCCCAGATCCGGTCGAGCATTTCTAGCTACTAAAACATCTCTACTGAAATTCGGACGGGGTCTTTAAAAACGCGTCACTCCAATCAGTTTTGACTTTAGGAAGGAAATCAGATCAATTGGTCATCTGATCAGTTACAACAGCAACTGAGACTGGCTCAAACGGGAGCGATTCGGCAGGCAACCTATCGGTTCAACGATTTCCTCTGTCAAGGACCACGGTTCGTTAGTCAATATGCAAGAAGGTTGCCTTGGGAGATAAGATCGGTATGATTATTTTATATTGTTTTCTGTCATTTCTGCCATGTTCCGACGTCGTTGTTACCCTGAGAGTTTCCTCCAAATGACAAGCTTAGCCGGGCGGAATGCTATCATACCAAGTCGGTAACGCATGAAACCGATAACATAACATTAATTTTGGACAATATAACAAGAGAGAAGACTATCTAGAGAAATTGTAGAGGACCTGCCAAAATTTCGACTTAGAGGTTTCTGTTCCAGCTCACTCATAAGTAGCATTTCTTATATTAAAAAGTTTTTAGAAGTTTTTACAAGTTCAATAAAAACGCTCCTTATTCTTTTCCTTTGAAAAATTTGAATGCCAACACCTTGTGGTGAGTGTATTGATTCGAGCGTAACTCACCACAGAAAATCTGTAAGCTTCATCACATCCAATCCAATGTCAATTTCTTTACGATACCGAAATGCTATCCATAATCCGGTACCTACTCCCCATTATCAATTTTCACTCTCCATCACAAACCAAAATTGAAGCAATAAATTTTTACTAAATGAAAATATGCAAATGTGACCTTCATATCACAATGAAATCATATAAAAAGAAATAAATAAATAAACAATCCATGGAATAAGCAAGAATGAATATTCAATATGCGAGCATTCCCAAAACGATACTCATAAACTGTAACATTTGCGATAACGCGAAATACCAGTAACCATAATCTCTGGTCGGATTATTTGTAGCATGAATGACTCAATTGTTTATGAAACATCATCGTTATCGTTATATGGTATATCCAACGTCATCATGAGAATGAGTTTATTTTCCATGCAATTGTATGCTTTCGTTTGCACTTCGTGTCTTCTAATCGATGGAAATAGTTTTAAGTGTGAAATTAAAAGAGATACTCATGAATGTAAAAATAGAACTGAACAAAGACAGAGTGTATGGAGAGGAGAGATTTGCATTCCATTGCATAAGTAGTAACCCTGTGTATACTTTATGGGATCTGAGACCAATATTTCGATGTGTTACAAACGGAATGACAAAATTAGTATTTCTCCATCCTATGATGAAGGATATAAAATTTGGTATTAAAATATTCCGAAAGTCTGAGAATCCCAGTGGGAATCTGAGAGAGCAATGGGATAAATTATTGAAATTCCCTTACGTTTCGTACGAGTGGCAGTCACGATATAATTTTTATACCCTCCACCATAGGATGGGGGTATATTAACTTTGTCATTCCGTTTGTAACACATCGAAATATTGCTCTAAGGCCCCATAAAGTATATATATTCTGGGTCGTGGTGAAATTCTGAGTAGATCTGAGCATGACCGTCCGTCCGTCTATTGAAATCACTCTAACTTCCGGACGAAACAAGCTATCGACTTGAAACTTGGCACAAGTAGTTGTAATTGATGTAGGTCGGATGGTATTGCAAATGGGTCATATCGGTTCACTTTTACGTATAGCCCCCATATAAACGGACCCCCAAATTTGGCTTGCCGATCCTCTAAGAGAAGCAAATTTCATCCGATCCGGCTGAAATTTGGTACATGGTGTTGGTATATGGTCTCTAACAACCATGCAAAATTGGTCCACATCGGTACATAATTATATATAGCCCCCATATAAACCGATCCCCAGATTTGGCTTGCGGAGCCACTAAGAGAAGCAAATTTCATCCGATCCGACAGAAATTTGGTACATGGTGTTAGTATATGGTCTCTAACAACCGTGCAAAAATTGGTCCACATCGGTCCATAATTATATATAGCCCCCATATAAACCGATCCCCAGATTTGACCTCCGGAGTCTCTTAGAGGAGCAAAAGTCATCCGATCCGATTGAAATTTGATACGTAGTGTTAGTATATTGTCTCTAACAACCATGCCAAAATTGGTCCATATCGGTCTATAATTATATATAGGCCCCATATAAATCGATCCCCAGATTTGTCATCCGGTTGACATTTGGAACATGGTGTTAGAATGTGGTCTCTAAGTAACACGCAAGAATTGGTCCATTATTAATTATATATAGCCCCCATATAAACCGTTCCCCAGATTTCATCTCCTGAGCCTCTTGGAGGAGCAAAATTCATCCGATTCGGTGTTACATGGTGTTAGTATAAGGCCGCTAATAACCATGCCAAAATTGGTCCGTATCGTTCTTTAGTTATATATAGCCGATCCCCAATCACACAAAAATTGGTCCATATCGGTTCATAATCATGGTTGCCACTCGAGCCAAAAATAATCTACCAAAATTTTATTTTTTTAGAAAACATTGTCAAAATGTTATTTCTATAGAAAATATTTTCAAAATTGTATTTCTATAGAAAATTTTGTCAAAATTTTATTTCTATAGAAATTTTTTTTCAAATTTTACTTCTATAGAAGATGTTGTCAAAATTTTATTTTGTCAAAATTTTATTTCTATAGAAACTTTAAACTTAATTATATACGTATTTAATCGGCCTTTTGAGATTAATATATACCACGTATGGACTATGTGGTATATATTACGGTGTTAGGAAGTTTTAAGATACCTTGCCATCGGCAAGTGCTACCGCAACCCAAGTAATTCTATTGTGGATGACGGTCTTCAGTAGAAGTTTTTACGCAATCCATGGTGGAGGGTACATAAGCTTCGGCCTGGCCGAACTTACGGCCGTATATACTTTTTTTATATAAATAAAATTTTGACAAAATTTTCTACAGAAAAAATTTGGACAAAATTTTCTATAGAAATAAAATTTTAACAAAATTTTCTATAGATATAACATTTTGCAAAAATTTTCTATAGATATAAAATTTTGCAAAAATTTTCTATAGAAATAAAATTTTCCAAAAATTTTCTATAGAAAAAATTTTTACAAAATTTTCTATAGAAAAAATTTGGACAAAATTTTCTATAGAAAAAATTTGGACAAAATTTTCTAAAGATATAAAATGTTAATAAAATTTTCTATAGATATACAATTTTGCAAAATTTTCTATAGATATAAAATTTTGCAAAAATTTTCTATAGAAATAAAATTTTGCAAAAATTTTCTATAGAAATAAAATTTTTTAAAAATTTTCTATAGAAATAATATTTTGCAAAAATTTTCTATAGAAATAAAATTTTGCAAAAATTTTCTATAGAAATAACATTTTTGTTGTTCTGATCTCGGGTTTAACACCATTGCGTTGACTAAACTACAAGAGTAGATTAAAATTTTCTATAGAAAAAACATTTTGCAAAAAGTTTCTTTAGAAACAAAATTTTGCAAAAATTTTCTATAGAAATAAATTTTGCAAAATTTTTCTATAGAAATAAAATTTTGCAAAAATTTTCAATAGAAATAAAATTTTGCAAAAATTTTCTATAGAAATAAAATTTTGACAAAATTTTCTTTAGAAATAAAATTTTGACAAAATTTTCTATAGAAATAAAATTTTAACAAAATTTTCTATAGAAATAAAATTTTAACAAAATTTTCTATAGAAATAAAATTTAGCAAAAAAATATTTTTTTTATTTGGTAAAATTTTCTCCAAATTTTGGTGGCAGTCCGAAATTTTAGGCTCACTTAGACGAACATCTCTTGTCATTGAACTAAACATGGAATCGGGCAGCACTCAATGATAAGAGACAAGTTCACCACTGTGGTATTACAATGGACTGAGTGAATAGTCTAAGGGCCATTTTCATGTAGTTCCAGTTAACAGAAAGTAAAATGGAAATAACTTCTCTCCGGTTAACTTTAGCTGAAACATTTTTAACGTTTTAGTTCTTAACTGGCATTTAGAATATATAGGCAAGATGTCGGCAATGTCCATAGTACGGTTGAAAAGTTCGTAGCACTAACGGAGTTACCTGAAAATGGCGGTAAGTGAGCCTGAAATGTCGGGCTAACCTACTTGTTTTGTGTCAAATCTAAACTGCTCTTGTCTGAACTTTCGTTCCTCAGAAATGGAAATCCTTCTCTCAGGCGACAGTGGGTGTACACTTTGATTCATCTTTCGCGAACTTCTCATGGCAGATAATATAAAAAAACTGTGAACCCACTATTGTGATGTGCGGATATAAACTTCAATGAATAATGAAACCTCCATTCAGCAGAGCTTAATATGAATGCCAACTTAAACATATGGATGATGTAGAGTTGTTTGAGTGTGTAGATATTTATTGGCATAATGTAGACGACAACAAGAACAAATATCAAAAAATTGGAGCAAAAGTTCGTTGCACTAACAGGCAGACTGTTAGTCGAATATACAAAAGTCAATCAACAAATTTGCAACAACAGCAACATAAATTCCAACACACGTCATCATCATCATCAACATGAGAATAATGACAATAACAACAACAACACGAATCATTGTCGTCTTAACTCAAGAGCAATAACAACAAGCACAATCAGAAAAATGATGACAAGAGCCAGTGTATACAATGACAACAGCTAAATTAGAGGGTGTTGCATTGTACCCCCAAAGAGTTAGATGTGTGTATATTTATTCCCACTGAACATTGAATGACAGTTCTCACTTTGTTTACGCTATTCTCTCAGAGTAGATGAATAAAAGTTTGCAAGGCATGTGCATAACATTTTCTCATTCATTTTAACACTATGGCAAAAATGTACGGCCGTCATATGGCAAAAATGTAAGACCCTTATATGTAATGCTGACGTACTCTGAGACGTTACTGTTATTTTACATTGATAGTCCATGTATTAACAGTTAACAGCAATCTCACTACATATTAAAGAGCAGTTTGGTATTAACAGTTATTATTTTAACATTTGTGACAAATGCCTTAAACAGTACATTTGCCTGTTGATTACATATGGCCTCCCCACCCCCATCTTTATACGGAATAAGACCAATGGCCTAACTGAGAAAGAATTGTGAAGTTTACAAAGAGAGAATTGTAATATAGTGTGAACATATTTGCTCAACAAAATTGTTTTGTTTACATTTGGTTTGCATCTTCAAAATGACAAAATATTGTTTCTATGAATATTGGTTGGGTGAATTCAAGGGCCTTGACAATGAGCGTAAAAGAATAACGAAAAGTTCACTTTAGAACTCTTGAAATCAGAAGTCAATAGCTAAAATGTTTGACGATTTTCTATGATTAATTTTTTTCTTCATACAAACGAATATTGATCTATTGCATTCAGAAATAATGGAATGATGGAATTCAAGTGTGACAGTGTGATTGCTTTATACTTGGCTGGACAATCACAAGGGCTTATGGTTAGAGCTCTTGAACATTTAAATATAGCTAAATATTTTGTTCCTCGTACCGCAATTCTTACAGTGTTGCATTGTCACCAAAACTGTACGAATAAAGGAGCAAGAACACCAGAAATGATCCGAAAAGTGAAGGCCGGAATTGATCGAAATTCACAGCGCATTGTAATTTCCCAATGATTAAAGCCATTGGATTTCCAAAAAGGGCAAGAGTTCACCGATGCACGAAAAAAGTTAGGCTGGGAAGAGCAAAGGAGTTGCTTCGCTTGAACGAAAGTGTTCAGTTACCAAATTTGGTTGTCTCCTATGAGAACCCATTCCAAATTTAGCACTTTGTGAAAATACAAAATGATCGGGTTTACCTGCCAAAGATGTCAGTTGAAAATTTACACCCTCGAATGGCCACTAAAACGCCGCCAATGGTAATGGTTGGATCACCGTAATGACCGATAGTTGCTCTCTGCTCGACCGTGAGGTCCAAAATAAATGCCAAATATTATCCCAAAAATAGTATTGAAGTCCTGTACAGACAAATATTTCGTCCGCTGCACCTTCCAACAGGACCCATCGCATTAAGCACGCGTCTACGGAAGAATGGTTTAAAGTGGAGGTTCCTCGCTTTTTTCTTACCGCACAAAATTTTCGGACCTCAATCCGTTGGACTTTTACGGCTGGAGCATTTTGAAGAGTAAGATTAGCACTAAAAAACACCAAAATTTTGATTATTTCAAGACTTCTCGAATGGAATTTGATCTTCCAGGAGGCTCAATAATCAAATATGGAGACATACGCAAAGACTGGACCCATGAAATTTTTCCGTAACCAAAATCCAGAATGTGTAGTCCGATAACTACACACAATTCCTTTAGTTTTGATTTGATATGTCCACCTTTTCCTATTAAAAAATGCGTGTTCTCCTTAGACCATGGTTAGGGAAAACTTTGTCAATCTTCTTTAGCAGCTTTAGTTTTTTTTTTTTTGATTTTTCATGATAGCTCAGTTACATGGTATATTGACAAGCCTCTAGGTAATACACATAATTTTCATTTCAATTATTTTCTGCTTTTTACATTAAATTGAATTTATTAATTTATATGACAGCTACGACATCAATATGGAATTCACACCCCCTCATTGTGTCACGTCTATATGATGGTTTGCAAATTTACTCATTATGTTATTCTTACTCTTTATATATCGCTGATGCCATTACCATCTTAAATTAATCTTAATTAAAATCTATTTAATAATACACGCTTTGTAAAGCACACAGTATGACACAGAGTTAATATCTGGAAAATATGCAATGGGGGGCAAATTATATTGCCAATAAGATGACACTTTGGAATAATGTGATAGTGGGTGAAAAATGTTTTTGTTTTTTATTCGAAATAATACTGAGTAAATCTGATTTTTTCTTTAAAAACCTAAAAAAATTACCTAATGGTAATTTTTATTCTATGGAAAAAAATTTGGTAACAATTTTCTATAGAAATCAAATTTTGACAAAATTTTTCATAGAAATAAATTTTTGACAAAATTTTCTATAGCAATAACATTTTGACAAAATTTTCTATAGAAACAAAATTGTGACAAAATTTCCTACAGAAATAAAATTGTGATAAAATTTTGTATAGAGATAAAATGTTGACAACAATTTCTATATAAATAAAATTTTGACAAAATTTTGTATAGAAATAAAATTGTGACAACATTTTTTATGGAAATAAAAGTTTGACAAAATTTTCCATAGAAATTAAATTTTGGCAAAATTTTCGATAGAAAAAATGTTGACACAATTTTCTATCAAAATAAAATTTTGACAAAATTTTCAATAGAAATAAAATTTTTTTTTCTATAGAAATAAAATTTTTGACAAAATTTTCTATAGCAATAACATTTTGACAAAATTTTCTATAGAAACAAAATTGTGACAAAATTTCCTACAGAAGTAAAATTGTGATAAAATTTTGTATAGAGATAAAATGTTGACAACAATTTCTATAGAAATAAAATTTTGACAAAATTTTGTATAGAAATAAAATTGTGACAACATTTTTTATGGAAATAAAAGTTTGACAAAATATTCCATAGAAATTAAATTTTGGCAAAATTTTCGATAGAAAAAATGTTGACACAATTTTCTATCAAAATAAAATTTTGACAAAATTTTCTATAGAAATAAAATTTTAACAAAATTTTCTATAGAAATAAAATTTCGACAAAATATTCTATAGAAATAAAATGTTGACAAAATTTTCTATAGAAATAAATTTTTAAAAAATTTCTAGAGAAATAAAACTGTGACAAAATATTCGATAGAAATAAAATTTTGACAAAATTTTCTATAGAAATAAATTTTTAAAGAATTTTCTAGAGAAATAAAATTGTGACAAAATTTTCTATAAAAATAAATTTTTAGTTGTTTCGATCCCAGTTTAAAACCTAACTACACACAAAAAATTTTTTTTCTGATTCAATCACGAAATTAACTGATCAAAAAATTTTTAATTGAAATATTTTCAATCACAGAAATGATAGTATCAATTAAAAAATTAATTGAAGGCCAATTAAAAAGTTAATTGACCCAATTAAAAAATTAATTAATATTAAAATTAATAATAAAAAATTATTTTTGTGATTGATTTTTGTTTCAATTAAAAAATTTGTTGAATCAATTAAATTTTTATTGAATATTTTTTAAATCTTTTAATTGGAAAAATTTTCGTGAAATTTGTTTGTGTGTACAATAGTAGCTTAACCAACAGAGGAAAAGTATATTTGTCAAATTAATTTGGCAAATAAGTGGAAATAAAATTTTGACAAAATTTTCTATGGAAATAAAATTTTGACAAAATTTTCTATAAAAATTAAATTTTAACTAAATTTTCTATAGAAATAAAATTTTGACAAAATATTCTATAGAAATAAAATGTTGACAAAATTTTCTAGAGAAATAAATTTTTAAAACATTTTCTAGAGAAATAAAACTGTGACAAATTATTCGATAGAAATAAAATTTTGACAAAATTTTCTATAAAAATAAAATTTTAACAAAATTTTCTATAGAAATAAAATTGTGACAAAATTTTCTAGAGGAATAACATTGTGACAAAATTTTCTATAAAAATAAAATTTTAACAAAATTTTCTATAGAAATAAAATTTTGACAAAATATTCTATAGAAATAAAATTTGTTATTGTTGTTTTTTTTTATCTCAGCTTAAAGCCATGCATTGACTAAACTACAAGTGTAGCTTAACCAACAGAGGAAAAGTATGCTTGTCAAATTTATTTGGGCAAAGCCCTATAGACTGCAAGATGGTTAAATGTACAGCTGTTTCGGAATTACCATATTCCTCATCAGCATCCTCTACTTGCAGCAAAACTATCAACCAATTATCAGAATAAATTCGGGTAATTCACTCAACCCAAAGTGAACTACACTTGAACCTCCCGAAAAAGGGTTTGATAGTCGGCTACTGCCTAAACAAATTTGCCAGCATATCTCTTTTCCTTTGCCAAACTCAAATCATCGATTTGAATGTATTTGGCTGGGTTTGTTTTTGAGCGTGCTTCCTCTATCTTCAGTCGTTTTGTTTGTTATTGTTGGCTTCTCTTCAATCGTTATTGTTGTTTTTTTGATCTCAGCTTAAAGCCATGCATTGACTAAACTACAAGTGTAGCTTAACCAACAGAGGAAAAGTATGCTTGTCAAATTTATTTGGGCAAAGCCCTATAGACTGCAAGATGGTTGAATGTACAGCTGTTTCGGAATTACCACATTCCTCATCAAAATTTTCTATAGAAATAAAATTTTGACAAAAATTTCTAGAGAAATAAAATTGTGACAAAATATTGAAATAAAATGTTTACAAAATTTTCTATGGAAATAAAATGTTGACAATTATGATTCACATCTTGCGGTTTTATAAATAAACATGCATCCCAACAAAACAACATTATATTAATGTATCCCTTTCGTCTCTCTTTATTATACCCTCCATCATAGGATGGGGGTATATTAACTTTGTCATTCCGTTTGTAACACATCGAAATATTGCTCTAAGACCCCATAATTCTGGGTCGTGGTGAAATTCTGAGTCGATCTAAGCATGTCTGTCCGTCCGTCCGTCTGTTGAAATCACGCTAACTTCCGAACGAAACAAGCTATCGGCTTGAAACTTGGCACAAGTAGTTGTTATCGATGTAGGTCGGATGGTATTGAAAATGGGCCATATCGGTCCACTTTTATGTATAGCCCCCATATAAAGGGACCCTCAGATTTGGCTTGTGGAGCCTCTAACAGAAGAATATTTCATCCGATCCGGCTGAAATTTGGTACATGGTGTTGGTATATGGTCTCTAACAACCATGCAAAAATTGGTCCATATCGGTCCATAATTATATATAGCCCCCATATAAACCGATCTCCAGATTTGGCTTGCGAAGCCTCAAAGAGAAGCAAATTGCATCCGATCCGGCTGAAATTTGGTACATGGTATTGGCATATGGTCTCTAGCAACCGTGCAAAAATTGGTTCATATCGGTCCATAATTATATATAGCCCCCATATAAAACGTTCTCCAGATTTGACCCCCGGAGCCTCTTGGAGGAGCAAAATTCATCCGATCCGGTTCAAATTAGGAACGTGGTGTTAGTATATGGTCGCTAACAACCATACCAAAATTTGTCCAATCACACAAAAATTGGTCCATATCGGTTCATAATCATGGTTGCCACTAGAGCCAAAAATAGTCTACCAAAAGTTTATTTCTATAGAAAATTTTGTACAAATTTTATTTCTATAGAAAATTTTGTCAATATTTTATTTCTAGAGACAATTTTGTTAAAATTTTATTCGGTTCATAATAAAATTTTCATCATTGTCAAAATTTTATTTCTATAGAAAATTTTGTTCAAATTTTATTCGGTTCATAATCATGGTTGCCACTCGAGCCAAAAATAATCTACCAAGATTTTATTTCTATAGAAAATTTTGTCAAAAGTTTGTTTCTATAGAAAATTTTGTTAAAATTTTATTTCTGTAGACATTTTTGTCAAAATTTTCTTTCTATAGAAAATTTTGTGAAAATTTTTATTTCTATAGAAAATTTTGTGAAAATTTTATTTCTATCGAAAATTTTGTTAAAATTTTATTTCTGTAGAAAATTTTGTCAAAATTTTATGTCTACTTTGTCAAACTGAATTATATACGTATTGATCGTATATCGATCTTTCTTGATTTAATATATACCACGTATGGACTTACATACAATTTAGAAGATGGTGTTAGGAGGTTTTAAGATACCTTGCCGTCGGCAAGCGTTACCGCAACATAAGTAATTCGATTGTGGGTGGCAGTGTTTAGAAGAAGTTTCTACGCAATCCATGATGGAGGGTACGTAAGCTTCGACCTGGCCGAACTTACGGCCGTATATACTTGTTCGGCGTAAGGAATAAAAGGCCGCCAATCCAGAATAATACTATCTGTGATGTTAGTTTACACAACTTGGGGTCAATGGCAATGTAAATATCGCCACAAATCTTAATAAACTGGACACTCATAATTGGCAATAGCTTCATGGGATAAAAATACGAATTCATTTTAATTTGCGATATGAGGAAGTAGTTTGGAAAGAAATAAGTCTTGGGGGTGCAATAGTGGTGATGGTTGCATACACAGGGTCATCAGTTGAATTCCAGTTACGACCAAATACGAAAAAGTATTTTCAGCGGTGGATTATCACCACTCAGTAATACTGGTGACATTTCTTTTTAAGGTTTTAAAGGATTTCTAAATGTTTTTACCGCAATGTAGAACACCTTTCGGCCTCGGCTATAAAAAGGTCCCTTGCCATTGGGCTAAACATAGAATCGGACAGCACTCTGTGATAAGAGAGAAGTTCACCACAATGTGAGTGAGCCTGAATTATCGGACTACCACTATACCTACTCCAACCTAAAATGTTCAAGAAAATCATGAGAAAATATCGGTTTCTACAGGGCTACCTTAACATATGTATAATTTTAGAGTGGATGATTATTCACCGAAATTGATCATTTGAATCAGTTTATATGAAATGCTGGTGTCCTTAATATGCCCAAAATAAATTTCTGGCATTTCAGGCTAAAATTTTATATTTCTAGGGGCCCAAGAATTCAAATTTTTTTGGCAAAATTTTCTAGAGAAATAAAAGTATGACAAAATTTTCTATAGAAATAAAATTTTGACAACATTTTCTATAGAAATAAAATTTTGACAACATTTTCTATAGAAATAAAATTTTGACAAAATTTTCGATATAAATAAAATTTTGAAAAAAATTTTCTATAGAAATAAAAGTTTGACAAAATTTTCTATAGAAATACAAAAAAAAAGGAGATATGTTAGTTTCGAATTTATTTCGGCATAAGCCGGCTATCATGCAAAACGTTTTTTCTTTCGGAAGGTTCAAGTGTGGTTCATTGTTGGGTTTAATGAACTGCCTGAATTTATTCTGATAATTGGTTGATATTTTTGCTGCAAGTTGAGGATGCTGATGAGGAATGTAGTAATTCCGAAACGTCCATCCAACCAACGAACGAAATACAATTTTGACAAAATTTTCTATAGCAATAAAATTTTGACATAATTTTCTATAGAAATAAAATTTTGACAAAATTTTCTATAGAAATAAAATTTTGACAAAATTTTCTATTGAAATAAAAATTTGAAAACATTTTCTATAGAAATAAAATTTGACAAAATTTTCTATAGAAATAAACGTTTGACAAAATTTTCTATAGAAATAAAATTTTGACAATTTTTTTTTTGTGAAATAAAATTTTGACAAAATTTTCTATCAAAATAAAATTTGGACAAAATTTTCTACAGAAATAACATTTTTACCAAAATTTCTATAGAAATAAAATTTTGACAAAAATTTTCTATAGAAATAAAATTTGACAAAATCTTTTATAGAAATAAAATTATGAGATTTCTTTTTTGTAAAACAAAATTTTGACAAAAATTTTCCATAGAAATGAAATTTTGACAAAATTTCTATAGAAATAAAATTTGGCAAAATTTTCTATAGAAATAAAATATTGACAAAATTTCTTAAAAATCAAATGTTTACAAAATTTTTTATAGAAGTAAAATTTTGACAAAAGTTTCTATAGAAATGAAATTTTGAAAAAAATTTCTGTAGAAATAAAATTTTGACAAAGTTTTCTATAGTAATAAAATGTTGACAAAATTTTCTATAGAAATAAAATTTTGGTAGATTATTTTTGACGATATAGACCAATTTTTGTGTGATTGTGGATCGGATATATATAAATATAGGCCTAAATGGACCAGTTTTTGCATGGTTGTTAGCAGCCATATACTTGCGCAATGTACCAAATTTCAACCGAATCGGATGAATTTTGTTCTTCCAAGAGATTCCTCAGGTCAAATCAGGGTATCGATTTATATGGGCGCTATATATAACTATGGGCCGATATGGACCAATTTTTGCATGGTTGTTAGAGATCATATACTAATACCACGCACCAAAGTTCAACCGGATCGGATGAAATTTACTTCTCTAAGAGGCTCCGCAATCTGGGGGTCGATCTATATGGGGGCTATACGTAAAAGTGGTCCAAAATTGCCCATTTGCAATACCATCCGACCTACATCAATAACAACTACTTATGGCAAGTTTCAAGCCGATAGATTGTTTCGTTAGTAAATTAGCGTGATTTCAACAGAGGGACGGACTTGGCTAGATCGACTCAGAATTTCACCACGACCCAGAATATATGTACTTTATGGGGTCTTATAACAATATTTCGATGTGTTACAAACGGAATGACAAAGTTAATATACCCCCATCCTATGGTGGAGGGTATAAAAAAACAAGTATATACGGCCGTAAGTTCGGCTAGGCCGAATCTTATGTACCCTCCACCATGGATTGCGTAAAACCTTCTACGAAAGACTGTCATCCACAAATTTCAACTCACGTGGTTGTTAAATATCATATACTACCACCACGTACTAAATTTCAACCAGATCGGATGAATTTTGCTTCTCCAAAAGGCACCGGAGGTCAAATCTGGGGATCGGTTTATATGGGAGCTATATATTATTATGGACTGATAGGAACCAATTCCTGCATGGTTGTTGGATACCCCATACTAACATCACGTACCAAATTTCAACCGAATGGGATGAATTGTGCTCTTCCAAGGTGCTCCGGAGGTCAAATCTGAGGATCGGTTTATATGGGGCCTATATATAATTATAGACCGATATCGACCAATTTTTGCATGGTTGTTAGAGACCATATACTAACACCATGTACCAAATTTCAGCCGAATCAAATGAAATTTGCTTCTCTTAGAGGCCTCGCGAGCCAAATTTGGGGGTCCGTTTATGCACGGGTGTTTGAGGCCATATATTAAAATCACGTACCAAATTTCAACTGAATCAGATAAATTTTGGTCTTCCAAGAGATTCCTCAGGTCAAATCAGGGTATCGATTTATATGGGCGCTATATATAATTATGGGCCGATATGGACGAATTTTTGCATGGTTGTTAGAGATCATATACTAACACCATGTACCAAATTTCAGCCGGATCGGATGAAATTTGCTTCTCTTAGAGGCTCCGCAAGCCAAATCGGGGGATCGGTTTATATGGGGGCTATATATTATTATGGACCGATATGGACCAATTTTTACATTGTTGTTAGAGACCATATACTAGCACCATGTACCAAATTTCAGCCGGATCGGATGAAAATTGTTTCTCGTAGAGGCTCTGCAAGCCAAATCGGGTGATCGGTTTATATGGGGGCTATATATAATTATGGACCGATATGAACCAATTTTTACATGGTTGTTAGAGACCATATACTAACACCATGTACCAAATTTCAGCCGGATCGGATGAAATTTGCTTCTTTTAGAGGCTCCGTAAGCCAAATCGGGGGATCGGTTTATATGGGGGCTATATATAATTATGGACCGATATGGACCAATTTTTACATTGTTGTTAGAGACCATATACTAACACAATGTACCAAATTTCAGCCGGATCAAATGAAATTTGCTTCTCTTAGAGGATTCGCAAGCCAAATTTGGGGGTCCGTTTATATGGGGGCTATACGTAAAAGTGGACCGATATGGCCCATTTACAATACCTTCCGACCTACATCAATAACAACTACTTGTGCCAAGTTTCAAGTCGATAGTTTGTTTCGTTCGGAAGTTAGCGTGATTTCAACAGACGGACGGACGTGGCAAAATTGACTCAGAATTTCACCACGACCCAGAATATATATACTTTATGGGGTCTTAGAGCAATATTTCGATGTTTTACAAACGGAATGACAAAGTTAATATACCCCCATCCTATGGTGGAGGGTATAAAAAAAGTAAGCAAATGAATCATAAATGAATTTAAAATTAAAATTTTATCATTATTGCTCCTGTCATGAACTTTGTATGGTCTAAAGAAGTAATTGCAATTTTGAACTCCAATTTTTTCCTTCAAACTTCGAAATTTTCTTTAAGAAATGTATAAAAAGAACTATATCTAACTTATTTGTTATCCGCGTTTGTAATACAGTTTAGTTAAAATTTTCTAAAAGTAACCATATATTTTATATAGTCGGAAATCGATATTTCGATAGCAAACTTATTATACCCCAATCACCATTTTAGGTTGCACTGAAAATATATTGTCGTGAGGCCAAAGATTTTTTGTCCTTAAAATACGAATGCTAATTTTCCTTGGCGTAGAAGATGCATTTCTCTAATATAAAGGTTTTTTTCTGGTTCAAAAGTCGATAAATGAAGCCGTTTTGTCCTTAAATTAAGTGATTCAACTTTAAAATGGGTATCTTTATACGAAAGAAAATTTTGTTTGGCTAAGGTCACCTTGGCATTAATAATTCTGAATAAATCTTCAAAATTAATGAAATCTTCTTTAAATTTGTTGTCTTTTTGTATCTCGACTACAAAGCAAAAAAAAAGTTCGATGATAGAAGATGATTTTCAGCACTTTATTGTTAAGGCTTTTTAACAAAAATATAGAACAATTTCTACTTTAAGTTATTTTTAAAAGAATCTGACAGAAGAAGAAAAAAGCAGAAAATCCAAATAAATTCAAAATTGGCTCGTAATCGATAACAAAATATTATTCTAAATACCAATCATTCTTTCATTTATTTAAATTAAAACAAATTCAAATGAAATAAGATTAAACTATTGTAATTTAAAATAATTTAAAAAAAAAAAATATTTTAAACTAATTATAATATAATAATTTAAATAATTATAATATTTGAAAAACATTTTTTTCTCATCCCAATCATGGTTATTTCAGAACCATATTACATTAATAGACTGAATACTTGTTGAGTGTAAAAATGCAACGAAACCAAATTCCCCAAACATATGCCTTGTAAAAAATTAAACATTGAGTTAAGCAGCCTATAACTAATGAACATATCGAAGGATACCATGAAAAATGAAAAAAATAAAAATTTGTTGATATGAAGTAGACACAAAACTAAAGCTACTCCAATGACCAGTGGTATTGTGTGGCATCTATACTCCACTTGAAATTCACATAAAAATTAACAACCGGCCAAATACAATGGGGTCAATGAATTTCATATGTGTTTTGTTTTTTTCGTCTCCGTCTGCTTCAACGTTGTTGTGGATCTGTATTTGGCTCGCGAATTGTTGCAACAATAAATGTCTAACAATAATAATTGTTGCATCAATGTTTAACTGAAAGCAAAAAAATTACAGGCAAAAGTTTTTTTCTCGCTAGACCAGTGTTAACACTGGTCTATAAAAGATAATTGAAAATAATAAAATGAAAACTATAAAATAAAAAATTAAAAACATAACTATTGTTTAATAGCTACGAAAAGCTGATGCATTATTGTTGGAGGAGTCATATGGACTTGTTGAAGGACGTTATGGAAAACTATTGCTATAGAAATTTTAAATTTTGGATATATTTCCACAGTTGAGAAAAAACAGGGATATCAAAAATTTGGTTTAAGGATAGTATGCTTTTTAAACCCGGAACCAATCTGCGAAAGTGGGTATTATAAGTTCATGGATATGTTTGCAACACCCAGAAGGAGACGAGATAGACCCATGGTGTCTTTGGCAATAATACTTAGGGTAGGCCCCTGATCACGGTTGCCACTCGTGCCAAAAATAATCAACCAAAATTTGAAGAAAATTTCAGCAAAAATCTACCAACTTAAAAAAAATATTTTGAAGTTTTTAATAAAAGTTTTGTGGTTAGTACGAAGAAGAAAATTTGTTTTTTTTTCAAAAGAAATATTTTTTTATTTTATTTTAGAAGTTTATTTATTATATTTATTATATTTTGATCTCTCCTATAAGCGTCAATTTTTTGAGCGTATAAACAGTTCTTGGATTATAAATGTGGCGAATTGTAAATGTTATACGGATTTTACCTTGCACCATCGAAGGAAAATTACTACTTCTACAAATAAGGAGAACTTCCTCACAATGGATTTTGATAGATCTAAAACGGAAATTAAATTTTTTAAGGATATTGAAATTAAAGGATGATACGTTCAAAATTTGGTCAATATAAACTTGACGTATTTCTTTCAATTTTGCATTTAAAAAACCTGAACACCCCTCATTTTGAAGGTGTGTGTGTAGAATGTTGCTCCTATTTTGATTTTGGAATTCACTCTTCAGTTGTCAAAATGCCGTCCAAGCAAGAAGAGCAGCGTATCAAAATTTTGCTCGCGCATCGCGAAAGCTGGCAAAATCGCTAAAAGTTGCAAAATCAACCCTTAGAAATGTAATTAAAGTGTTTGGGGAACGTTTGTCGACAGCCAGGAAGTCTGGATCGGGAGGAAATCGAAAACCGGAAGCCGCTGACACGACAAAGAGAGTTGCCGGTAGTTTCAAGCGAAACCCTAACCTCTCTCTCCGAGATGCCGCAAATAAGCTGGGTGTATCGTCTACAACCGTGCATCGAGCCAAAAAACGAGCCGCACTATCGACTTACAAGAAGGTAGTGACTCCAAAACGCGGTGATAAACAAAATACGACGGCCAAAGCGCGATCCCGGAGGCTGTACACGACGATGCTGACGAAGTTTGGCTGCGTGGTAATGGACGACGAAACCTATGTCAAAGCCGACTACAAGCAGCTTCCGGGACAGGAGTTTTATACGGCAAAAGGAAGGGGAAAGCTAGCAAATATTTTCAAGCACATAAAACTGTCAAAGTTCGCAAAGAAATATCTGGTTTGGCAAGCCATCTGTACCTGTGGCTTGAAAAGCAGCATTTTCATAGCTTCCGGGACTGTCAACCAAGAAATTTAAGTGAAAGAGTGTTTGAATAAACGTCTGCTGCCTTTCCTGAAGAAACACGGTTGTTCCGTACTGTTTTGGCCGGATTTGACATCTTGCCATTACGGTAAAAAGGCCATGGAGTGGTACGCCGCCAACAACGTGCAGGTGGTTCCCAAGGACAAGAACCCTCCCAACACGCCAGAGCTCCGCCCAATTGAGAAATACTGGGCTATTATCAAGCGGAACCTAAAGAAGACTAAAAAAAACAGCTAAGGACGAGCATCAGTTCAAGGCAAATTGGCTTTCTGCGGCGAAGAAGGTGGACAAGGTGACTGTACAAAATCTGATGGCAGGTGTCAAGCGTGAGACCCGGCAATTCGGATTTGGAAAAGCGAAAGCCTAACTGAATATTTTTCCTGAATTTTATACTAATTGAACTTGAAAAAGAAATTTAATTTGATTTTTTAAATAAACTATTTCACCGATTTACACGCGTTTTCACTTGACCAAATTCTGACCGTATCACCCTTTATAGGAAATTTTTGCAAAATGTTATTGTCATAGAAAATTTTCCCAAAATTTTATTTTTATAGAAACTTTTGGGAAAATTTTTACTTATACAGAATATTTTGTTAACATTTTATTTTTTTTTTGTTTTTTGAAAATCATGCCAAAATTTTATTTCTATAGAAAATTTTCCCAAAATTTTATTTCTATAGAAAATTATGTCAAAATTTTATTTCTATAGAAAATTTATACATAATTTAATTTTTATAAAAAAAATTGTCAAAATGTTTTCATGTACAGAAAATTTTGTCAAAATTTTATTTTTATAGAAAATTATGTCAAAAGTTTATTTCTGTGGACAATTTTACCAAAATTTTATTTCTGTAGAAAATTTTCTCAATTGTTTTTTATGGAAAAACATGCCAAAATTTTATTTCTATAGATACTTTTGTCAAATTTTAATTCTAAAGAAAATTTTGTTACAACTTTATGTCTATAGAAAATGTTGCCAAAACTTTATTTCTATGGAAAATTCGGTCAACATTTTATTTTCGTAGAAAATTTGGTAAAAATATTATTTCCATAGAAAATTTTGTCAATATTTTATTTCTATACAAAATTTTGTCACAATTTTATTTCCATTAAAAATTATGCCAAAATTATGTTCCTGTAGAAAATTTTCCCAAAATCCTATTTTTATAGAAAATTTTCACAAATGGTTACTTCTATAAAAATAAAATTTGTCAAAATTTGTAAGAAATTTTTGTTAAAATTTTAATTCTATAGATAATTTTGTCAAAATTTTATTTCTATTAATTTTCTCAAAATTTTATTTCTATAGAAAATTTTGTCAAAATTTTATTTCTGTAGAAAATTTTGTCAAAATTTTCCCACAATTTTATTTCTATAGAGAGTTTTGTCAAAATTTTATTTCAATAGCAAATTTCTTCACAATTTTATTTCTTTAGAAAATTTTGTCAAATTTTATTTCCATAGAAAATTTTCCCAAAATTTTATTTTTATAAAAAATTTTCCAAAATTTTACTTCTATAAAAAAATTTTGTCAAAATTTTATTTCTATAAAAGTATGTAAAGTACCTCTTAGTTGGAGAGGAATATTTTGCAAAATCTTCCAAACCTTCAAGAACTCTACCAATCTACAAACAATAAAAAGATCTAGATTTTTTGGTAGAAATGTGGCAACCGTGCCCCTGAGTCGATCTAGCCATGTCCGTCTGCCTGTGAACACATTTTTGTAATCAAAGTCTAGGGCGTAGTTTTGGTCCAATCAACTTAAAATTTAGCACATGTATCTATTTGGGACCAGAATAGAACCCATCTGAGTTTGACAGAAATCGATTCAGATTTAGCCACAGCTCCCATATACGAGTATATCTTTCGCCCGATATTTACTCTAATGGGCTCAGAAGCCATGGTTAGGTTAGGTTAGGTGGCAGCCCGATGTATCAGGCTCACTTAGACTATTCAGTCCATTGTGATACCACATTGGTGAACTTCTCTCTTATCACTGAGTGCTGCCCGATTCCACGTTAGGCTCAATAACAAGGGACCTCCTTTTTATAGCCGAGTCCGAACGGCGTTCCACATTGCAGTGAAACCACTTTGAGAAGCTTTGAAACCCTCAGAAATGTCACCAACATTACTGAGGTGGGATAATCCACCGCTGAAAAACTTTTTGGTGTTCGGTCGAAGCAGGAATCGAACCCACGACCTTGTGCCTGCAAGGCGGGCATGCTAACCATTGCACCACGGTCAGAAGCCATAGTTTCACCCTAATTTGTCTCAAAGGCCAAATGAAAGGTACTTCATTTTTCTATAGAAATAAAATTTTGACAAAATTTTCTCTAGAAATAAAACGTTGACAAAATTTTCTTTAGAAATAATTTTTTACAAAATTTCTATAGAAATAGAATGTTGCCAAAATGTTTTTTTTAGAAAAAAAAAATTGACAAAATTTTCTATAGTAATAAATTTTTACATTGTCGAGGAGTGTAGGTGAGCATTCGGTCATCCAGTATATCCTATACTGATCACCAACGTTACTTATATGCGGACGCGTACATTCGTATACTCGTATGAACACTGAACGTACAACAACATAGAATCTGACGGACGGACGGACAGGCTGAGATATGAAGAGATTTGTAATACCTTGGGAATCATTGAATTGTATGTGTCAAAGTGTTGATGCATGCATTCTCTCACCCAATTTATCGTATACTGGACACCCATGTTACTTATATACGCATCTGTGCTTCCGTATGAGTACACTGGACGGAGAACAACATAGAAACGGACTGATGGGCTGCGCAGTGAAGGCCTCAACAATTCCTACGGAATTGTAGGGTTGGAGATGTGCATTAGCCCACCCAGTATACCTTATATTGACCACCGACGTTATCTATATACGCGGGCGTACATCCATATGAGTACACTGGACGGACAAAAGCATACAAATAGACGGAAATTTTCGAAAATTTTCGAGGGTGGAGGTGTGTATTCGCCTACCTAGCAGATCCTGTACTGACCAGGTTGGCTGATAAGTCCGCGGTCTGACGCATAGATGGCGTCGCTAGTATTAAATGCATATTATTTGTATATAGTACCAACTTTCAATTGATTCGTTTCAAAATTTGACGTCTGTAAGTCAATTAGTTTGTGAGATAGAGCGTCTTTTGTGCAGCAACTTTTGTTATTGTGAAAAAAATGGAAAAAAAAGGAATTTCGTGTTTTGCTAAAATACTGTTTTCTGAAGGGAAAAAATACGGTGGAAGCAAAAACTTGGCATGATAATAAGTTTCCGGACTCTGCACCAGGGAAATCAACAATAATTGATTGGTATGCAAAATTCAAGCGTGGTGAAATGAGCACGGAGGACGGTGAACGCAGTGGACGCCCGAAAGAGTTGGTTACCGACGAAAACATCAAAAAAATCCACAAAATGATTTTGAATGACCCTAAAGTGAAGTTGATCGAGATAGCAGAGGCCTTAAAGATACCAAAAACAACATCGTGTTGATGATTCTGAGCGGTGTTTGCAGCTGTTAACTCGTAATACACCCGAGTTGTTCCGTCGATATGTGACAATGGATGAAACATGGCTCCATCACTACACTCCTGAGTCCAATCGACAGTCGGCTGAGTGGACAGCGACCGGTGAACCGTCTCCGAAGCGTGGAAAGACTCAAAAGTCCGCTGGCAAAGTAATGACCTCTGTTTTTTGGGATGCGCATGGAATAATTTTTATCGATTATCTTGAGAAGGGAGAAACCATTAACAGTGACTATTATATGACGTTATTGGAGCGTTTGAAGGTCGAAATCGCGACAAAACGGCCCCATATGAAGAAGAAAAAAGTGTTGTTCCACCAAGACAACGCACCGTGCCACCAGTCATTGAGAACGATGGTAAAAATTCATGAATTGGGCTTCGAATTGCTTCCCCACCCACCCTATTCTCCAGATCTGGCCCCAGCGAATTTTTCTTGTTCTCAGACCTCAAAAAGATGCTCGCAGAGAAAAAATTTGGCTGCAATGAAGTGGTTATCGCCGAAACTGAGGCCTATTTTGAGGCAAAACCGAAGGAGTACTACCAAAATGGTATCAAAAAATTGGAAGGTCGTTATAATCGTTAAAGGGAAATATGTTGAATAATAAAAACGAATTTTGACAAAAAAAAAATGTGTTTTTCTTTGTTAGACCGGGGACTTATCAGCCAACCTGTTAGTAAACTTGAAAATAAACTGGTTTTTAATGCGAAACTCGATCATAGAACCGGTCTCTTGGGTTGAACCCAATTCTGGTCTCAATAGATTTCCCTGACATATAGAATGTGTAGACCACCATCTGATTTTTATCAAAAAGGATGCTCACTAGATGTTCAAATGTTTGCATTGTTTCGCCTTTTTGTTAACTTGTGCATTAGCTTTATAATGCAACGGCTTTTCATATCACGTGGGTAAAGATAACGCCTGAAAGTATGCAAATATTTCTATCAACATTTTCTAAAGTATGTAAATGGGGTTGCTTGAACTGTAACCTTCAAGCAGAGATTGTCGATTAAATTTAGATAAAAATATTATGGTTTTATTTTATTTTAATTATTTAATTTATTGACCTTCTCTTGAAAAAAGATAAAGCAACTGTACATCACGACTGGATGTATTTAATAATACAAAGCTTTTCTTTATTACCAAGAGCCACTTTTTGTGCGGCCTTTTTGAGAGAAGAAGAGGTCAGGTACAAATGAAACTTTTTGTGTTTGTTTTTAGAATTCTTTAAAGGTAAGGTTCCATTTTTGTGTTCAAGCGACTATTTCCCATTATTAAATCTCATAACAAGGATCGCTGAAAGGAAGTTTTTGCAAGTTTGAATGTTGGAACTATATTAGCATAATAGAAGTTCATCACCTCTTATACCACAATATAGTGAATAGTCTAAGTGAGATTAAGATAGCGTGCTGCCTCCATACCTAACCCAAACTAGGACTAAGTAAAAATTCCGGTAATTTATTTCCATTTATGTACCAGGTCGGATGTAATACAATTAAATTTCGCTGAATAAATGTAGGGTATTATTATATGCTTTATTTTTTGCTTTCATAGATCGCCTTTCTCAATTTTCATAGATAGATTCATATAACTTGCTCCTAAAGCATTGCTAACAATTACACCTGTTTGTGGTAACTTAATTCGCTTGGGAATTTCTAGACAGTTTGGCTGCTTTGACTCTCAATGAGTGGTACACAAGTTGTAGTTGTGGACGCTTTTAGATATGGTGCCACCACCAAAAAAACATTACAGACGACAACAGGTTTCCACTATCGCATGAAAATAAATTCAATTCCATCTTAGCCATCTAAGTGGAACCAAACTAAACCCCCCTCCATGCACAATAGAGTCACCATTGAAGTCAATTAAATGAAATGTAAGGCAGCGAAGTAAAAGAGGATATTAGTTTACGATTTCAATTTCAATAGCAACTAAAATGGATTTGACAGATTCCATTACAAGATTTGTATCGAATTTCTATGAAAATATTTTTACTTTTTGCTTTGCAAATGCTAAGGTGATGCATGTTTCCGACAGCTTGAGATGAATACTAAGGAATAATGTATTTGGAAATTGGATTTTATCGAATAAAAAATATACGGTGACCATAAACAATTATGGTTTTGATATATTTCAGTGGTAATGTTGTTGTTTGATAGTTTTGGAAATTAACATTAAAGTCAAAAAAGATTTTTCATTTTAAATTTAAAAATACATATTTGGATTTAATACATATACTCACAAAAAAGTTTATTTGGATCCAAAGTTTTTGGTCTTTTCCGTAAGGCCTATACTATTCTAGATTCCTATATAATTGCCCTGACAGTGGGCTTCTAAGCCTCTGTCAGGGCAATTCGACTTTGTGCCACTACAAAATATGCCACAGTTTTCTAATTTTTTGCATTGTTGTGCTACCTTTTTGTCATGTTTTGCATTTTTTATACCCTCCACCATAGGATGGGTATATTAACTTTGTCATTCCGTTTGTAACACATCGAAATATTGTTCTAAGACCCCATAAAGTATATATATTCTGGGTCGTGGTGAAATTCTGAGTCGATCTGAGCATGTCCGTCCGTCCGTCCGTCTGTTGAAATCACGCTAACTTCCGAACGAAACAAGCTATCGACTTGAAACTTGGCATAAGTAGTTGTTATTGATGTAGGTTGGATGGTATTGCAAATGGGCCATATCGGTCCACTTTTACGTATAGCCCCCATATAAACGGACCCCCAAATTTGGCTTGCGAGGCCTCTAAGAAACGCAAATTTCATCCGATCCGGCTGAAATTTGGTACATGTTGTTAGTATATGGTCTCTAACAACCATGCAAAAATTGGTCCACATCGTTCCATAATTATATATAGCCCCTATATAAACTGATCCCCCGATTTGGCTTGCGAGGCCTCTAAGAGAAGCAAATTTCATCCGATCCGGCTGAAATTTGGTACATGGTGTTAGTGTATGGTCTCTAACAACCATGCAAAAATTGGTCCACATCGGTCCATAATTATATATAGCCCCCATATAAACCGATCCGCCGATTTGGCTTGCGAGGCCTCTAAGAGAAGCAAATTTCATCCGATCCGGCTGAAATTTGGTACATGGTGTTAGTATAGGGTCTCTAACAACCATGCAAAAATTGGTCCACATCGGTCCATAATTATATATAGCCCCCATATAAACCGATCCCCCGATTTGGCTTGCGAGTCCTCTAAGAGAAGCAAATTTCATCCGATCCGGCTGAAATTTGGTACATGGTGTTAGTATATTGTCTCTAACAACCATGCAAAAATTGGTCCACATCGGTCCATAATTATATATAGCCCCCATATAAACCGATCACCCGATTTGGCTTGCGAGGCCACTAAGAGAAGCAAATTTCATCCGATCCGGCTGAAATTTGGTACATGGTGTTAGTATATTGTCTCTAACAACCATGCAAAAATTGGTCCACACCGGTCCATAATTATATATAGCCCCCATATAAACCGATCACCAGATTTGACCTCCGGAGCCTCTTGGAAGACCAAAATTCATCTGATTCAGTTGAAATTTGGTACGTGGTGTTAATATATGGCCTCAAACTCCCATGCAAAAATTGGTCGAAATCGGTCCGTAATTATATATAGCCACCATATAAACCGATCCCCAGATTTGACCTCCGGAGCCCCTTGGAAGAGCAAACTTCATCCGATTCGGTTGAAATTTGGTACGTGATGTTAGTATATGGTATCCAACAACCATGCAGGAATTGGTTCATATCAGTCCATAATTATATATAGCACCCATATAAACCGATCCCCAGATTTGACCTCCGGTGCCTTTTGGAGAAGCAAAATTCATCCGATCTGGTTGAAATTTTGTACGTGGTGGTAGTATATGATATTTGACAACCATGCCAAAAGTGGTCCATATCAGTCCATAATCATATATAGCCCCCATATAAACCGATCCCGAGATTTGGTTTTGGAGCCTCTTGGAGGAGCAAATTTCATCCGAATTAATTGAAATTTGGTACATTGTGCTAGTATATGGCCGTTAACAACCATGCCTAACTAGGTGCATATCGGTCTATAGTTATATATAGCCCTCAGATTAATCGATCCCCAATCACGCAAAAATTGGTTCATATCAATAATTGTATATAGCCCTCATATAAGCGACCCCCATATTGCAATTCTGGCTCCCTACGTACCGTGCAAAAGTCCATATCGATTCGTAATTATTTGTAGACTTACCTACACATACTTTTTTTGTCTAATGTATACCACGTATAGACTAACACACAATTTAGAAAACGAATTAAGATACCACAACCCAAGTAATTCGATTGACGCAATCCATGGTGGAGGGTACATAAGATTCGGCCTGGCCGAACTTACGGCCGTTTATACTTTTTAATGTTTTATTTTTATATTGTAACATTTTTCCCTTATCATATCATGTGGAGCAAAAATGGAGGCAGTACCAACTGCTTACAAAACAACCGAATCAGCGCTGATTTTTGTGGTCTATGTCCCCATTTAGAGCAGCTTCTACATAGCGCTGATATAATTGCTCATTGTAATAGAAATATTGCTCAGAAGTGATATATAATCTTGAGTATACCATTGTTGGCATGAAGGAAAACAGAACTACCTTGCATGCATCTATACTGCATGAATTGGTTGCAATAACGTAAACGAATGATCATAAACAAGTTTGATTACTCGTTTACGTTATTGCCACCGATTCATACAGTGTTTATGCACTGCCTACTTTATTGTATACCAAAATTCGCAACAAAATTCTTACTGCAGAAGTATTTTTTGCTGGGTACATGTAGCGCCTGAAAGTATGCAAATATTTCAATAAAATTCGATAAATCGTGTTCTTTAAGTTGAAAATTTCAAACAGAGATTTCGATTAATTTAAGATAAAATGATTGCCATGATTCTCTTAAGGAATTTGGGCATTACTTTCGGGCCAAAGATGCAGCTGCTTACAGTACCAAAAAATACAATATTTTGGAAAGTTTAAGATTTGGACAGAACCCAAACTGGGCTGACGAGATTCTCAAAATATATAATGAGAGGTGGAATTTGAGACTTTCTTCTGTGGACAAAGTCTAAAGTAGGCTAACAACAGGGGTTGAGACCACGGTTGCCACAGTTGGTAGAATTCTACCAAAAATGATTGATTTTTTCCTGCCTGGTAGATTGGTAGAATTTTTGATGTTTTAGTAGATTTTGCAATATAATCCTCTCTAAATAAAATTTTGACAAAATTTTCCATAGAAATAAAATTTTGACAAAATTTTCCATAGAAATAAAATTTTCTATAGAAATAAAATTTTGAGAATAACTTTCTATGGAAATAAAATGTTGAGAATAACTTTCTATAAAAATAAAATTTTGAGAAAATTGTCTAAAAAAATAAAATTTTGAGAACATTTTCTATAGAAATAACATTTTGACAAAATTTTCTATAAAACAAAATGTATAAAATAAAATTTTCTATAGAAATAAAATTTTGACAAAATTGTCTATAGTAATAAAATTTTGAGAAAATTTTCTAGAGAAATAAACTTTTGACAAAATTTTCTACAGAAATAAAATTTTGAGAAAATTTTCTACAGAAATATAATTGTGAGAAAATTTTCTATAAAAAAAAATTTGAGATAATATTTTATAGAAATAAAATTTTGAGATAATATTTTATAGAAATAAAATTTTGAGATAATATTTTATAGAAATAAAATTTTGAGATAATATTTTATAGAAATAAAATTTTGAGAAAATTTTCTAGAGAAATAAAATTTTGAGAAACTTTTCTATAAAATAAAATTTTGACAAAATTTTCTATAGAAATAAAATTTTGAGCATAACTTTCTATAGAAATAAAATGTTGAGAACAACTTTCTATAGAAATAAAATTTTGAGAAAATTGTCTAAAAAAATAAAATTTTGAGAACATTTTCTAAAATAAAATGTTGCAAAATTTTCGATAGAAATAAAATTTTGAGAAAATTTTCTAGAGAAATAAACTTCTGACAAAATTTTCTATAGAAATAAAATTTTGTGAAAATTGTCTAAAGAAATAAAATGTTGAGAAAATTTTCTGCAGAAATATAATTGTGAGAAAATTTTCAACAGATATAAAATTTTGAGAAAATTTTCTATAAAAACATTTTTGAGATAATATTTTATAGAAATAAAATTTTGCAAAAATTTTCTAGAGAAATAAAATTTTGACAACATTTTCTATAGAAATACATTTTTGAAAAAACTTTCTATAGAAATAAAATTTTGACAAAATTATCTATGGCAATAAAATTTTACAAAAATATTCTATAGAAATAACATTTTGACAAAATTTTCTATAAAAAAAAATGTTGACAAACTTTTCTATAGAAATAAAATTTTGAAAAAAAAAATTCTATAGAAATAAAATTTTGAGAAAATTTTCTAGAGAAATAAAATTTTGACAATATATTCTATAGAAATAAAATTTTGTGAAAATTGTCTAAAGAAAAAAATTTTGAGAACATTTTCTACAGAAATATAATTTTGAGAACATTTTCTATAGAAATAAAATTTTGACAAAATTTTTCTATTAAATAAAATTTTGACAAAATTTTCTTTACAAAAAAATTTTGAGAAAATTTTCTAAGAAATAAAATTTTGACAAAATTTTCTATAGAAATATCATTTTAAGAAATTTTTCTAAAGAAATAAAATTCCGACTACATTTTCTATAGAAATAAGTTTTTGAGAAAATTTTCTAAAGAAATAAAATTTTGAGAAAATTTTCTATGGAAATAAAATTTTGAGAACAAGAATTCTATAAACTAAAATTTTCTATAAAACAAAATTTTGACAAAATTTTCTATACAATAAAATTTAGAGAAAATTTTCTATAGAAATATCATTTGAGATATTTTTCGTTAGAAATAAAATTTTGACAACATTATCTATAGAAATAAATTTTTGAGAAAATTTTTTAAAGAAATAAAATTTTGTGAAAATTGTCTAAAGAAATAAAACTTTGAGAAAACTTTTTATAGAAATAAAATTTTGACCAAATTTTCTATGGCAATAAAATTTTAGGAATATTTTCTATAGAAATAAAAATTTGAGAAAATTTTCTATAGAAATAAAATTTTGACAAAATTTTTTATAGAAACAAAAAAAATTTGAGAAAATTTTCTGTAGACATAAAGATTGACGAAATTTTTAAAAAAATAATATTTTGAGAAAATTTTCTATAGAAATAAAATTTTGTCGAAATTTTCTATAGAAATAAAATTTTGAGAAAATTGTCTAAAAAAATAAAATTTTGAAAAAATTTTCTACAGATATATAATTGTGAGAAAATTTTCTATAAAAATAAAATTTTGAGAACAAAAATTCTATAAAATAAAATTTTCTATAAAAAAAAATTGACAAAATTTTCTTTACAATATAATTTTGAGAAAATTTTCTGTAGAAATATCATTTGAGATATTTTTCTATAGAAATAAAATTTTGACAAAATTTTCTATAGAAATAAATTTTTGAGAAAAATTTCTAAAGAAACAAAATTTTGAGAAAATTTTCTAGAGAAATAAAATTTTGACAACAATTTCTATAGAAATAAGTTTTTGAGTAAATTTTCTATAGAAATAAAAGTTTGAGAAAATTTTGTATAGATATAAATAAATAGAAATACATTTTGGAAAAAACTTTCTATAGAAATAAAATTTTGACAAAATTATCTATGGCAATAAAATTTTACAAAAATATTCTATAGAAATAACATTTTGACAAAATTTTCTATAAAAAAAAATGTTGACAAACTTTTCTATAGAAATAAAATTTTGAAAAAAAAAATTCTATAGAAATAAAATTTTGAGAAAATTTTCTAGAGAAATAAAATTTTGACAATATATTCTATAGAAATAAAATTTTGTGAAAATTGTCTAAAGAAAAAAATTTTGAGAACATTTTCTACAGAAATATAATTTTGAGAACATTTTCTATAGAAATAAAATTTTGACAAAATTTTTCTATTAAATAAAATTTTGACAAAATTTTCTATACAAAAAAATTTTGAGAAAATTTTCTAAGAAATAAAATTTTGACAAAATTTTCTATAGAAATATCATTTTAAGAAATTTTTCTAAAGAAATAAAATTCCGACTACATTTTCTATAGAAATAAGTTTTTGAGAAAATTTTCTACAGAAATAAAATTTTGAGAAAATTTTCTATGGAAATAAAATTTTGAGAACAAGAATTCTATAAACTAAAATTTTCTATAAAACAAAATTTTGACAAAATTTTCTATACAATAAAATTTAGAGAAAATTTTCTATAGAAATATCATTTGAGATATTTTTCGTTAGAAATAAAATTTTGACAACATTATCTATAGAAATAAATTTTTGAGAAAATTTTTTAAAGAAATAAAATTTTGTGAAAATTGTCTAAAGAAATAAAACTTTGAGAAAACTTTTTATAGAAATAAAATTTTGACCAAATTTTCTATGGCAATAAAATTTTAGGAATGTTTTCTATAGAAATAAAAATTTGAGAAAATTTTCTATAGAAATAAAATTTTGACAAAATTTTTTATAGAAACAAAAAAAATTTGAGAAAATTTTCTGTAGACATAAAGATTGACGAAATTTTTAAAAAAATAATATTTTGAGAAAATTTTCTATAGAAATAAAATTTTGTCGAAATTTTCTATAGAAATAAAATTTTGAGAAAATTGTCTAAAAAAATAAAATTTTGAAAAAATTTTCTACAGATATATAATTGTGAGAAAATTTTCTATAAAAATAAAATTTTGAGAACAAAAATTCTATAAAATAAAATTTTCTATAAAAAAAAAATTGACAAAATTTTCTTTACAATATAATTTAGAAAAATTTTCTGTAGAAATATCATTTGAGATATTTTTCTATAGAAATAAAATTTTGACAAAATTTTCTATAGAAATAAATTTTTGAGAAAATTTTCTAAAGAAATAAAATTTTGAGAAAATTTTCTAGAGAAATAAAATTTTGACAACATTTTCTATAGAAATAAATTTTTAAGAAAATTTTCTATAGAAATAAAAATGTGAGAAAATTTTGTATAGAGATAAAATTTTAACAAAATTTTCTATAGAAATAAAAATTTGAGAAAATTTTCTATAGAAACGAAACATTTTGACAAAATATTCTGTAGAAATAAAGTTTTGACGAAATTTTCTAAAGAATTAATATTTTGAGAAAATTTTCTATAGAAATAAAATTTTGACGAAATTTTCTATAGAAATAAAATTTTGAGAAAATTTTCTATCGTGGCAAACGTGGTTACATTTTATTATCAAGCATTGCCTAATATTTAGGTCCTTTTTAATTTGAGTTTTGGGCGTAATTTTTCTGGGGCCCATTTTCATACCGCCCTTTTATACTCTATGTCCTTGAAATTCAACGAAAACATGTAACTATTAAGAGCTTGTCACATATCGCTTGCACTTTGCATATTGCATTGCATTAAAACATTGGCGAATAGTTTTGACTTAAAGTGACATAAACCCCGGCCTGTTCGATTGGCTTTCGATGAATTAGCAATGCCATGTTTTTGGGGAAAGTGGCAGGAAATTCATTCTGCTAAAACACGCTAAAATGCTAAAAGTCTAAGTGCATGCAAATCTTCTGCAGAAAATAGAAAAACAAAAAATGACATAAGTCGCACAACAGGAAGGTTGCAAACACATCATGAATCCCCACAGCTTCGATGACAGCATATGGAAGTAATTTTGTATATTGGCATGGCTCATAGCAATATCACAGAATAAGTGGTGTTGAGAGAATTCCATGTGGTTATATGCAGAAAAGCTGGATCCTATGTGATTTGGTTTTCGCTGTGATTCATTTGGTCGTTTTTGGCCTTGGTTACCACCTGAAGAGCCTTTGACAAATACATAATTCAAATTACTGCAGATCTCTGCATTCAATGCCACAATTTGAAATGGAAAACTACAAATGGTAGGAAACCTATGCGATAAATAGCCATTTTGGGAGAAGGCCAAAGTAATATCGACCAAATCAAAAACCACAACTAATGTGATGGGATGAAAGCCAGATATAAATTTATAGAATTTTAAATAATGAGGGTATGCTCATCACCAAAAACAAAAACATGTATATACGGCTGTAAGTCCGGCCAGACCGAATTTTATGTACCCTCCACCAAAGATTGAGTAGAAACTTCTACTTAAGACTGTCATCCATAATCGTTGTTAGCGCCCATTTACTAGCACATGTACCGAATCGGATGAATTTTGTTCCTCCAAGGGGCTCCGAAGGTCAAATCTGGGGATCGGTGTATATTGGGACTATATATAATTATGGACCGATATGGACTAATTTTTGTATGGTTGTTAGAGACCATATACTTACCAAATTTCACCCGGATCGAATGATTTTTTGCTTCTCTAAGAGGCTTCGCAAGCCAAATCTGGGGTTTGTTAATATGGGGGCCGTATCTAAATATGAACCGATATGGACCAATTTTAAAATTTTGATAAAATTAAAAGTTAAAAGTTTTGACGGAATTTTCTAAAGAAACACAATTTTGAGAAAATTTTCTATAGACATAAAATTGTGAAAAAATTTTCTATACAAATAAAATTTTGAGAAACTTTTCTAGAGAAATAAAATTTTGACAAAATTTTCTATATAAATAAAATTTTGAGAAAATTGTCTAAAGAAATAAAATTTTGAGAACATTTTCTACAGAAATATAATTGCGAGAAAATTTTCTATACAAATAAAATTTTGAGATAATTTTGTTAATATGGGGGTTTGTTAATATGGGGGCCATATCTAATTATGAACCGATATGGACCAATTTTTGCATGGTGGTTAGAGGCCATATATCAACATCACGTACCAAATTTAAACGCAATTGGATGAAATTTGCTCCTCTAAAAGGTTCCGGAGGTCAAATCTGGGGATCAGCTTATATGAGGGCTATATATAAGTATGGACCGATATGGACCAATTTTTGCATGATTATTAAAGACAACATACTAACACCACGTACCAAATGTCAACCGACTCAGATGAATTTTGCTCCTTCAAAATGCTCCGGAGGTCAAACTTGGGGATCGGTTTATATGGGGCTATATATAATTATGTTCCGATAAGGACCAATTTTTGCATGGTTGTTAGCGGCCATTTACTAACACATCATAAAAAAATTCAACCGGATCGGATGAATTTTGCCCCTCCAAGGAGATCCACAAGCAACATAATATGGCCCAATTTTTGCAAGAATGTTAAAGGCCATATAATAACATCGCGTGCCAAATTTCAACTGGATCGGATGAAATTTGCTTCTCTCTCTGGGGGCTATACGTAAAAGTGATTCGATATGGTCCATTTGCAATACCATCCGACCTACATCAAAAACAACTACTTGTGGCAAGTTTTAAGTCGATAGCTTATTTCGTTGGGAAGTTTGCGTGATTGTAACAGACGGACGTGGTTAGATCGACTCGGAATTTTACCACGACCCAGGCAGCTCTTTCTTTGTTGGGTTAGTCGGTTAGTTGGTTGGTTAGTCGGTCTTTCAATCTAACACACAAAACATTTTTTCTCATTCAATCACGAAATGAATTGATCCCATTAATTATACCCTCCACCATAGGATGTGTGGTATATTAACGTTGTCATTCCGTTTGTAACACATCGAAATATTGGTCTAAGACCCCATAAAGTATATACATTCTGGGTCGTGGTGAAAATCTGTGTCGATCTGAGCATGTCCGTCCGTCTGTTGAAATCACGCTAACTTTCGAACGAAACAAGCTATCGACTTGAAACTTTGCACAAGTAGTTGTTATTGATGTAGGTCGGATGGTATTGCAAATGGGCCATATCGGTCCACTTTTACGTATAGCCCCCATATAAACGGACCCCAAAATTTGGCTTGCGGGGACTCTAAGAGAAGCAAATTTCATTCGATCCGGCTGAAATTTGGTATATGGTCTTAGTATAAAGGGTGATACGGTCAAAATTTGGTCAAGGGAAAACGCGTGTAAATCGGTGAAATCGTTTATTTAAAAAATCAAATTAAATTTCTTCTTCAAGTTCAATTAGTATAAAATTCAAGGAAAAATATTCAGTTAGGCTTTCGCTTTTCCAAATCCGAATTGCCGGGCCTCACGCTTGACACCTGCCATCAGATTTTGTACAGCCACCTTGTCCACCTTCTTCGCCGCAGAAAGCCAGTTTGCCTTGAACTGCTGCTCGTTCTTAGCAGTTTTTTGGTCTTCTTTAGGTTCCGCTTGACAATAGCCCAGTATTTCTCAACTGGGCGGAGCTCTGGCGTGCTGGGAGGGTTCTTGTCCTTGGGAACCACCTGCACGTTGTTGGCGGCGTACCACTCCATGGCCTTTTTACCGTAATGGCAAGATGCCAAATCCGGCCAAAACAGTACGGAACAACCGTGTTTCTTCAGGAAAGGCAGCAGACGTTTATTCAAACACTCTTTCACGTAAATTTCTTGGTTGACAGTCCCGGAAGCTATGAAAATGCTGCTTTTCAAGCCACAGGTACAGATGGCTTGCCAACCCAGATATTTCTTTGCGAACTTTGACAGTTTTATGTGCTTGAAAATATCTGCTACCTTTCCCCTTCCTTTTGCCGTATAAAACTCCAGTCCCGGGAGCTGCTTGTAGTCGGCTTTGACGTAGGTTTCGTCGTCCATTACCACGCAGTCAAACTTCGGCAGCATCGTCGTGTACAGCCTCCGGGATCGCGCTTTGGCCGTCGTATTTTGTTTATCATCGCGATTTGGAGTCACTACCTTCTTGTAAGTCGATAGTCCGGCTCGTTTTTTGACTCGATGCACGGTTGTAGACGATACACCCAGCTTATTTGCGGCATCTCGGAGAGAGAGGTTAGGGTTCCGCTTGAAACTACCGGCAACTCTCTTTGTCGTCTCAGCGGCTTCCGGTTTTCGATTTCCCCCCGATCCAGACTTCCTGGCTGTCGACAAACGTTCCCCAAACACTTTAATTACATTGGTAACGATTGATTTGGCAACTTTTAGCGATTTTGCCAGCTTTGCGTGCGAGTAGCTCGGATTTTCGGGATGCGCGAGCAAAATTTTGATACGCTGCTCTTCTTGCTTGGACGGCATTTTGACAACTGAAGAGTGAATTCCAAATTCAAAATAGGAGCAACATTCTACACACACACACCTTCAAAATGAGGGGTGTTCAGGTTTTTTAAATGCAAAATTGAAAGAAATACGTCAAGTTTATATTGACCAAATTTTGACCGTATCACCCTTTATGGTCTCTAACAACCATGCAAAAATTGGTCCACATCGGTCCATAATTATATATAGTCCCCATATAAACCGATCACCAGATTTGACCTCCGGAGCCTCTTGGAAGACCAAAATTCATCTCATTCAGTTGAAATTTGGTACGTGGTGTTAATATATGGTTTCAAACTCGCATGCAAAAATTGGTCGGTATCGGTCCATAATTATATATAGGCCCCATATAAACCGATCCCCAGATTTGACCTCCAAAGCCACTTGGAAGAGCAAAATTCTTCCAATTCGATTGAAATTTTTTACGTGATGTTAATATATGGTTTCCAACAACCATGCAGGAAATGGTTCCTATCGGTCCATAATTATATATAGCTCCCATATAAACCGATCCCTAGATTTGGTTTTGGAGCCTCTTGGATGAGCAAATTTCATCCGAGTGAGTTGAAATTTGGTACATTGTGCTAGTAAATGTCGTTAACAACCATGCCTAACTAGGTCCATATCGGTCTATAGTTATATATATATCCCAATCACACAAAAATTGGTCCATATCAAGTTCATAATTGTATATAGCACCCATATAAGCGACCCCCATATTTCAATTCTGGCTCTCTACGTACCGTGCAAATAGTCCATATCGATTCGTAATTATTTGTAGACTTAACTATACATAACATTTTTGTCTAATATATACCACGTATGGACTAACTCACAATTTAGGAAACGGTGTTAAGAAGTTCTAAGATAACACAACCCAAGTAATTCGATTGTGGATGACAGTCTTTCGTAGAAGTTTCTACGCAATCCATGGTGGAGGGTACATAAGATTCGGCCTGACCGAACTTACGGCCGTATATACTTGTTTTTTTTTTTTTTTTTTTTTTTTAAATTTCTCCATTCAAGGCACAGCTTCTAAAACAATGCAAAGGACCCAAAAACGTAGTACTTCGGTCCTGTGACAAGCCCATGTAAAATTCATTAGAAATGATCCAAGTTTGCACTACATCTGGATCACAAGTTGGGTGTCCAAACTACTTTTTTGGCAGCTCTTTCTTTGTTGGGTTAGTTGGTTGGTTAGTCGGTCTTTTAATCTAACACACAAAACATTTTTTTTTCTCATTCAATCACGAAATTAATTGATCCCATTAATTATACCCTCCACCATAGGATGGTGGAGGGTATAATTGTCATTCCGTTTGTAACACATCGAAATATTGCTCTAAGACCCCATAAAGTATATATATTCTGGGTCGTGGTGAAATTCTGAGTCGATCTAAGCATGTCCGTCCGTCCGTCCGTGTGTCCGTCTGTCCGTCTGTCCGGCTGTCCGTCCGTCTGTGGAAATCACGCTAAGTTCCGAACGAAACTAGCTATCGACTTGAAACTTGGCACAAGTAGTTGTTATTGATGTAGGTCAGATGGTATTGAAAATGGGCCATATCGGCCCACGTTTACGTATAGCCCCCATATAAACCGTTCCCCAAATTTGGCTTGCGGAGCCTTCCGGAGCAACAAAATTCATGCGATCCGGTTGAAATTTGGTACGTGGTCTAAGTATACGGTATCTAACAACCATGCAAAAATTGGTCCATATCGGTCCATAATTATATATAGCCCCCATATAAACCGATCCCCAGATTTGACCTCCGGAGCCTCTTGGAGGGGCAAAATTCATCCGATCCGGTTGAAATTTGGTACCTGATGTTAGTATACGGTCTCTAACAACCATGCAAAAATTGGTCCATATCGGTCCATAAATATATATAGCTCCCATATAAACCGATCCCCAGATTTGATCTCCGGAGCCTCTTGGAGGAGCAAACTTCATCCTACCCGATTGAAATTTGGTACGTGGTGTTAGTATATGGTCTCTAACAACCATGCAAAAACTGGTCCATATCGGTCCATAATTATATATAGCTCCCATATAAACCGATCCCCAGATTTGACCTCCGGAGCCTCTTGGAGGGGCAAAATTCATCCGATCCGTTTGAAATTGGGTACCTGATGTTAGTATACGGTCTCTAACAAGCATGCAAAAATTGGTCCATATCGGTCCATAATTATATATAGCTCCTATATAAACCGATCCCCAGATTTGAACTCTGGAGCCTCTTGGATGAGCAAAATTCATCCGATCCGTTTGAAATTGGGTACCTGATGTTAGTATACGGTCTCTAACAAGCATGCAAAAATTGGTCCATATCGGTCCATAATTATATATAGCTCCTATATAAACCGATCCCCAGATTTGAACTCTGGAGCCTCTTGGATGAGCAAAATTCATCCGATCCAATTGAAATTTAGTACGTGGTGTTAGTATATGGTCTCTAACAACCATGCAAAAATTGGTCCATATCGGTCCATAATTATATATAGCTCCCATATAAACCGATCCCCAGATTTGACCTCTCGAGCCTCTTGGAGGAGCAAAAGTCATCCGATGCGGTTGAAATTTGGTACATTTCGTTAGTATATGGCTTCTAACAGCCATGTAAAAATTGTCAAATTTTATTACTATAGAAAGTTTTGTCAAAATTTCATTTCTGTAGAATGTTTTGTAAAAAGTTTATTTCTATAGCAATGTTTGTCAACATTTTATTTCCATAGAAAATTTTGTCAAAATTTTATTTCTATAGAAAATTTTGTCAAGTTTTTATTTCTATAGAAAATTTTGTCAAAATTTTATTTCTATAGAAAATTTTGTCAAAATTTTATTTCTATAGAAAATTTTGTCAAACTGAATTATATACGTATTTAATCGGCCTTTTTTTTTGTTTAATATATACCCCTTATGGACTAACTTACAATTTAGAAGACAGTGTTAAAAAGTTTTACGATACCTTGCCATCGGCAAGTGTTATCGCAACCCAAGTAATTCGATTGTGGATGACAGCCTTTAGTAGAAGTTCCTACGCAATCCATGATGGAGGGTACATAAGATTCGGCCTGGCCGAACTTACGGCCGTATATACTTGTTTTTTAATTGAAATGTCTTCAAATAATTAAAATTTTAATTGGGCATAAAAAATAGCCGATTACAAAATTAATTGGTTTCATTAGTAAATTTTAATTAATTTTTTTTTAATTAATTCAATTAAAATTTAAATTAATTGGAAATATTTTGTTGATATTTTTTCTGTGAACATAGACTCCATATAGACGACAATGACCTTTATCACAACCTATGTAAGTAATTCGATTGTGGATGACAGTCTTTAGGAGAACTTTGTCTCACAAGCGATGGTGAAGGGTACATAAGATTCGGTTTGGCAGAACTTTTGGCCATATACATAGACCCCTTAGACCCCTCCAGAAAAATTTTAGCCCCCCCCACAATTTGAAAACCTATTTACGATTTTCCATTGTTTTTATATATCCAGCAAAAAAGCGTTACCAAAAAAGTAATGAAAATGTTCTTTTTGGATCCGGAAGTGGTGAAAAATCGTCGCAGAAGTTATGAATTTAACATGGGCTTGTCCTAGGGCGGATGTCCACCATTTCAACAGCTGTTGCACTGAATTTGAATCACTTTTTAGGGTGTGATCTGAATTCAGTGTTTTGAATGTGAATTAAAAATTTGTGTGATATTTTTCCAAATAAAAAATTGTTATTTTTTTTAATGCATTCTTACACAGAATCGTTTGACCTCGAACATTTCCAAAAATTATCGATATTTCTAGAATAGATTTGGCTTTTTTGCGGCAAAATGTTATTAATTTTTACCCTTTTTAACGTATTTAAAAAAATACCCATTAAAAATATGAAAAAAATTTGTAGAAATTGAATTTAAAAACTTACTGTATAGCTAAAACAATTAGCATCTTAATGAGGACATTTTTGGAAGTGCTTTTACCATAAAGTTGTGTCTTTAGAACAACTTCCATTTTTTTTTTGCTGGGAAAATTTATGGAACTATTAGTTACTTTATTATAAATTAATTGTCTAGTTGTGTTGAAGTCTGACTTTTTATTCATTTTTATAAAATAAGATATTAACCCTCTAATGCCCCACACAAGAAAAATTTGTACGGTAAAGTTCAGTATATGCTGCAAAGCCTCTTGAACAGTTTTAACGAAATTTTCTTTTTATTTTACCCATTTTTGTTGGCTTAAGGTGTGTTTTACTAAAGGCTTCCTCGAAGCCTTTTTACTAAAGGCGAAGCCCGCCTAAATGCAGGATTGGGCATTAGAGGGTTAAGTGAATCTATAACTTCAGTCTATTAATTTTTAGCTAGGGGGCTATAGCCCCCACTAGGAAAATTGTCTAGCTACGCTAATGGCCATATATACTTATTTAGAAATAGAACTTTAAGTAATTCAGAAAAATGGATTTTTTTTTTTTAAATATTAAATTTTGAAAAACTAATCTTTTGATATATCGAAGAAAATTCAAAATGTCTGTCCCACTGTGTGAGATTTCTCCTGTAGTGACCCATGTACAAAAAGTCATACTTTTCGTACAAATTTAGTACAACACTACATTTTTATTTTTTCCGCCATACCATAAAACAGTAATGAATGGTTTCTCAAAAATCTCCTCCCCGGACCCATTATGTTCTGCTTCTGTTGGCCTAATCCATGCACTAACCCATGTAGAATAAATAGTTTTGAGCGATACAAAAAAACCGGATGAGAATGTGGAAATCTGAAACAGCTTGGACAATATATCAAGATTTTTTCCCATAAAACAAGAACAGTAATTATAGTGTAAAATAAAATATTTGGAACATGTACAAAATGTACATTCTTGAATATATTTGGTACACCTATTAGTCCAGATCACATCATAGATTAAAGAAAAAATATGAAAATATTTTAGCCTTGATATATTCGAGGACTTCAATCCCTTTTTGAGATTTTACTATAATTGCTGCTACTTGCTATGCTGCTCACTTGCTATGATATTCACCATTATCTCCTTTCTCTAGAGTTTACAACCAGGGGGGTCATATTAAATGAGTACGGCGAGTACACTGCATTTTATTAACATTTCCCCTTGTCTCCTATAATCCCCAACATAAGCCCTCTTTCAACTGGTCCATAGCCTATGTATTTGGCTGACACCAGCACTTCGATTAAATCCTTTTGCATTTTGTGTCAATGAGTTGAAATGAAAGGACACATGTGTGTGTGCTACCCCATATATCCTGAAGTCTTCTACTGTCATCCAAATGCCAGAGGAAATTGCACGACAGGGGGATATATGAATAATATTTTGTTGTATTATGATGCACATTTGTAAGGATTTATTTGCATTTTGTCATGCGGATTGGGGTCGCAATCATTGACACTGGGAGGTTCTATGGATATTGCAACAATTTCTCTTTATCAGTAACTCACCGAGAGAGGATTTTGTGTGTGTGTGTGCATTTTATTGCTTGGTATTGGGACTGGCACAGCTGCATTAAAGCATCGAGGATAACCATGTGGATTTTCCCAAAATGACACACTTATTGCATTTCCGTTTATATCACATAAAGTTTTCCAGTGGGGATGCGAAGAGGTAATGGTATTAGGGCCTTTACCAAGAGATAATGAAAATAATCGTTGGCCCTACAATAGAGGCACAGCAACATTTTCTATAGAAATAAAATTTTGACAAAATTTTCTACAGAAATAAAATTTTGACAACATTTTATATAGAAATAAAATGTTGACAAAAATTTCTATAGAAATAAAATTTGGACAAAATTTTCTATAGCGATTACATTTTGAAAAAAATTTTAATAGAAATTTTGACAAAATTTTCTATAGAAATAAAATTTTGACAAAAATTTCTATAGAGTTTAAATTTGGAAAAAATTTTTAATAGAAATAAAATTTTGACAAAATTTTCTTAGAAAATAAAATTTCGACAAACTATTCTGTAGAAATAAAATTTTGACAAAATTTTCTATAGAAATAAAATGTTGACTAAATTTTCTATAGAAATAAAATTTTGACAAAATTTTCAATAGAAATAAAATTTTGACAAAATTTTCTATAGAAATACATTTTTTACAAAATTTTCTATGGAAATAAAATTTTGACAAAAATTTCTATAGAAATAAAATTTATACAAAATTTTCTATAGAGTTTAAATTTGGAAAAAAATTTTAATAGAAATAAAATTTTGACAAAATTTTCTTAGAAAATAAAATTTCGACAAACTATCCTGTAGAAATAACATTTTGACAAAATTTTCTATAGAAATAAAATGTTGACTAAATTTTCTATAGAAATAAAATTTTGACAAAATTTTCTATAGAAATAAAATTTTTAAAAAATTTTCTATGGAAAAAAAATGTTGACAACATTTTCTATAGAAATACATTTTTGATAAAATTTTCTATAGAAATAAAATTTTGACAAAATTTTCTATAGAAATAAAATTTTGACAAAATTTTCGATAGAAATAAAATTTTGTCAAAATTTTCTATGGAAATAAAATTTCAACAAAATTTTTTAATAGAAATAAAATTTTTTTACAAAATTTTCTATGAAAATAAAATTTCGACAAACTGTTCTGTAGAAATAAAATTTTGTTAAAAATTTCTATAGAAGTAAAATTTGAACAAAATTTTCTATAGAGAGTACATTTTTAAAAATGTTTTAATACAAAAACAAGTATATACGGCCGTAAGTTCGGCCAAGCCGAAGCTTATGTACCCTACACCATGGATTGCGTAGAAACTTCTACTGAAGACTGTCATCCACAATCGAATTACTTGGGTTGCAGTAACACTTGCCGATGGCAAGGTATCTTAAAACTTCCTAACACCGTAATATATACCACATAGTCCATACGTGGTATATATTAAACTAAAAAAGGCCGATTAAATACGTATATAATTAAGTTTAAAGTTTCTATAGAAATAAAATTTTGACAAAATAAAAAAAAAAATTGGATAAAATTTTCCATAGAAATAAAATTCTGACAATATTTTCTATAGAAATAAAATTTTGACAAAACGTTCTATAGAAATAAAATTTTAACAAAATTTTCTATATAAATAACAGTTTGACAATGTTTTCTGTGAAAATAAAATTTTTGTAGATTATTTTTGGCAACCATGATTATGAACCGATAAGGACCGATAAGGATTGGGGATCGCCTATGTATAACTATAGACCGATATGGACCAATTTTGGCATGGTTATTAGCGTCCTTATACTAACACCACGTTGCAAATTTCAATCGGATCGGATGAATTTTGCTCCTCTAAGAGGCTCCGGAGATCAAATCTGGGGAACGGTTTATATGGGGGCTTTATATAATTATGGACCGATATGGACCAATTCTTGCGTGATTGTTGAAGACCACATTCTAACACCACGTTCCAAATTTCAACCGGATCGGATGAATTTTGCTCCTCCAAGAGGCTCCGGAGAACAAATCTGGGGATCGATTTATATGGGGGCTATATATAATTATGGACCGATATGGACCAATTCTAGTATGGTTGTTAGAAACAATGTACTAACACCACGGACCAGCCGGATCGGATGAAATTTGCTTCTCTTAGAGGCTCCGCAAGCCAAATCGGGGGATCGGTTTATATGGGGGCTATATGTAATTATTGACCGATATGGACCAATTTTTGCGTGGTTGTTAGAGACCATATACTAACACCACGTACCAAATTTCAGCCGGATCGGATGAAATTTGCTTCTCTTAGAGGGTCTGCAAGCCAAATTTGGGGGTCCGTTTATATGGGGGCTATACGTAAAAGTGGACCGATATGGCCCATTTGCAACACCATCCGACCTACATTAATAACAACTACTTGTGCCAAGTTTCAAGTCGATAGCTTGTTCGTTCGGAAGTTAGCGTGATTTCAACAGACGGACGGACGGACATGCTCAGATCGACTCAGAATTTCACCACGACCCAGAATATATATACTTTATGGGGTCTTAGAGCAATATTTCGATGTGTTACAAACGGAATGACAAAGTTAATATACCCCATCCTATGGTGGAGGGTATAAAAAAATTTGACAAAATTTTCTATAGACATAAAATATTGACAAAATTTTCTATAGACATAAAATTTTTACAAAATTGTTGATAGAAATAAAATTTGGACAAAATTTTCTATAGTTTTTAATAGAAATAAAATTTTAACAAAATTTTCTATGAAAATAAAATTTCGATAAACTATTCTGTGAAAATAAAATTTTGAAAACATTTTGTATTGAAATAAAATTTTGCAAAAATTTTAAATAGAAATAAACTTTTGGCAATAGTTACTATGGGAATAAAATTTGGTCAAAAATTTTTATAGAAATAAAATTTGGTCAAAATTTTCTATAAAAATTAAATTTTAAAAATTTTTTCGTAGAAATAAAATGTTGACAAATTTTAACACTTTGACTGAATTTTCTAAAGAAATAAAATTTTGACAAAATTTTATATAGACATAAAATTTTCCAAAGTATGAATTTTTGTTTGGTAGTTTGTGTTTCTTTCGTTTTTTTCCCCAAATTTTGCTAAAGTATTTTTGGCTCGAGTGGCAACCTTGATTCCAACACCTATTCAATTCAATTCTTCAATGGACTACATAAATGGGCTTACATTTTATAAGCTCTTCGACTTAAAAAGTCCTCTAACAGAGTCCATAGTTAATACGTCAAGAGACAATACCACGTATGTCCTTTGGTCTCTTCCAAGCCCTTAGATCTCTTCTTCAGCGGTCTGCATTAAGGGGCTATATTTTTATAAGCCCTTCCTCTGACAAAGTCCATTGCCTATACCTCTCTGGACAATACCACGGTATGTCCTTTTATTTATGTAAATAACCTATAATGTGTTCTATTTGCATATGGGTTGGGGTTCTACGAGTATAGCATAACCTGTCGTATATGTGGTGCCTCTTATTGTTTGTCTTTGGCAAGGACCTTGTAATACCTGCTAGTACTATGACTTCTCCCCCCGTATGATGTATTCACATACTGGCTGTGATCCATGATTTTGATAAAAGCCGCGAGTAGCATTTGCAAATATCAACATTCTCGTATATTTGTCGTATGTGCATACATTTGTTGCCCCTGCGCATTGTTGGCTTTTACGAATGTTAATTTTTCAATATTTGCTCATTTCCTTTGTGCATTTTTCAATTTGTAAACCGAAAAATGTTGCAGTGCTATATACGGAACAGTGGGAGGAAATTGTGAAAACGGGGAATTTATTTTAATGCTATTTTTTATTAATTGGGATGTACATTGGTGAAATCGCTAGAATATCCATGCATAGGGGTTCAGGTTCTACACTAAAAAAATAATAATAATACTAATAATAAGAAAATTGGCCCAGCATACACTATTCAAACTCTATCTAAATCTTCCATGAAGACAGCTTGACTATGCACCATTTTTGTCTGAGTCGAATTTTTGACAAAATTTCTATAGCAACAAAATTTGATAAATTTTTCCATAGAATAAAATTTTGACAAAATTTCCCATAGAAATAAAATTTTGTCAGATTTTCTTTAGAACTAAAATTTTGACAAAATTTCCTATGTAAATAGAATTTTGACAAAATTTTCTGTAGAAATAAAATTTTGACAAAATTTTCTATAGAAATAAAATTTTGACAAAATTTTCCAAAGAAATTAAATTTTGACAAAATTTTCCATAGAAATAAAATTTTGACAAATTTTCTATAGAAATAAAATTTTGACAAAATTTTCCAGAAATAAAATTTTAACAAAATTTTCCATAGAAATAAAGGTTTGACACAATTTTCTATAGAAATAAAATTTTGACAATTTTTTCCATAGAAATAAAATTTTGACAAAATTTTCCATAGAAATAAAATTTTGACAAAATTTTCCATAGAAATAAAATTTTGACACAATTTTCTAAGAAATAAAATCTTGACAAAATTTTCCATAGAAATAAAATTTTGACAAAATTTTCTAAAGCTATAAAATTTTGACAAAATTTTCAATAGAAATAGAATTTTGACACATTTTCCTATAGAAATAAAATTTTGACAAAATTTTCCAAGAAATAAAATGTTGAAATTTTCTAAGAAATAAAATTTTCTATAGAAATGAAATTTTGATAATATTTTCTATAGAAATAAAATTTTGACAAATTTTCTAAAGAAATACAATTTTAAATATTTTTTACAGAAATACAATTTTTACAAAATATTCTATAGAAATAAAATTTTGACAAAGTTATCTATAGAAATAGAAATGTCATAAATTTTCTATAGAAATAAAATTTTGACAAAAAATATTTAAGAGAAAAAAAATTTTGCGAATATTTTCTATAGCAATAAAATTTTGAGAACATTTCTACAGAAATAAAATTTTTGACAAACTTTTCTATAGCTATAAAATTTTGACAAAAGTTTCCATAGAAATAAAATTTTGACAAAATTTTCAATAGAAATAAAATTTTGGCAAAATTTTCGATAGAAATGAAATTTTGACAAAATTTTCAATAGAAATAAAATGTTGACAAAAGTTTCAATAGAAATTAAATTTTGACAAAATTTTCCTTAGAAATAAAATTTTGACAAATTTTCTATAGAAATAAAATTTTGACAAAATTTTCTTTGGAAGAAGTAGAATTTTGACACAATTTCCTATAGAAATAAAAATTTGATAAAAGTTTCGATAGAAATTAAATTTTGACAAAATTTTCGATAGAAATTAAATTTTGTGAATAAAATTTTGACAAAACTTTCTATAGAAATAAAATTATGACTTATTTTCTAAAGAAATACAATTTTGAAAAATATTTAAGAGAAATAAAATTTTCCGAATATTTTCTATAGCAATAAAATTTTGAGAAAATTTTTATAGAAATAAAATTTTGAGAAAATTTTTATAGAAATAAAATTTTGACAAACTTTTCTATAGCTATAAAATTTTGACAAAATTTTCAATAGAAATGAATGGCCTGTTCCTGTATATCGAACAAAAACTCATTCGAAAGAAAGGCAGTCACTCGAATTCGTATGAATTTGGGTTTTTCTATTTTTGAAAGTTCGTTTCGTTTGTAGGAGAATACATTGATTATCCAAAATGAGTATTTTCAAATTTTTGGCCTGAGAATTCAGTCAAATGTTAACAATGTTTTTACTTTTTTCTTGACACTTATTGTATATGATCGTTTATTACTCGACAACAAAATATGAAGTGACTTGCCTTTCGAAATAGAAGAACAAAAATCAATTTTCTTTCGTTTGGAATACGAAAGAAACCTTTCGTTCGATATACAGGAACAGGCCAGAAATGTTGATAAAAGTTTCAATAGAAATAAAATGTTGATAAAATTTTCTATAAAAATAAAATTTTGATAAAAGTTCCTTTAGAAATAACATTTTCTATAGAAATAAAGTTTTGACAAAATTTTCTATACAAATAAAATTTTGACAAAATTATCTATAGAAAAACAAATTTGACAAAATTTTCTAAAGAAAGACAATTTCTAACAATTTTTCTATAGAAATAAAATTTTTACAAAATATTCTATAGAAATGAAATTTTTACAAAATATTCTATAGAAATAAAATTTGGCAAAATTTTCTATAGAATTAAATTTTTGAAAAAGTTATCTATAGAAATAGAATTTCGATAAATTTTTGTATAGAAATAAAATTTTGACAAAATTTTCTATAGAAATAAAATACAAATAGAGCACGTACGAGTATATCAAGTAGACAGACAGATGGACATTGTTAGGCCGTAGAAGTTCGCCCTGATCAATAAACGAGATTGCAAACTTTTCTATGATAATGATAATAAAGAGTGCTAATGCGAGGCATAATTTGGTGAGAACTAACCTAATCGGCCGTTGGCATAATATATTCGAGTTTACTCCTAGTGTTTTCAAACTCGTGTATGGCACCGCCTAAAATTATGCAAATAAATTTGTCTTCGCTCGGAAAACCTAATTACTCCCTACCGCTGTGCCATTTTAGTGGCAAATTTGCTACTTAATATTAGAAGCGTTGATACCTCTGTACCACTTTTTGTAGAGCCACTTAGTGACACTTTTTTACATATTTGTGCCACTTTTTTATGAAGTTTTGTCACTTTATTCCTTTTAAAATTAAAATTATTACTTTTGCAATAAAATAAATTCCTTTTAAAAGATTTTATAAATTTTGCATGCCAGACATATGCAAAGTTACGTGCTTTTCTCATTCATACGCAACAGTCAATATTCGACTTCTCGTGGCGAAAATTCTTTTGATACCGGGTTTAATTTACGGATCTGAACTCTTTGCAAATTGTGACTCCGTGAGCAATAATAGACTTAATTTGGCATTCAATAGTATAGTTTGCTATGTGTATGGGCTACGAAGGACCGATCATATTTCGCATGTTAGAGACTCCCGCTTTGGCTTTAGTTTTAATACCCTGCTTAATGTCAAGGCGTTAGTATTTCTAAATAAATTGATTTACAAACGAAAACCAAGTTACCTCTATGAGAGAATTCGGTTTATCAGATCTGATAGAAATAGGAATATAATATCGTTTAGAAGGACAAGTCTTGTATCCGAATGGCAGTTCTTTATTGGCACAATACGTCTGAATTGTTGAGATAATTTGAATTTATATGGAAACAAATGGTTTCCCACTTTGTATTTTTTCTTTATGAAAAAGAGTGACATTTTTGTGCAACTTTTTTCAAATGGTTATGCCACCATTTATTGTGAGTGCCACGATTTGTGCCACTCTTTAAAAAGTCTCAACAGTAATGCCGCCTTCACCTTTTATATAGAATTGGATTGGTTAATTACTCTGCAGGCTTGCTAGATTTCGCTTCTATTATTCGCTCAGAAAAGGGATAATATCAAGTACAGGAGATATTATCTGCTTAAACCAACCCAAGGGGAACTGGCTTCCCTATAAACCTTTTTGAGCACTTATAAAGTAAAAAATTCCATCACTTTTGGTGGCACCAAAAACATTGCATTAACCAATCCAATTTTGGTCATTTATTTGTTAATTAAAGACTTGATTAACAATAATGCCCCCCCCCCCCCCCCAACGAATATTGAAATGTCATTGGACACAAAAATAAATCAACTTGAATGACAGATGTCAGGCGCAACCGACCACAACCCAATTGCGAAACATGTAAGACATCATGTATTTCGGAATCGATTGTGTTCATGGGACAAACATACGACACTCCTACAAATTCTCATATTTCAAAGTAAGAAACCAAAGAATTTTATTAAACATAAATTAAATAAAATTATTAACTATTTTGCTAGACAACTAACATGAAATGAATTTTTATTGCAAATTGTTTTACAAAATCACATAAAGCGTATAGAAATAAAAACAAGAAAAAGTTGTATTTTGCAAAGTTACCTAGAGCTAAGGGTCACAATCATGTTAATCATGCAGAGCTTTAGCTAACACTCCCAGACAATCAGGGGAATATTGGCAGACAGACAGAACCCAAAGACCAAAGCAAAACTGGCTACTGGACGGACAGAAAGTGTTGGAGGAGTTTTGAGACACCCCCCTAAAAGAAAAAAAAACATGTTTCTATGAATTGTATGTTAATGGAGTACGTGAGCGCGCATTTATGTCACATAAATTCCATTTACACATACAACGCTATGGACACATAGACATGCATATAAAAATATTCTCACAGACTCTTAGTGTTACCAGTGTACCTTGTAAGATGAAGCTTTTATTTGAAATAGTTTCGCCCCTCACTTGGAAATAGTTATTTTTTGATTATTTTTTCTTGTATATGTACAATAGGGTGACCATCCTATTCTATTTGTGACAAAATTTCTTATAGAAATAAAATTTTGAGAAAAATTACCTATGGCAAAGACATTTTGACAAAATTTCCTATGGCAGAGAAATTTAGAAAAATGTTTCTATGGTAAAGAAATTTTTGCAAAATTTCCTATAGCAAAGAAATTTCGATTAAATTTCCTACGTCAAAGAAATTTTGACAAAATTGTCAATAGAAATGAAATTTTCACAAAATTTCCTATGTCAAAGAAATTTTGATTAAATTTCCTATGGCAAAGAAATTTTGACAAAATTTCCAATAGAAATGAAATTTTAACAAAATTTCCTATGCCATAGAAATTTTGATTAAAATTCCTATGGCAAAGAAATTTTGACAAAATTTCCTATGGCAAAGAAATTTAGAAAAATGTTTCTATGGTAAAGAAATTTTTACAAAATTTCCTATGGCAAAGAAATTTCGATTAAATTTCCTACGTCAAAGAAATTTTGACAAAATTGTCAATAGAAATGAAATTTTCACAAAATTTCCTATGTCAAAGAAATTTTGATTAAATTTCCTATGGCAAAGAAATTTTGACAAAATTTCCAATAGAAATGAAATTTTTACAAAATTTCCTATGCCATAGAAATTTTGATTAAAATTCCTATGGCAAAGAAATTTAGACAAATGTTCTTATGGTAAAGAAATTTTTACAAAATTTCCTATGGCAAAGAAATTTCGATTAAATTTCCTACGGCAAAGAAATTTTAACACAATTGTCAATTGAAATGAAATTTTCACAAAATTTCCTATGGCAAAGAAATTTTGATTAAATTTCCTATGGCAAAGAAATTTTGACAAAATTGCCAATAGAAATGAAATTTTCACACAATTTAATATGGCAGAAAAATGTTGATAAAATTTCCTATGGCAAAGAAGTTTTTACAAAATTTCCTATGGCAAAGAAATTTTGATAAAATTTCCAATAGAAATGAAATTTTGATTAAATTTCCCAAGGCAAAGAAATTTTGTCAAGTTTCCTATGGCAAAGAAATTTTCACAAAATTTCCTTTAGCAAAGAAATTTAGAAAAATTTCGTATAGAAATTAAATTTTGACAAAATTTTATATAGAAATGAAATTTTAACAAAATTTCCTATGGCAAACAAATTTTTAGAAAAATGTCCTGTGACAGAGAAAGTTTAATTAAGTTTCCTATAGAAATGAAATTTTGACAAAATTTCGTCTTGCAAAGAAATTTTAACAAAATTTTCTATGACAAAGAAATATTGCCAAATTTTCTATGTCAAAGACAGTTGGACAAAATTTCCTGTGACAAAGTTTGACAAAATTTCCTATAGAAATTAAAACTTAACAAAACTTCCTATGGCAAAGAAATGTTGACAAAACTTCTTATGGCAGAGGAATTTTATCCAAATTTTCTATTGAAATTAAATTTTGTCAAAATTTCTTATGGCGACAAATCTTGACAAAATTTCCTATAGCAAAGGAATTTTGACAAAATTTCGTATAAAAATGAAATTTTGACAAAATTTCTTATGTCAAAAAAAATTTGAGGAAAATTTTCTGTGACAGAAAAATTTTGATTAAATTTCCTATAGAAATGAAATTTTGACAAAATTTCCTATGGCAAAAAAAATCTTTCCAAATTTCCTATGTCAAAGACATTTTGACAAAATTTCTTGCCATAAAGAAAGTTTGAAAATAGAAATGAAATTCTTACAAAATTTCCTTTGACAAAAAAAATGGCAAAATCCTATGACAAAGTAAGTTTGACAAAATTTCCTATTGTAAAGAAATCTTGACAAAATTTCCTACGACAAAAAACTTTTGACAAAACTTCTTGCCATAGAACTGAAATTTTGACAAAATTTCCTTTGGCAATGAAATTTTGACAAAATTTCCCTCACTTGGAAATATTCATTTTTTGATTATGTTTTCTCGTATATATAAAATAGGGTGACCATCCTATTCTATTTTTGACAAAATTTCTTATAGAAATAAATTTTTGAGAAAAATTACCTATGGCAAAGAAATTTTAATAAAATTTCCCATGGTGACAAAAAGTTTAACAATATTTCCTATGGCAAATTAGTTTTGACAAAATTTCCTATGGCAAAGAAATTTTGATAAATTTTCCTATGGCAAAGAAACTTTCATAAAATTTCCTATAGCAAAGAAATATAGAAAAATGTTCCTATGGTAAACATATTTAGAAAAATATTCCTATGGTAAAGAAATTTTGATTAAATTGCCAATAGAAAAGAAATTTTCACAAAATTTCCTATGGCAAAGAAATTTTGATTAAATTTTCTATGGCAGAGAAATTTTGATAAAATTTCTTATGGCAAGGAAATTTTGATTAAATTGCCAATAGAAATGAAATTTTGATTAAATTTCCCAAGGCAAACACATTTTCACAAAATTTCCTATGGCAAAGAAATTTTGTCAAAATTTCCTATGGCAAAGAATTTTTCACAAAAAAATTCCTTTACCAAAGAAATTTAGAAAAATTTCGTATAGAAATTAAATTTTGACAAAATTTTGTAAAGAAATGAAATTTTAAAAAAATTGCCTATGGCAAAGAAATTTTGAGAAAAATGTCCTGTGGCATAGCAAGTATGATTAAATTTCCTATAGAAATGAAATTTTGACAAAATTTCGTCTTGCAAAGAAATTAAAAAAAAATTCCAATGACAAAGAAATCTTGCCAAATTTTTCTATGTCAAAGACAGTTGGACAAAACTTCCTATTACAAAGTTTGACAAAATTTTCTATAGAAATTAAAACTTAACAAAACTTCCTATGACAAAGAAATGTTGACAAAATTTCTTATTGTAAAGGAATTCTATCAAAATTTTCTATTGAAATTAAATTTTGTCAAAATTTCTTATGGCAAAAAATATTGACGAAATTTCCCATGGCAAAGGAATTTTCACAAAATTTCGTATAAAAATGAAATTTTGACAAAAAAATTTTGATAAAAATTTTCTGAGGCAGAGAAATTTTGATTAAATTTCCTATAGAAATGAAATTTTGACAAAATTTCCTATGACAAAAAAATCTTTCCAATTTTCCTATGTCAAAGACATTTTGACATAATTTCCCGTGATAAAGAAAGTTTGAAAGTAGAAATGAAATTTTGACAAAATTTCCTTTGGCAACAAAAAAAAAAAAAAAAAAAAAAAAATTATAAAATCCTATGGCAAAGTAAGTTTGACAAAATTTTAATTTCTATAGAAAATTTTGTCAAAATTTTATTTCTATAGAAAATTGTGACAAAATTTTATTTTTATAGAACTTGTTGTCAAAATTGTTTTTCTATAGAAAATTGTCACAAAATATTATAGTTAAAGAGAATTTTTTCGAATTTTGTCAAAATTTTATTTCTATAGAAAATTGGATGGTTTATGAAAATGAGGCAGATGAATCACACAATTTTCGTTTAAAGCGTTTGTGTTTGACAGTTGTCTTCCAAGAAATCATAAAAACCCAGCGCCACAAACGGATCACTCTTCACCTCGACAATGCGAAGTCGACTCAAGCAATAACATAGTTTGAAAACAATAAAGCTGTTTTCGATTAATAATATTTGTTTTTGTTCTCTTATCCCAAAATGTAAAAGAACCATCTTTAAAATGGTTCTTAGAAACCCATTAATTCCATTAAAACTAGCAAAAAACTGTTGGCTGTTGCATATCCTATTGCCAAGATGACCCTTGTAAAGGGTGATTCTTTTGAGGTTAGGATTTTCATGCATTAGTATTTGACAGATCACGTGGGATTTCAGACATGGTGTCAAAGAGAAAGATGCTCAGTATGCTTTGACATTTCATCATGAATAGACTTACTAACGAGCCACAACGTCGAATTTTCAGTGAATGGGCCCTAGAAAAGTTGGCAGAAAATCCGCTTTTTTATCGACAAATTTTGTTCAGCGATGAGGCTCATTTCTGGTTGAATGGCTACGTAAATAAGCAAAATTGCCGCATTTGGAGTGAAGAGCAACCAGAAGCCGTTCAAGAACTGCCCATGCATCCCGAAAAATGCACTGTTTGGTGTGGTTTGTACGCTGGTGGAATCATTGGACCGTATTTTTTCAAAGATGCTGTTGGACGCAACGTTACGGTGAATGGCGATCGCTATCGTTCGATGCTAACAAACTTTTTGTTGCCAAAAATGGAAGAACTGAACTTGGTTGACATGTGGTTTCAACAAGATGGCGCTACATGCCACACAGCTCGCGATTCTATGGCCATTTTGAGGGAAAACTTCGGAGAACAATTCATCTCAAGAAATGGACCGGTAAGTTGGCCACCAAGATCATGCGATTTGACGCCTTTAGACTATTTTTTGTGGGGCTACGTCAAGTCTAAAGTCTACAGAAATAAGCCAGCAACTATTCCAGCTTTGGAAGACAACATTTCCGAAGAAATTCGGGCTATTCCGGCCGAAATGCTCGAAAAAGTTGCCCAAAATTGGACTTTCCGAATGGACCACCTAAGACGCAGCCGCGGTCAACATTTAAATGAAATTATCTTCAAAAAGTAAATGTCATGGACCAATCTAACGTTTCAAATAAAGAACCGATGAGATTTTGCAAATTTTATGCGTTTTTTTTTTTTTTAAAAGTTATCAAGCTCTTAACAAATCACCCTTTATGTAGAAAAATATTCAGCAGCATGAATGAAATATTGAAACTACTATCACAACAAAAGCAGCAATGCTGTTAACTTCACTAAATTCATGTAAAATATGCGCACATGTGTCGCGCATTTTAATTAGATTTGAATTTCGACTCTGCTGCACCAACCCCAATCTCGTTATAGTTGAGCTACAACGCAACACTGATAGCTGTTTAATATTGAGTCGATATAACAGAGGATAATACTGCTTAACGTTTTCCCACACACTAGCACATACCCACTCAACTGCGTATCCACTAAACACACAGTTTGGTGTACATGTTCACATATTTGCAATGGTAATACATAAGTAATGCATGCCATAGAGTTTCACAGTAGCTTTAGGGATATGGAAATCGAAAATCATCTATAATAGAAATCATTTAAAGAAATTACATTTTGAGTAATTTTCTAGAGAAATATGTGGAGGTTTGTCACAATTTCATTTCTATAGGAAATTTTCTCAATAATTGATATCTAACGAAATTTTAATTCAGTTCTATAGAAAATGTTTAACAAAGTTTCATTTTTGACAAAAAATTAATTTCTATGGAAAATTTAATTTCTTTAGGAGATTTTTAAACAACTTCTCTACGAAATTTTCGTTTCCATATTATATTTTTTAAAATTTCTTTGTTTAGGAAATTTTGTTAAAATTTCTTTGCCAAAGGAAATTTTGTCAAAATTTCCTTTCCCCTAGAAAATTTTTTTACAATTTCTTAGCCATAGGAAATTTTGTCAAAATTTCTTTGCCATGGGAAATTTTCACAAAATTTCTTTGCCATAGGAAATTTTCTCAAAATTTCATTTCTATAAATAATTTTGTCAAAATTCCTTTGTCAGAGGAAATTTTGTCAAACTTACTTTGCCATAGGATTTTGTCATTTTTTTCCAAAGGAAATTTTGTCAAAAAGTAAAAATAAAAGTAAAATTTTGACAAAATTTTCTATAAAAATAAAATTTTGACAATTTTTCAAAAAAAATAAAATTTTGACAATATTTTCTATAAAAATATAATTTTGATAAAAATAATAAAATTTTGACAAAAATTTCTATAGTAATAAAATTTTGACAAAATTTTTTATAGTAATAAAATTTGGACAAATTTTCTTTAGAAATAAAATTTTGTATAGAAATAAAATGTTGTCACAGTTTTTTTTATATAAATTAAATTTTAAAAAAATTATAGAAATAAACTTTCTTACCAATGTTTCATAGGACAAAATTTTCTATAGAATAAATTTTTGACAAAATTTTCTATCAAAATATAACTTTGTCATACATTTTTTGACAAAAAATTTTTTAATAAAATTTTCTATAGAAATAAACTTTTGACAAAATTTGCTATAGAAATAAATTTTTGGCAAAATTTTCTATAGAAATAAAATTTTGACAAAATTTTCTATAGTAATACAACTTTGACAAAATTTTCTATAGTAATACAATTTTGACAAAATTTTGTATAAAAATAAAATTTCGAAAAAATTTTCTTTAGAAATAAAATTTCGAAAAAATTTTGGCAAAAATTTCCAGGGAAATAAAATTTTGATAAAATTTTCCATAGAAATAAAATTTTGACAAAATTTTCTATAGAAACATAATTTTAACAAAATTTTCTATAAACATAACATTTTGACAAAATTTTCTACAGAAACAACATTTTGACAAAATGTGAATTTTCTATATTGTCTATATGGACAAAATTTTGTATAGAAATCAAATTTTGACAAAATTTGCTATAGAAATAAAATTTTGTCGCAATTTTTTATAGGAATAAAATTTTGTCACAATTTTTTATAGAAATAACATTTTGACAAAATGTTCTATAGAAATAAAATTTTGACAAAATTTTCTATAGAAATAAAATTTTGACAAAATTTTCTATAGAAATAAAATTTTGACAAAATTTTCTATAGAAATAAAATTTTGACAAAATTTTCTGTAGAAATAAAATTTTGAGAAAATTTTCTATAGAAATAAAATGTTGACAAAATTTTATGTAGAAATAAAATTTTGAGAAAATTTTCTATAAAAATAAAATGTTGACAAAATTTTCTATACCAGTCAAATTTTTACAAAGTTTTTTATAGTAAGTTTTTATATGCCTCATTTTCATAATCCATCCAATTTTCTATAGAAATAAAATTTTGTCACAATTTTCTGTAGAATTAAAATTTTGTCAATATTTTCTGTAGAAATAAAATTTTGCCAAAATTTTCTATGGAAATAAAATTTTGACAACATTTTCTATAGAAATAAAATTATTACAATATTTGCGATAAAATTAAAATGTTGACCAATTTTTTTTTTTATAGAAATGACAGTTGAACAAAAACTGTAAACTAACATTTTTTTGTTTGGTAGATTTTTGGTATTTTTTTTTTTCAAATTTTGATAAAATATTTTTGAACCGAGTGGCAACCGTGATAGTAGACCTGGTATGCTCTTGTAATCTCTAGTTAGCACATAAGGGGAAAAACTCCTTTAAATGAATTACTCTACTAAAAATCCTTTTCGATTTAATTTTTTCTATTGTAAATTCTCAGTCTGTAATATATTACATACAATTTGATCCCATAAACACAATGGATATTAAACATTTTCTTTAATTATCACAAAATTAATATTAGTCATACGTTCCGATGTGCTATAAATGAAATTAAATGTAAATTATGTGATTGGCTATACCGAGAATCTGTCTCATTTTCTTTACCCATCCTTATCTGTAGTAGACCCTGTACGCTTAGCTCAGCTTGCATTTTGATTCAATAGCTCCCAAAAATACTATATATATTAAGGATTTTCTCTAGTTATTATATAATTAATATAAATCATACGTTCCGGTGTACCAAAAGGGGAAATGTCATTTAAATGAGTTACTGTAACAAAAATACTTTTTGATTTATAATTTTTTGTCTATTGTAAGTTCCCGGTTTGTAATATATTACAATCATATTAACACAATTTACAAGCCATACACATAAGTTTATTAAACATAACTCCATCTTTGGTGACATTAAATTATGTTCACATAAATGTTATATGGGAAACCCTGAGGTCATTCTTTATTCCAAAATATAACTTCCTCCGGTGGTAAGGCAAGCATTCGGTTTGGCAATGCAGCCTTGGACAATATGGAGTTAGTAATGCTACTTGCTACATGCGGTGGTTACATATTACTCCAGCAACGATGGGTAAATTATGCTTTACTACGTAGAAATTTATGGCCATACATTGGCCGCTGCCAAACATGACTGCGTGTGTTTGCGCCTATATTAATATGTTCTCCTCTAGGAGCTATAATATATGCCCATAGCATTGCCCCCGTCAAGCTAAGAAGTCCATATGGTATGGCTGGTATGAACTTAAGAGTCCATGCCACCATGGGCCATTGCAAATTTGTTCAGGTAGTTTGCTGCTGCTGGTGCTGGTGCTGCACTTGCAGTCATTTATTGCATTGGCCATCAATGAAGTGGAAGACACTACCATGAATGCTTAAATGAATGGTTCGATGGAACAACGTTATTCAAGCGGAAATGTCAAATCACAGAATAATATTTATTGGGAAAAGGCGATGGCAAAGACGACAAGAAGGTAGTTTGGCCAAATTGCAATTATTGCATTTTTAATATATGGCCGAACCGAATGCCATGTCATTGTCATACCAGGTAATTGGCTACATGCAAATGCTTAATGATCGGGAGTAAATATGCAAATTATTATGCAGAATTGCAGTTGTAATTAACCAAAAGAAGTGCATATAATGGCGGGTGTTTGTATGCTTTTGGGGACGAACGGTCAAAGAAATGGTCTTGATAATGGCTATTAAATGACAGTATTTATTTATTTAAAATAAAACAAAGAAATTTGGAAAAAGCCACACAGAGATAAGCCAAATATTTAATGGGTTTTTCTGAGATTTCATTATATCGACTACAACAAGAAAGAATCGTAGGAGTACGAAATACATGCTATGGATGGATGGTGTTATGAAAAAATAAAACTTTGGTCGAAAGTGTGAAGAAGACTTTTGTTTAAGCTCATTCCTCATTAGTTTTCTTTACTGGAGAAACAATTGATTCCAATAGATTTACGAAATGACGTCCCATTGAAATAAGGGTAAAAAACAAACAACAAATCTGTGAATCTTCCAAAACATGGACTCTCTGGAAACCGGACACCTCTCAAAAGTGGATAGTTGTCTGGGGACATTTACTATAACCTATCATAAGTGAACACTTTCCAAATGTGGACAAAATATTGGCGGCCTTAGGTATCCACTCCTCAGAGGTTTCACTGTATTTAAATTTTTTACTAGGGATCTATTTTACAGTGAAATAGAGTACAAAAATCGTACAAAATATTCATTGATAATGGTTGGAAATACACATTTGATTTTGAAATAAAATAAGTCCCCAAAATTTGGGCCCAATGAAATAGAGCCTTTCGTTTTGGGTATATAAAGGGTGGTTAAATTGCAAGGGCCGATGTTGAATGTGAACCACACCTAAACGCCAAGTTTTTTTCCGAATTTTATTTGACATTTCTCTATTTCACACTTACTCAATTTGAACCATGGAGAGATACACAATCCAACAATGTGTTAAATGGTTCCAAGAAATGGCAACAGTGGATGATCAATTTTCTAAGAAAATAATCTTCAGTGATGAGGCACATTTTCACCTCAGTGGATTCGTCAATAAACAGAATTGCCGCATTTGGGCGAATGAGAATCCAAGAGTGATTGTCGAATGACCAATGCACCCACAAAGAGTAACTGTTTGGTGCGGTTTATGGGCTGGCGGCATCATCGGGCCGTATTTTTTCTAAAATGAGGCCGGTCAAGCAGTTACTGTGAATGGTGTTCGCTATCGTGAGATGATAACGAACTTTTTATGGCCCGAATTGGAAGATATGGATGTGGACGATATGTGGTTTCAGCGGGACGGTGCCACTTGCCACACAGCTAACGAAACAATGGCTTGTTTGCGCAACAAATTCAATGGCCGTGTTATCTCACGTATTGGCGATGCCAATTGGCCGCCAAGATCATGTGATTTGACATCGTTGGACTTTTTTCTTTGGATTTATTTGAAAGAAAAGGTGTACGTCGATAAGCCAGCAATAATTCAAGAGCTAAAGGATGAGATAATTCGGCACATTAACGGCATAGAACCTCCATTATGCCTCAGCGTCATCGAAAATTTGGACCATCGAATGAAGGTGTGCCACCGAGATCGCGGAGCCCATTTGGCCGATATTTTGTTCCATACATAATTGAGTAATACCAATATATCATAATAAAATAAAATAATTTCCTAAATAGTTTGTGTTTTATTCAAAATCAACATCGGCCCTTGAAATTTTAACCACCCTTTAGCAGTAAGCCGAATTTTAAATACCCACCACCATGAATCAAATATAATAAAGTTTCCATTGAAAACTCTTCGTCGTAGCGAGTTGATAATATATAGAACTTCAGGGGGTTTAATATATTCCTAAGCAGATCGTTTCAATCAGTACGCTTCCCAAAAATGGTTAATTTAAAGTGCCAGCCCGATTTGATTCAGGCTCACTTAGACTATTCAGTACCGAAGATAAATTTAAAGATTCTACCTAGGTTAGGTTAGGTGGCAGCCCGATGTATCAGGCTCACTTAGAATATTCAATCCATTGTGATACCATTGAGTGCTGCCCGATTCTATGGTAAGCTCAATGACAAGGGACCCCCTTGTTATAGCCGAGACCTAACGGCGTTCCACATTGCAGTGAAACCACTTAGAGAAGCTTTGAAACCCTCAGAAATGTCACCAGCAATCCACCGCTGAAAAACTTTTTGGTGTTTGGTCGAAACTCGGTTCGAACCTACGACCCTGTGTATGTAAGGCGGGCATGCTAACCATTGCACCACGGTGCACGCTCACAAAAAATCGCTTCTGTAACATATACTCCCAAACATATTTTGCTTCAAGCATATACATTTTTGGGTATTGCCCAAACATTTATATGTTTGATCTCTTCCAATATATAATATGTTTGAAAGCATATTGGTCTAAACAATATATGTTTGGGTAGTCTAAGTTCCAAACATTTTGTATTTTTGCATCCAAATTCAATAATGTTGTCTTCCAAAAAACAATATGTTATTATGTGAATATATAATATGTTTGGAAGCATTTTGCACCCAAAAATATCATATGCTTAAAAAAAATTCTCCCAAACAATATTGTGCTCAAAATTTTATTTATTTATTTATATATTTACAATCATAATGAATTATGAAAATAAACAGGTAATATAGGTGCTAACAACATAGGTTTTCGACCTGAATGCTCAAAATTTTGTTTCTGCCCAATTGTATATTCCCCCACATCTTTCTCACTTCCACGAGATTTTTTAGTTCTTAGCACCATTTTCTGTAATACAAACATTGTAGAAGAAATTATTCAATTGTATGATTTTTTTTATTTTAATTTTACCTTTTGCCGGACGGGGATTCGAACAGTGGACCACACAGTTTGTAAGGATCAAAGAAGTAGCTGATCAATTGCCCAAGGAAAAATAAAATGTTAATTTTGTAATAACAAGCAACAACCACCAACTTAATTCAATATCGCTCCCTGTTAAATAGCGCTCCAAGCTACTAAACACATATATGTTTATAGGCTATTTCTAAATTAATATATGTTTGCATCCAAGCATATTATATTTACAAACATTTTATGTCCCAAACATAATATGTTCTAACATATTAACATATATGTCCCAAACATGTTATGCTAGTTTATGAACATTATATGCTTGCACTCAAAAATATTGTGTTTAAAAATTTGTGTTCCAAACATATAATGTTTATAGCCAAACATATGAAAAACAGTCTTTTTCATCCGTGTGGCTCCCAAGATTCTATTCCGAAGATTCCACCTATTAAGACTAGATCAGATTCTGGATTTATAACAACCATTTTTGTTTGAGGTTTACAGGAATTGTCTTATGTAAGTGTGCAAGAAAATGATGATTTGAAATCAAAAATCTATAGAATTTTATCTAAACGTGGACCGATAGGCGCATTTTCGGTACAGGAGGATAGTGCCACTATTGAAAGCTGTAGCGTGATTACAACAGACATGGTTATATCGTCTTAAAATTTCTCCCAAATCAAGAATATGTATTTTCTATAGTCGGAAATCGATATTTCGATGTGTTACAAACGGAATGACTTACTTATTATACCCCCATCACCATTCTATGGTGGTGGGTATAAAAAGGCAGATGAAAAACGTATAAAATTCGTTTATTGACCTGTATATATAGGGAAGTCTACAAATAATTACGAACCGATATGAACTTTTGCGCGGTAATTAGAGAGTCAGAATTGAAATATGGGGGGTCGCTTTATATGGGGGCTATAAACAATTATGAACCGATATGGACCAATTTTTGTGTGATTGAGGATCGGTTTATCTTGGGACTATATATAGGTTAGGTTATGTTAGTTTGTAGATGGTGTCTGGAACTATATATAACTATAGACCGATGTGAACCATGTTTGACATGGTTGTTAGTGGCCATATACTAGCACAATGTACCAAATTTCAACCGAGTCGGGTTAATTTTGCTCCTCTAAGAGGCTTCGGTGGTCAAATCTGGGGATCGGATAATGTGGGTGATATATATAATTATGGACCGATATGATATACAAAATTTCAACTGAATCGAATGAAATTTGCTCCTCCAAAATGCTCCGCAAGCAACACCTGGGGATGGGTTTATATGGGGGCTATATATGATTATGGACTGATATGGACCACTTTTGGCATGATTGTTAAATATCATATACTACCATCACGTACCAAATTTCAACCGAATCGGATGAATTTTGCTTTTTCCAAGGGGCTCCAGAGGTCAAATCTGCACGCAGAGAAGGAATATGATCACCTCAAACATGTTTTAAGAGCAAAATGTTATTTTTGTATGGTGACCATGTAACATGTTTGTCACTAAAATGTTATTTTCTCGTCAAATATAACCTGCTTGCCGAAATCAGATATATGATTTCCGATAAAATAACATGGCTGCGAGAACCATGTTACATGGTCACGACCCAAAAATAACATTTTGCTCTTAAAACATGTTTGAGGTGATCATATTCCTTCTCTGGGTGTGGGGATCGGTCTATATGGGGGCTATATGTAATTATGGACCGATTTGGACCAATTTTTGCGTGGGCGTTAGAGGCCATATATCAACACCAACCGCACAGGATGAAATATGCTCCTCCAAGGGGCTACGGAGGTCAAATCTGGTGGTCGGTTTATATGGGGTTCGATATGGTCCATTTGTAATACAATCCAACATACATCAATAACATATACTTGTGCCAAGTTTCGGAAATAATTGTGATTTCAACAGACGGACGGACATCGCTAAATCGACTCAGAATTTCACCCCGGCCCAGGATATATATCCTTATTGGGACCTTAGAGCAACATTTCGATGTGTTATAAACGTAATGAAAAAGTTAATATACCCCCCATCCTATGATGGAGGATATAAAATCTACGAACAAATTGGCACACTCTTTATGAAGAAATATGAATTAAATGAATTTTATAAGTTTATTTCTTTCAAAGCCAACAATCATTTTATCACTACTTCATCGAAAATCAATCTTTAGAATTCACGGAAGAACCCGTTTTATCTACTACCTTTTTGCCTAGTTTTTGGCGTCATAATTGTGCCCTTGAATACATTATGTTTTTGAGAAGGAAAAAGTGCTCAATATTATGGTATTGAACTTTCTAGCTCGTTTTTACTACACATATTGAGGCACTAAACACATCCGTAATATTAAAGGATCCCGGAGCCAAATTTACGAAAACTATTGCAACAAAAGAATCAATTAAGCAGTGGCACAACACGTCAATAAAAATTTAACCCAAAATTTTCGAATGTATGACATTTAGTGGTACAACAAAAAAGTTTCACAAAACTGCCAAAGCTTAGGATTTTAGTGGCAAATTTGTCATTAAAACGGTAACACTGGGCTCAATACTCTTCCATCCGGAATTGATCTCACAATCCTAGTTTCTTGGATAAATGCTTAGAAAGAAATTTGTTTAAATACGTTTTATTTTATTTAAATTACTAAGAAAACTTCAAAGTATTTGTGAATTAATTAAATTTATTTTGAAATAATTATTACGTAACTAATATATGAATTACTTTGTTAACCCTTAAATGCACACTGTATCTTTTAAGACACAACGAGAAAAAACTTCTTACGTCTTAAAATTTTAACCGACTTCTATGAAATCAAGTTTATTGCAATTAAAATATCATAACATCATAACGCTCGGCTTAGAATTAAATTCTTAGTCAATTTTGCGATGTCCGTCTGTCTGTCTGTTGGTGTAATTTGGGTGCAAAGTACAGCTCGCAGTTTTAGTCCGATTGTCCTAAAATTTGGTATAGGGTCCTGTTTCGGCTCAAAGACGATCCCTATTGATTTTGGAAAAAATCGGTATAGATATAGCTGCCATATATATTTTTCACCGATCTGGTCATAATTGGCGTGTATATCAACCGATCTTCCTCAAATTCCGTACATCCGAATATTTTATGGGTCTCGAAAAACTTGCAAAATATCAGCCAAATCGGTTCAGATTTAGATATAGCTCCCATATATAGCTTTGGCCCGATTTACACTCATTTTTATACCCTCCATCATAGGATGGGGGTATATTAACTTTGTCATTCCGTTTGTAACACATCGAAATATTGCTCTAAGACCCCATAAAGTATATATATTCTGGGTCGTGGTGAAATTCTGAGTCGATCTAAGCATGTCCGTCCGTCCGTCCGTCCGTCCGTCCGTCCGTCTGTTGAAATCACGCTAACTTCCGAACGAAACAAGCTATCGACTTGAAACTTGGCACAAGTAGTTGTTATCGATGTAGGGTAGATGGTATTGAAAATGGGCCATATCGGTCCACTTTTACGTATAGCCCCCATATAAAGGGACCCTCAGATTTGGCTTGTGGAGCCTCTAACAGAAGCATATTTCATCCGATCCGGCTGAAATTTGGTATATGGTGTTGGTATATGGTCTCTAACAACCACGCAAAAATTGGTCCACATCGGTCCATAATTATATATAGCCCCCATATAAACCGATCCCCAGATTTGGCTTGTGGAGCCTCTAAGAGAAGCATATGTCATCCGATCCGGCTGAAATTTGGTACATGGTGTTGGTAGATGGTCTCTAACAATCATGCAAAAATTGGTCCACATCGGTCCATAATTATATATAGCCCCCATATAAACCGATCCCCAGATTTGGCTTGCGGAGCCTCTAAGAGAAGCATATTTCATCCGATCCGGCTGAAATTTGGTACATGGTGTTGGTAGATGGTCTCTAACAATCGTGCAGAAATTGGTCCACATCGGTCCATAATTATATATAGCCCCCATATAAACCGATCCCCAGATTTGGCTTGTGGAGCCTCTAAGAGAAGCATATTTCATCCGATCCGGCTGAAATTTGGTACATGGTGTTGGTAGATGGTCTCTAACAATCATGCAAAAAGTGGTGCACATCGGTCCATAATTATATATAGCCCCCATATAAACCGATCCCCAGATTTGGCTTGCGGAGCCTCTAAGAGAACAATATTTCATCCGATCCGGCTGAAATTTGGTACATGGTGTTGGTATATGGTCTCTAATAACCATGCAAAAATTGGTCCACATCGGTCCATAATTATATATGGACCCCATATAAACCGATCTCCAGATTTGGCTTGCGAAGCCCCAAAGAGAAGCAAATTGCATCCGATCCGGCTGAAATTTGGTACTTGGTATTGTTATATGGTCTCTAATAACCATGCAAAAATTGGTCCACATCGGTTCATAATTATATATAGCCCCCATATAAGCCGATCCCCAGATTTGGCTTGCGAAGTCTCCAAGAGAATCAAATTTCACCCAATCCGGTTGTAATTTTGAACATGGTGTTAGTATATGATCTTTAACAACCGTGCCAGAATTGGTCCATATCGGTCCATAATTATATATAGCCCCCATATAAAACGTTCTCCAGATTTGACCTCCGGAGCCTCTTGGAGGAGCAAAATTCATCCGATCCGGTTCAAATTAGGAACGTGGTGTTAGTATATGGTCGCTAACAATTATACAACAATTGGTCCAATCACTCAAAAATTGGTCAATATCGGTTCATAACCATGGTTGCCACTAGAGCCAAAAGTAATCTACCAAAATTTTATTTATATAGAAAATTTTGTCAAAATTTTATTTCTATAGACAATTTTGTCAAAATTTTATTTCTAGAGAAAATTTTGTTAAAATTTTATTCGGTTCACAATAAAATTTTCATCATTGTCAAAATTTTATTTCTATAGAAAATTTTGTTCAAATTTTATTCGGTTCATAATCATGGTTGCCACTCGAGCCAAAAATAATCTACCAAGATTTCATTTCTATAGAATATTTTGTCAAAAGTCTATTTCTATAGAAAATTTTGATAAAATTTTATTTCTGTAGAAATTTTTATCAAAATTTTCTTTCTATAGAAAATTTTGTCAAAATTTTTATTTCTAAAGAAAATTTTATTTCTATCGAAAATTTTGTTAAAATTTTATTTCTGTAGAAAGTTTTGTCAAAATTGTATGTCTACTTTGTCAAACTGAATTATATACGTATTGGATCGATCTTTTTTGATTTAATATATACCACGTATGGACTTACATACAATTTAGAAGATGGTGTTAGGAGGTTTTAAGATACCTTGCCATCGGCAAGCGTTACCGCAACTTAAGTAATTCGATTGTGGATGGCAGTGTTTAGAAAAAGTTTCTACGCAATCCATGATGGAGGGTAAATAAGCTTCGGCCTGGCCGAACTTACGGCCGTATATACTTGTTATTTATTCAACCGTCGAACGGAACGGACGTGTTTTTTAATAGCGGATAAAATCATCGTAATAAGTACCTACTACGAATTTCAAGTGTGGTGGGATATTAGGCCACCATGCAGAGAAATTCAAAGACATCCACTGGGTTGCTAACTTCAGGGCCCAGTGGACGGGTATCGACTGGAGTTATAAATTTGGGCAATGACCAAGAGTTAGGCCCAATTAGTCGATCTGTAGAACGGTCGACAGGTGGCGACAATTTGACAAGTCGAACCTTTTCCAAGGTAACGGCATCAAAAAGAGGTAATCCTTCACGAAAGAGATTCAAGGAACGCAGAAATGCTTTGTTTATCCTAAAGAAATTAGGATCAGTCGACCCAAGCACGTTGTCGGCTAAACAAAGCGATTCCTTAAAATGGGCTCAAGGAATTCTTGAGGCTGGAAAAAGGGAACGATCACCGGATGAGTTGCCATCCTCCAAAAGGGATCAACGATCGTTTGCCTCAGTTGCTAAAGATAGCCTTGTGATGGCTATCATAAATAAAGGAGCATTGGACGCTATGGTTCCAAAGCAAAAATGGGGGGAAATTGAGAATGCTTTGTCTGGCGTCTACTCACAGGTGCTGGAAAAGTTTCCCGGCCCAGATCCGCGACACCAAGAGGCTTGTTGGTATCAAGGACGATTTAAGCTAGTCGCATTTGAGGACCAGAGGTCTATAGAATGTTTTAAAGCTGATCTGATACTAATTGGTGAAGTTTGGGAAGGAGCTGCTCTAGAGTTAGTCGAGAAGAAAGACATACCGGCTAGACCAAGAGCACATGCGTGGATACCCTCCTAGTGCATATTTATACCCTGCGCCACACTGTGGAACAGGGTATTATAAGTTAGTGCATATGTTTGTAATACCCAGACGGAGACGAGATAGACACATGGTGTCTTTGGCAATAATGCTCAGGGTGGGTCCCTGAGTCGATATAACCATGTCCGTCTGTCTGTGAACACATTTTTGTGATCAAAGTCTAGGTCGCAATTTAAGTCTAATCGCCTTCAAATTTGGCACATGTTCCTAATTTGGGTCAGAATAGAACCCTATTGATTTTGGAAGAAATCGGTTCAGATTTAGATATAGCTCCCATATATATCTTTCGCCCGATATGCACTAATATTGACCCAGCAGCCAGAGTTTTATACCGATTTGCTTGAAATTTTGTACAAACGTAGCACTTAGTCGTGTTGTCAAGTGTGCAAAATTTGATTGAAATCGGTTCAGATTTAGATATAGCTCCCATATATATCTTTCGCCCTATATGGACTAATAGGATCCTAAAAGCCAATTTGGTTGACATTTTCCACAGGGAGTAGATTTAGCATTGTAGCTATACATGCAAAATTTGGTTGAAATCGGTTCAGATTTAGATATAGCTCCCATATATATGTTTTTCTGATTTCGACAAAAATGGTCAAAATACCAACATTTTCCTTGTAAAATCGCCACTGCATAGTCGAAAAGTTGTAAAAATGACTCTAATTTTCCTAAACTGCTAATACATGTATATCGAGCGATAAATCATAAATAAACTTTTGCGAAGTTTCCTTAAAATTGCTTCAGATTTAAATGTTTCCCATATTTTTTTTACTAACATTGCGTTCCACCCTAGTGCATTTGCCGACTTAAATTTTGAGTCTATAGATTTTGTAGAAGTCTCTCAAATTCTGTCCAGATCGAGTTATATTTAAATGTATGTATTTGGGACAAACCTTTACATTTGAACCAACACATTTGACGGATGTGATATGGTATCGAAAATTTAGATCTACAAAGTGGTGCAGGGTATAATATAGTCGGCCCCGCCCGACTTTAGTCTTTTCTTACTTGTTTTTTTATACCATTTTGCATATTATTTTTCCGGAGGAATCGGTGATCTTGCGCATTTAAGGGTTCATTTATAATTTTTTTATTTAATTTCATTTTTCCCCAGTTTCATCGGTCAATGCTTATATATGTTTTTTTTATAAAAATCTATTCTAACTAATAAAGTTAAATTATCTTACCAATAAATTTGTTAATAATTATTTTTATTAAAATATTTCATTCTTGTTAATAAATTTCTTTTTAACAGATTTTTCTTTTTTGCTTTCCTTTCAGAATTCTTTACAATGGCAAATAATTTTTAGCTAAAAAGAAAAACTAAAAAAAAAAAACAAAAACAAAAGAGAAAATATTTTCTACAATTGAAACCCTTTGAGCTGAATTTTAAACAAAAAAAACCACCTAAATGTCCGACGAAGTGCCTTCGGGGAGATTATCTCAAATCTTTGATCCATTGACAAATCTACAACAGCCCAGTACATCACAGCAGCAACGTCAGCAGCAAACGCAACAGGAACAATCATCACATTTTCACCAACAATATTCATTGCCCCGGCAAAGATCAAATTCCTCCTCACCTTCTCCCTCAACCTCGGGAAGAGCAACTCCAGCATCGTTGGGGGCTACCAGTGTGGGCAGTGGCGGTAGCAGTAGTAGTTCTCATCATCATCAGCAACAACAACAACCACATGGGCCACAACAAGCTCAATTTCATCAGCAACAAAGCTATCAGTACTTAACCCAAACTCACAACTATTTTCTAAGACCCCAAGATGGTAGTGCCACTAGTGGTGGAGGAGCTGTTCACAATTATTTGCATACTTTTCCTTCGGCTGCCAATCAAAGTCATTATTTCCAGCAGCAATATCAACAGTATGCAACACCCTATCAACAGCAACAACATTTGATGTCTCCCTTTATGCAACACCAGCACTATCAGCATCATTCACAACAACAGCAACATTCTCTACCCCCCTTATATGCCACATCACATTCTCTAAACTCTTCGCCCTTATTGGCCAAAAGAGCCATCTCATTTAGTGGCAATATGCCTATGAGTCGTCAACAAATGGAGTGTGGTAGTGGAACAGCGGCTGTTGGGCAAAGGTCTCATGCGGCGGTGGCGGCGGCTCAATCGACACCAAATAGTCCCAGGTTAATGCCACGAAGGACACAAAAACCACCGCCCATACCAGCCAAACCCACGGGTAATTTATCTGGATCTAGTGGTTCAAGTCCCAAAGATCCGTCACAAGCGAATACAGCTTCTTCGTTGGATGGTTCAGAGGCGTCTTGGCCTCATTTGTCGGCGTTAACAGAATATTTGGATGTACATCAGGTTAATAACTACTCACAAGGAGTACCAGAGGTAAGTGGGGGGATAGAATGCAAAAAATCTGATTAGTCATTAGAGTAGCCTGTGGAACAGGGTATTATAAGTACGGTAGCCACAGTTAGTAGAATTCTAGCAAAATTGGAGATTTTTTTATTGTTTGGTAGATTGGTAGAATTCTTGATGTTTTGATAGATTTTGCAAAATACTCCTCTTCAACTAAGAAGACTTTTGAAAAAATTTTCTATAGAAATAAAATTTTCTATGGACATAAAATTTTGGCTAAATTTACTATAGAAAAAAAAAATTGACAAAATTTTCTAAAGAAATAAATTGTTGACAAAATTTTCTAAAGAAATAAAATTTTTGGCAAAATTTTTTATAGAAATAAAATTTTAACAAAATTTTCTATGGAAATAAAATTTTCGCCAAATTTTCTATGGAAATAAAATTTTGACTAAAGTTTTCATCGAAATAAATTTTTGGCAAAATTTTCTATAGAAATAAAATTTTGACAAAATTTTTATAGACATGAAATTTTGACAAAATTTTCTATGGAAAAAATTGTTGACTTAATTTTCCATACAAATAAATTTCTAACAAATTCCTGTGGAACAGAGCATTATAAGCACGGTTGTCACAGTTGGTAGAATTCTACGAAAACTGATAAATTTTTAATGTTTGGTAGATTCGTAGAATTCTTGATGTTTTGATAGATTTTGCAAAATATTTCTCTCAACTAAGATGTACTTTACAAATTACCTCTTAAAATAAAATTTTGACAAAATTTTCTGTAGAAATAAAATGTTGACAAACTTTTCTATGGAAATACAATTTTGACTAATTTTTCCATAGAAATAAACTTTGGCAAAATTTTCTATAGAAATAAAATTTTGACAAAATTTTCTATAGAAATAAAATTTTGACAAATTTTGCCATGAAAATAAAATTTTGACAAAATTTTCTGTAGGAATAAAATTATGACAAAATTGTCTATAGAATAAAATTTTGACAATATTTTCTACGGAAATAAAATTTTGAGAAAATTTTCTATAGAAATACAATTTTGAGAAAATTTTCTATAGAAATAAACCTTAGACGAAACTTTCTATAGAAAGAAAATTTTAACAAAATTTTCTATAAAAATAAAATTTGGACAAATTTTTTTATGGAGCAAAATTTTTACAAAATTTTTTATAGACACAAAATTTTAACCAAATTTTCAATGAAAAAAATTTTTGACTTAATTTTCCATAGAAATAAAATTCTGACAAAGTTTTCTACAGAAATAAAATTTTGAAAAAACTTTCTATAGAAATAAAATTTTAACAAAATTTTCTATAGAAATAAAATTTTAACAAAATTTTCTATAGAAATAAAATTTTGACAAAAATTTTTATAGGAATAAAGTTTTGACAAAATTTTCTATAAAAATAAACTTTCCACAAAATTTTCTATAGAAATAAAATTTTTGTTGTTTTTTATTGCAACTTAAAACCATACATTGACTAAACTACAAGTGTAGCTTAACCCACAGAGGAAAAGAATGTTTGTCAAATTTATTTGGGCAAAGCCCTATAGACTGCAAGATGGTTGGATGGACGCACGTTTCGGAATTACCACATTCCTCATCAGCATCCTCTACTTGCAGCAAAACTATCAACCAATTATCAGAATAAATTCAAGCAGTTCATTAAACCCAACAAAAACCACACTTGAACCCTCCGAAAAAAGGTTTTACATTGATAGCCGGCTTATGCCCAAATAAATTCGAAACAAACATATCTCTTTTCCTATGCCACTGTAATAAACTGCCTGAATTTATTCTGATAATTGGTTGATAGTTTTGCTGCAAGTAGAGGATGCTGATGAGGAATGTGGTAATTCCGAAACGTGCGTCCATCCAACCATCTTGCAGTCTATAGGGCTTTGCCCAAATAAATTTGACAAACATTCTTTTCCTCTGTTGGTTAAGCTACACTTGTAGTTTAGTCAATGTATGGTTTTAAGCTGCAATAAAAAACAACAACAATGCTTAAAGAACAAAACCAACAATAACAAAAAAAAACGAAATAAAATTTTGACAAAATTTTTTATAAAAATTAAATTTTTTGTAGAAAAAAAAAATTTGACAATTTTTTTTGTAGAAGTAAAATGGTGACAACATTTTTTGTAGAAATAAAATTTTGAAAAATTTTTCTAAAGAAATATAGAAATAAAATAAAATGTTGACCAAATTTTTTGTAGAAATAAAATTTTGACAAATTTTTTTGTAGAAATAAAATTTTGACAAAATTTTCTATATAAATAAAAGTTTGACAAAATTTTCCATAGAAATAAAATTTTGACAAAATTTTCTGTAGGAATAAACTTTTGACAAAACTTCCTATAGAAATAAAATTTTAGCAAAATTTTCTATAGAAATAAAATGATGACAAAATTTTCTATAGAAATAAAATTTTGACAAAATTTTCTATAGAAATAAAATGATGACAAAATTTTCTATAGGAATAAAATTTTGACAACATTTTGTATAGAAACAAAATTTTCCATAGAAATACATTTTTGACAAAATTTTCTATAGAAATAACATTTTGACAAATTTTTTTATGGAAATAAAATTTTGACAAAATTTTCTAAAAAATACAATTTGAAAAAAATTTCTATACAAATAAAATTTTGACAAAATTTTCCATAGAAATAAAATTTTCTGTAGGAATAAAATTATGACAAAATTGTCTATAGAATAAAATTTGGACAAAATTTTCTACGGAAATAAAATTTTGAGAAAATTTTCTATAGAAATACAATTTTGCGATAATTTTCTATAGAAATACTATTGTGAAAAAATTTCTATAGCAATAAAATTTTGACAAAATTTTTTTAGAAATAAAATTTTGACAAAATTTTTTGTAGAAATAAATTTTTTACAAAATTTTCCATAGAAATAAAATTTGACAAAATTTTTTTTAGAAATAAAATTTTCCATAGAAATAAAATTTTGACAAAATTTTCTTTAGGAATAAAATTTTGACAAAATTTTCTGTAGGAATAAAATTATGACAAAATTTGCTATAGATATAAAATTTTTAGAAAATTTTTTATAAAGATACAATTTTGACAAAAATTTTTATAGACGTTTGGTAAAATTTTCTTGAAATTTTGGTAGATTAATTTTGGTACGAGTGGTAACCATGATTATAAGTTACTGCATATGTTTGCAACACCCAGAAGGAGACGAGACAGACACATAGTATCTTTTGCTTAATTGATCAGGGCTGTCCCCAGAGTCGATCTAGCCATGGCAGTCCGTCTGTCTACCCAGCAAAAACTCCTATTACCAGGTATGAGTACAAGTATGCCTGCGCCAAATTGGTAACAACTTCCTCGTACATATATCAGTAGTAATACTTTTACACGGGCCTGACATTGGAGGAAAGTACTTCCGTGCAAGCATACCAGCAGTCGAAAAATAAGTACTTATTCGCATGCATACCAGCTCTCCAAAAATAATATCTTCACCATAAAGATACCCAAAAAGTGCCAGCTCACCCCTGTTGTTTTGTAATCCAACACACTAACATATACCACGCTCCACGGCATGGATATATTCAATGATGTTATTTTGTAATATAAATTATGTACTATACAGCTTTAGAAAACAAAGGTATATTTTATTAGCAATTTTTTCTGAAATGTAATTTGGCATTACTTATCGCTACTATTAACGGTGCCTACTGTAGAGCCGAACCCGGACCTCAAGATATGATTTCGATTACCGGTATTAATAGAAAGAATCACTTTTTGCCTACACAGGTAAGTTATTATTTTTAAATCCCAGGTAATACTGCAAGTAGTAACTTTTTGATTACCGGTATTACTGAAAGAATCACTAGTGCTTACCAAGTTTTTGCTGGGTATGAACATCAAAGTCTAGGTGGCAATTTGAGTCCAATCGTCTTCAAATTTAGCACATACTCGGATAGGATGAGTGCAGCAAATGTGGTACCGGCTGGTAATGTGGTATAATAGTTTTTTCTCTATCTAACAACATACGAATAACTAAACCAAGCTGAATAGATTGTGGCTGTCAGAGAATGAAGCAATCAAATATCAGCAACTCTTTCTTTGTGCCTTGTAAAATCGCCACTGCTATGTCGAAAACTTGTAAAAATTACTTTTCCTATATGTTTTATACGTATCTATCGAGCAATAAATTATAAATACACTTTTGCGAAGGTTCCTAAAATTAGCTTCAGATTTCAATTTTTCCATAATTTACTAAGATTCTGCTCTGCCCCAGGGCATTAGCCGATTTAAATTTGAAGTCTAGAGATTTTCTTAAACATTTTGTCCAAATAGGTTAAGATTTATATAGTTGTATATGGGAACAGAACCCCAACAAATTTGAGGGATTTCAGATAATAGCGAAAATGTAGATTTACAAAGTGGTGCTGGGTATAATATAGTCAGCCCCGCCCGACTTTAGACTTTGTTTTTATATATTTTTTTTTTTTTCTGAATTTACTTCCAGATCAATTGGCAAGAACGTTGTTTGGAGTTACAATTGGAATTACATCGTTCGAAAAACCAAGCTGGTCGCATACGTGATATGTTGAGAGAAAAGGTGAGTACAGACAAATATTTTGGAAAATTTCATAAAAAATAGGAAATTTATTTCACATTGGTTGGATACTTAGGCAGATACATTGCCTTTGGATTCTTTGCTATACTATCTAAAAGTTTAACTAAAAACTTAGCTGCTAAAGATTCGACCATCAGAGTGATGCCGGCCCATTTTTGACGGCGACGGCTTATGGCTAAAGATTACGAATTATATAAAATATTCAAATCTTCATAGTTTTGGTGTTTAATTGGGTCTAAATTAAATTCAAAGATTATTTTTTATCGATTAAATTAAAAATTCCTTCTTAACTTTTAAAGATCAAGGGTTTAATTGAATTTATTTCAAAAATATTATATCTGAAATATTTGCATAATTTTAGGCTGGACATATATTCCCTTGACAGCGATCTTGTATGAGATAGAAATTTGATCACACCTAGGGAATTGGATACGTAAACTTAATAATTTTTCTGGTCAACGGACGGGATTCTGAAACAAAATTGACAAAACTACTAAAGAGAGGAAATAACAAAAAATGTGCACAATTAAACAAAAAGGTGGCACAAAAATGTAAAAAGTTTAGTATTTAGTGCCACAATCGTATCTTTACATAGAGCAATGGAGAACATTTTACTTATTATCTTATTGTAATTCTCACTGCTTTTGTGGATGTGGTCTTTCCAATAAAATTGTCTAAGATTAATATTGCCGTGGCAGACGATTGCCGTAGTTTTTAAGGCACTAGATATAGGCCCAGTTGTACAGTGTCTGCCTTAACAGACAATCATAAAATTTTTCACAAATAATAGGAAGTAAATCGGATGCTCTTTAAACATTTCGTTGATTCTAAAAGCATTCTTTTGAGTTGAAATAAATATTTCTTAAAGAAAAGTATTCATAAATATTAAATTAGACTAGAAGACAGGAATATTTTTTTAAATATAAATATATTGCGAAATTTAATGTCACAAAAATACTCACGGATAAAAAAAGAGTAAAATTTTTCGCTAAAGTTCTACAAAGTGTGCATATCATACATCCAGAGAAGTAAACTTGACACTCTTTAAAAATTTTCCTATGAAACAAATGCATACATTTAGACGGACATAAATATTTCGCAACGATATGTGTACATATTCTGTTTTTGTAAAGCAAAATCGCATTAATTTTGACGGAATAAAATTAAATGAAAATATCCCAAAAAACACAAACTTTACAGAAAAGGGCTCCGAAGTTGCTCAAAATAAATGATACGAAATTTAGTGTCACATCGGAATTATTTGAATTATCTAATCAATATAAAATTTTCCTCTTAAGGGCTACAAAGATATATTATAAATTCCAAGAAGAAACCCTAACGCCACCGTGGTTCAACGGTTAGCATGCCCGTCTTGCATACACAAGGTCGTGGGTTTGATGCCTGCTTCGACCGAACACCAAAAAGTTTTTCAGCGGTGGATTATCCCACCTCATGCTGGTGACATTTCTGAGGGTTTCAAAGCTTCTCTAAGCGGTTTGACTGCAATATGGAACGCCGTTCGGACTCGGCTATAAAAAGGAGGTCCCTTGTCATTGAGCTTAACATGGAATCGGGTAGCACTCAGTGATTCGAGAGAAGTTCACCAATGTGGTATCACAATGGACTGAATAGTCTAAGTGATCCTGATACATCGGGCTGCTACGAACCTAACCAAACCTAACACTCTTTAACAATTGTCTAGGAAACTAAAGCATACTTTTAGGCGGACATAAATATTACTTAAAAACAAGTATATATGGCCATAAGTTCGACCCTCCACCATGGATTGCGTAGAAACTGCTTCTAAACACTGCCATCCACAACCGAATTACTTGTGTTGCGGTAACGCTTGCCGATGGCAAGGTATCTTAAAACCTCCTAACATCGTCTTCTAAACTGCATGTAAGTCCTTAAGTGGTACATATTAAATAAAAAAGATCGATCAAATACGTACACTGAAAAAATAGTGAAATCACCAGGAAGAAAACTTTCGGTTAATTTTAGAAAATTTTGAATATTTTTAGAAATTTTTAACTAAACAGTATTACAAGCGTTGGCATCACGCCGATGTCATAAAAATAAGTAAATATTTTTCGACAAATTCAAGAAAATTTATTAGACATAACTAAGCTTTTTCACTCGTTAAAGAAAATTTTGTAGTTTGAAGGAAAAACTTGGAGTTCAAAATTGCAAGAATGTCTTTAGTGACATACGAAGTTCATGATGGACGCATTTTTGGTAAAATTTACAAATTTAAAGAAATTCTGAACTATTTTGTGGAAGACACGAATTTAGTGCATCTTTATGCTTCATTTGAGTATATTTTTTTCCTCGGTTTTAGTTAATTTAACTTACGTGAACAAAAAATTATTAGAGTAAAGGAAACTTTCTCCAAACATAATAATTCCATGAACTAAAATAAAGTTAAATTGGCTTTAGTGAAATAGAGAGTTCACTTTTTTTTGAGTGTATGTAATTCAGTTTGACAAAATTTTTTATAGACATAAAATTTTGACAAAATTTTCTATAGAAATAAAATTTTCACAAACCTTTCTATAGAAATAAAATTTTGACAAAATTTTCTATAGAAATAAAATTTTGACAAAAATTTCTATAGAAATAAAATTTTAACAAAATTTTCTATAGAAATAAAATTTTGTATAGAAATAAACTTTTGACAAAATTGTCTATAGAAATAAAATTTTGACAAAATTTTTTATAGAAATAAAATTTTGACAAAATTTTCTATAGAAATAACATTTTGACAATATTTTCTATAAAAATAAAATTTTTGTAGATTATTTTTGGCTCGAGTGGCAACCATGATTATGAACCGATATGGACCAATTTTTGTGTGATTGGGGATCGGCTATATATAACTATAGACCGATATGGACCAATTTTGGCATGGTTATTAGCGGCCTTATACTAACACCACATTGCAAATTTCAACCGGATCGGATGAGTTTTGCTACTCCAAGAGGGTCCGGAGATCAAATCTGGGGAACGGTTTATATGGGGGCTATATATAATTATGTACCGATATGGACCAATTTTTGAATGGTTGTTAGAGACCATATACTAACACCACGTACCAAATTTCAACCGGATCGGATGAATTTGGCTCCTCTAAGAGGCTCCGGAGGTCAAATCTGGGGATCGGTTTATATGGGGGCTATATATAATTATGGACCGATATGGACCAATTTTGGCATGATTGTTAGAGACAATATACTAACACCACGTACCAAATTTCAATCGGATAGGATGACTTTTGCTCCTCTAAGAGGTTCCGGAGGTCAAATCTGGGGATCGGTTTATATGGGGGCTATATATAAGTATGGACCGATGTGGACCAATTTTTGCATGGTTGTTAGAGACCAGATACCAACACCATGTACCAAATTTCAGCCGGATCGGATGAAATTTGCTTCTCTTTTAGGCTCCGCAAGCCAAATCTGGGGATCAGTTTATAGGGGGCTATATATAATTATGGACCGATGTGGACCAATTTTTGAATGGTTGTTAGAGACCATATACCAACACAATATACCAAATTCCAGTCGGATCGGATGAAATATGCTTCTGTTAGAGGCTCCACAAGCCAAATCTGGGGGTCCCTTTATATGGGGGCTATATGTAAAAGTGGACCGATATGGCCCATTTTCAACACCGTTCGACCTACATCGATAACAACTACTTGTGCCAAGTTTCAAGTCGATAGCTTGTTTCGTTCGGAAGTTAGCGTGATTACAACAGACGGACGGACGGACATGCTCAGATCGACTCAGAATTTCACCACGACCCAGAATATATATACTTTATGGGGCCTTAGATCAATATTTCGATGTGTTACAAACGGAATGACAAAGTTAATATACCCCCCATCCTATGGTGGAGGGTATAAAAATAAACAAGTATATACGGCCATAAGTTCGGCCAGGCCGAAGCTTATGTACCCTCCATCATGGATTGCGTAGAAACTTCTTCTAAACACTGTCATCCACAATCGAATTACTTGGGTTGCGGTAACGCTTGCCGATGGCAAGGTACCTTAAAACCTCCTAATACCATCTTCTAAATTGTATGTAAGTCCATACGTGGTATATATTAAATCAAAAAAGATCGATCCAATACGTATATAATTCAGTTTGACAAAGTAGACATAAAATTTTGACAAAATTTTCTATAGTAATAAAAATCGTGAAAAAATTTTCTATAGAAAGAAAATTTTGACAAAAATTTCTACGGAAATAAAATTTTAACAAAATTTTCTATAGAAATAAACTTTTGACAAAATTTTCTATAGAAATAAAATCTTGGTAGATTGTTTTTGGCTCGAGTGGCAATCATGATTATGAACCGAATAAAATTTGAACAAAATCTTCTTTAGAAATAAAATTTTGAAAAAATTTTCTATAGAAATAAAATTTTGACAATGATGAATATTTTATTATGAACCGAATAAAATTTTAACAAAATTTTCTCTAGAAATAAAATTTTGACAAAATTTTTTATAGAAATAAAATTTTGGTAGATTATTTTTGGCTCTAGTGACAACCATGATTATGTACCGATATGGACCAATTTTTGTGTGATTGGACCAATTTTGGTATGGTTGTTAGCGACCATATACTAATACCACGTTCCTAATTTGGACCGGATCGGATGAATTTTGCTCTTCCAAGAGGCTCCGGAGGTCAAATCTGGAGAACGTTTTATATGGGGGCTATATATAATTATGGACCGATTTGGACCAATTCTGCCACGGTTGTTAAAGATCATATACTAACACCATGTTCCAAATTACAATCGGATTGGATGAAATTTGCTTCTCTTGGAGATTTCGCAAGCCAAATCTGGGGATCGGTTTATATGGGGGCTATATATAATTATGAACCGATGTGGACCAATTTTTGCATGGTTGTTAGAGACCATATACCAATATCAGGTACCAAATTTCAGGCGGATCGGATGAAATTTGCTTCTCTTTGAGGCTCCGCAACCCAAATCTGGGGATCGGTTTATATGAGCGCTATATATAATTATGGACCGATGTGGACCAATTTTTGCACGGTTGTTAGAGACCATATACCAATACCATGCACCAAATTTCAGCCGGATCGGATGCAATTTGCTGCTCTTTGAGGCTTCGCAAGCCAAATCTGGAGATCGATTTATATGGGGTCTATATATAATTATGGACCGATGTGGACCAATTTTTGAATGATTGTTAGAGACCATATACCAACACCATGTACCAAATTTCAGCCGGAGCGGATGAAATATGCTTCTCTTAGAGGCTCCACAAGCCAAATCTGGGGATCGGTTTATATGAGGGCTATATATAATTAAGGACCGATATGGACCAATTTTTGCATGGTTGTTAGAGACCATATACCAACATCATGTACCAAATTTCAGCCGGATCGGCTATATATAATTGTGGACCGATGTGGACCAATTTTTGCATGGGTGTTAGAGACCATATACCAACACCGTATACCAAATTTCAGCCGGATCGGATGAAATATGCATCTCTTGAAGCAATCGCAAGCCAAATTTGGGGGTCCGTTTATATTGGGGCTATACGTAAAAGTGGACCGATATGGCCCATTTGCAATACCATCCGACCTACATCAATAACAACTACTTGTGCCAAGTTTCAAGTCGATAGCTTGTTTCGTTCGGAAGTTAGCGTGATTTCAACAGACGGACATGCTCAGATCGACTCAGAATTTCACCACGACCCAGAATATATATACTTTATGGGGTCTTAGAGCAATATTTCGATGTGTTACAAACGGAATGACGAAGTTAATATACCCCCATCCTATGGTGAAGGGTATAAAAGCATATTTGACAAAATATAAAAATTAAATGATAAATATAAAATATATCACAACTATTAAGCGAAATATTTTGGACCTATGGGGAACTTAAATAAATTCCATGTACCACTTACTAAAGGAAAACCCTCTCGAATTTAATTACTTAAAGCGTTTAAATAATTTAATGTCTTTTTATGTATTAAAAACTTTTCCTCCTTATAAGTATACGTTTGTCCTGTTGCATGTTACTGTGAATACCATACACTGCTATATCCGTTTCCTGTCTCAACTTCAGTTCTACACTTTTCGCCATTCATTTTATTTCCTCTGATAAATTTATCGCTTTTCACATTACATGCATCTGATGCATGGCAAACATACATTTGTATATTTTATTATTTTTTTCATATAATCTTTATGCTACGATATAGCGGAGAAATCCATGCAAAAATATATGTGTGTATTTTTCTATGAAATAAAAGAGAGGAGAAAAAACACACACACATACACGCACATTCATTAAATGAAAGACAGCCTCAACAATGGCAAAATATTGAGAATAAAACGAGAAATATCATTGTGACACAAATAGGCGAATATTTATGGAAAGCCTATGAGTCCTGTAACGCAGTCAAGTAAAATCAAACCAAATGGGATCATATGAACAGGTACAACATACATATGTAAATTTTACTGTGAATCTCTTCTCTTTCTATGTCCATACAAGTGTCATTCACTTACATGCAATGGTGACACGGCTTTGCATATGGTGCCCATTCTACAGGACTTTGTATATAAGGGTGTAATGGTTTTTATACTTAAATATTGTTTTTATAACCACCACCATTGGATGAGTGGTTTACTAACTTTGTCCGATATAAACCAAATAAGAGACAGGCCTCTGTGGACCTAAAATACCAATATATCCCAAATTCTGGATAATCGTATAAAAATTCAGGTGTCTAGAAGCCTAAAAAGTAAAATCAGGAGATCGGTGTTATGGAGTCAATAGCAAAACCTTAAAACGTTAATTCCATTCCATAGTATGATTACAACAGACATACGGTCAGAAATCGATATTTCGATGTGAGAGATTTTTTATTCCCCCATTCTATTGGGTTGGGTATACAGATGGACGAAAAATAATGAGTTGCGTTGAGGCTGCAGTATTGCAGTACCGCTTTGTAGAAATCCCTTGCCTTGCTAATAAATTCGGAGAAGTAAACCTGATGATCTTTCAAAATTTCCTAAGAAATAAATGCATACTTTTGGGCGGACATAAAAATTAAAGAACATTATTCGTAAATAAAAGGAATTCATAATAAAAAAGCATAAAAATATTTATAAATATTAAAAAAACAGTACATGGCCAGAATATTTTTTTAAAGGATTCTTGTATTATGTCAGTACACTAGGACAAGCAAACATACAAAGTTATGTGAAAAGGGCACTCTCCAAGGAGTATTTCTATCACCTCTTCTTTGGAATGTTGCTATAAACAACCTTCTGGTTTCGCTAGAAAAAGAAATGATAAAAGTAGTGGCATACGCAGACCATGTGGCTCTAGCAGTCAGGGGAAAATGCCCATCCACAATCAGAAATGCTATACAAAGAGCCCTCCGGATGACTGAGAAATAGGCGAAAGAGAATGGTCTGGGAGTAAATCCTGCAAAGACAGAACTAGTCATGTACTGAAAAGATCGCAAAACTAAACGGTTAAGCCCATATTCTTGGGGAGGTATTGAAATTCCCTTTGGTGAGTGTGCAAAATACCTTGGCGTTATTTTGGACAGGAAGCTTTAACATTGAAGAGAGTGCGAGAAAAGCCACGGTAGCTTTGTATTCGTGCAAAAAGGCAATAGGAACAAGTATATACGGCCGTAAGTTCGGCCACGCCGAATCTTATGTACCTTCCACCATGTATTGCATAGAAACTTCTACGGAAGACTGTCATCCACAATCGAATAACTTGGGTTGTGGTATCTTAAAACTTTTTAACATCATTTTCTAAATTGTGAGTTAGTCCATACGTGGCCAGAGCCAGAATTGAAATTATGAACTTGATATGGACCAATTTTTGTGTAATTGGGGATCGATTTATCTGAGTGCTATATATAACTATATACCGATATGGATCTAGTTAGGCATGGTTATTAATGGCCACATACTAGCACAATGTACCAAATTTCAACTGACTCGATTGAAATTTGCTCCTCCAAGAGGCTCCAAAACCAAATCTCGGGATCGGTTTATATGGGGGATATATATGATTATGGACTGATATGAACCACTTTTGGCATAGCTGTTAAATATCATATACTACCATCACGTACCAAATTTCAATCAGATCGGATAAATTTTGCTTCTCCAAAAGGCACCGGAGGTCAAATATGGTGATCGGTTTATATGGGGGCTATATATAATTATGGACCGATTTCGACCAATTTTTACATGGGTGTTTGAGGCCATATTTTAACACCACGTACCAAATTTCAACTGAATCAGATGAATTTTGGTCTTCCAAGAGGCTCCGGAGTTCAAATCTTGTGATCGGTTTATATGGGGGCTATATATAATTATTAACCGATGTGGACCATTTTTTGCATGGCCATTAGAGACCATATACTGACACCATGTACCAAAATGAAATTTGCTTATCTTAGAGGCTCCGCAAGCCGAATATGGGGGCTATACCAAAACATGGACCGATACTCACCAATTTTGGCACACCTCTTTATGGTCCTAAAATACCTCTAAATTTCCAATTTCAGGCAAATTGAATAAAAACTACAGGTTCTTTAAGACTAAGATCCCAAATCGGGAAATCGGTCTATATGGGGGCTATACCAAAACATCGGTCGATACTCACCATTTGTGGCACGCGTCTGTATGGTCCTAGAATACTTGTAGATTTCCAATTCCAGGCAAATTGGATAAAAACTACGGTTTCTATAAGCCCAAGAAGTAAAATCGGGAGGTCGGTCTTTATACCAAACACATCGGTCGATACTTTCCATTTTTAGCACACCTTTTTATGGTCCTAAAATACCTCCAAATTTCCAATTTCAGGCAAATTGCATAAAAACTACGGTTTCTATAAGCCCAAGAAGTAAAATCGGGAGGTCGGTCTTTATGGGGGCTATACCAAAACATCGACTGATACTTACCATTTTTAGCACACCTCTTTATGGTCCTAAAATACCTCCAAATTTCCAATTTCAGGAAAATTGGATAAAAACTACGGATTCTAGAAGCCCAAGAAGTAAAATCGGGAGGTCGATCATTATGGGGGCTATACCAAAACATCGGTCGATACTCACCATTTTTGGCGAGTATGGTTCGAAAATACCTCTAGATTTCCAATTTCAGACAAATTGGATAAAAACTACGGTTTCTATAAGCCCAAGTAGTGAAATCGGGAGGTCGGTCTATATGGGGGCTATACCAAAACATGGACCGCTACTCACCACTTTTGGCACACCTCTTTATGGTCCGAAAATACCTCTAACTTTCCAATTTCTGGCAAATTGGATAATAACTACGGTTTCTATAAGCCCAAGATCCCAAATCGGGAGATCTGTCTATGTGGGGACTATACCAAAACATTGGTCCATATTCACCATTTTTGGCACACCTCTTTATGGTCCGAAAATACCTCTAGATTTCACAATTTCAGACAAATTGGATAAAAACTACGGTTTCTATAAGCCCAAGATTCCAAATCGGGAGATCGGTCTATATGGGGGTTATACCAATACATCGGTCGATACTCACCATTTTTGGCACACATCTTTATGGTCCGAAAATACCTCTAGATTTCCAATTTCTGGCAAATTGGATAAAAACTACGGATTCTAGAAGCCCAATATCCCAAATCGCGAAGTCGGTTTATATGGGAACTATATCAAAACCTGGACCGATTAGCCCATCTTCGATATTGACCTACCTGCAGACAAAAGGCGAGTTTGTGCAAAATTTCAGCACGATTGCTTCATTATTGAGGACTGTAGCGTGATTACAACAGACAGACGGACATGGTTATATCGTCGTCGAATTTTTCCCTGATCAAGAATATACAGTGAAACCTCTGAAAGGTGGACAACTACGGTCACCTAAATTTTATCCAGATTTGGGAGGTGTCCAGTTATGAGAGGTTAATTTTAATGTATTAATATAGCAAACGTCCCAATACAATTTTCCAAATTTGGGAAGTGTCCGGTTTTCAGAGTGTCCAAGTTTTAGAGGTTTCACTGTATATACTTTATAAGTCGGAAATCGATATTTCGATATGTTACAAACGGAATGACAAAGTTATTATACCCCCGTCATCATTATATGGTGGTGGGTATAAAAACAAAACAACTTCGTAGACCGGAAAACGTGAACAATTTCAGAGATTGCTGGAGGGCAGACATTGCGGTTCCATCACGAACCCTTTTATAATGCAAAAGAATGATCAACGAATACTCAGAATATGGCTGCATCATATGGGTCCCGGAATAAGAGGAAACGTAAGGTAAACGAATTGGCGATAAAAGCTAGGATACCTAGGAATGTGAACTTAGAGAACGCGAAGCCGATTGAAGCAATGCCGGCCGAGTTGAATGAATGGACAAGGGAAACACATAAACCGATGTGGACCAATGCAACCATATTAAACAAAGGGAAGTAGGACTATGGTCTGGAGGGTCGTGGGAATAATGACTGCGCTCACAGATTTAAAAGCACATCTGTGCTGAATATGAACAGCAGAGCATGGTACATGTGGGCGTGTTTTGAGGATGATGAGACATTGGAAAACTACCTTCGACCTGACCTGACCTACATTTACTAAGCAAACCATATCGGTGAAAAGGCGATTCGTTACCTGGTCCCGCTTGAAAACAGAGACTGGTGACAAATGAGGGAATTAGATAAGGACACAGACTTCCTAGAATAAAAGAAGGGTACCTATCTAAAAAAGAGGTTAGAGGGCACAACAATTCGATTACTGGCTTATGTACATGTCAGCCGACATGAGACAGGTAAAACTGGATCATCTCTCCAAACTAATCTAACCTATTAGTATTTCCCCCTGAAAAATATTCATCCTCATAAACATTTCTTCTTCATCAAGTTTTTGTTAGCATCATGGAAAAATAAAATTAAAATTTTAACAAAAAACTCCCTTACACTCATATTGTCATTTAGCCGGAAAACAAATGTTCTTTTTGTCCATATTTTTTGTTGATGCTACCGGAAAAAAGTGAACAAAACATAAATAAGTAAATAGAGCGAAAACAAAAAAAAAAAAAACTAAAAAAACGAAAAAACTGAGGAATGTTCCGGTGAGCCATTCCCTGTAAAGTATGCAATATATATTTTTGCGCTATTAAACATTTAAGAGGGGTAGTAGCATATTTTCCATTACTTTTCCTAGAGAGCTTTAAAGTTTGTGCCATGTTTGCACATCAAAGCGGTTACGAAGCATTAAAGAAAAACAAAAATTATGGTAAAACATTCGAAGGAAAAATTATTGTGATTGGATATATATTCACAATAGAAGAAGGTTATGATTTTATAATAGTGGTATAATATTTTTGTGGCTATGATAAAAATGGCAATTATAAAGGCTTTCTTAGAGAGAGAGAGAGAGAGAGAGGGGAACGTAATCTGACGAATAATCCTTTGTGATTAGGATATTATGATATTCCCATACCAACAGACTCACAAGTTCCTTCTCCAATGTAGAGAGTAAAGTCGTACATTAAGATTGATTAAGTGGTGAAGATGGCAATCCGTTGGAGGGGAATGAAGATGGGATGCAACCAATCTGCGGGAGAAGGACGGCTTGTGAGCAAACCACCAAGTCAATAATTCCCAATGAATATTGATTTGGTTCCTCGTAGGAAGCAGTGCAGGTTAGGTTAGGTTATGTGGCAGCCCGATGTATCAGGCTCACTTAGACTATTCAGTCCATTGTGATACCACATTGGTGAACTTCTCTCTTATCACTGAGTGCTGCCCGATTCCATGTTAAGCTCAATGACAAGGGACCTCCTTTTTATAGCCGAGTCCGAACGGCGTTCCACATTGCACTGAAACCACTTAGAGAAGCTTTGAAACCTTCAGAAATGTCACCAGCATTACTGATGTGGGTTAATCCACCGCTGAAAAACTTTGTGGTGTTTGGTCGAAGCAGGAATCGAACCCACGACCTTGTGTATGCAAGGCGGGCATGCTCCATTGCACCACGGTGCAGATTTGATTCCAAAAACGATTGAAAATAAATCCCCAAAAATGGAAAACAAGTGGATTAGGATGGTATTCTAAGTTATGGATTTTATTCTTTTCTGTGACTCTTACCAGTGTAACTCTAACAGACAAATGAGACAGACGACAAAAAAGATTTTGCGGAAGTCTAATGATGATAGGGAAATTCTGACTACAGGTATATCACTATTTACGTTTTAGTTCAATTCCATTAGTTTGTACCGTACTCAGAATCATCACTGTCCAAATTATATTTATTTTTATACCCTCCACCATCTGAGTCGATCTAAGCATGTCCGTCCGTCGGTCCGTCTGTTGAAATCACGCTAGCTTCCGAACGAAACAAGCTATCGACTTGAAATTTGGCACAATTAATTTTATTAATGTAGGTCGGATGATATGGCAAATGGGCCATATCGGTTCACTTTTACGTATAGCCCCCATATGAACGGACCCCTCAGATTTGGCTTGCGGAGTCTCAAAGAGAAGCAAACTTCATTCGATCCAGCTGAAATTTTGTACGTGATGTTACTATATGGTCTCTAACAACCATGCAAAAATTGGTGCACATCGGTCCATAATTATATATAGCACCCATATAAACCGATCCCCAGATTTGGCTTGGCTCAAAGAGAAGCAAACTTCATTCGATCCAGCTGAAATTTTGTACGTGATGTTACTATATGGTCTCTAACAACCATGCAAAAATTGGTCCACATCGGTCCATAATTATATATAGCACCCATATAAACCGATCGCCAGATTTGGTTTGCAGAGCCTCTTAGAGAAGCAAATTTCATCCAATCCGGTTGAAATTTGGTATATGGTGTTAGTATATGGTCTCTAACAACCATGCAAAAATTGGTCCACATCGGTCCATAATTATATATAGCACCCATATAAACCGATCCCCAGATTTGGCTTGCATAGCCTCTAAGAGAAGCATATTTCATCGGATCTGGCTGAAATTTGGTACATGGTGTTGGTATATGGTCTCTAACAACCATGCAAAAATTGGTCCATATCGGTCCATAATTATATATAGCCCCCATATAAACTAATCCTCAGATTTGACCTCCGGAGCTTTGTTCAGAAATTACCACACATCTCCAATGTTGCCGATAGGCAACATCACATTTGCAAAAATATTATAAAAAAACTACCATAAACACGAAGTTTTCTTTTTAAATAACTCTCTTACCTTTATTTATTTATATTCTGCACATAGCTTTACAATAAAACAATTATTTTAATGGTGTTTTAACACTTTTTTCGCTAAATGATTTTAAAAAGTTCACACTATCGAGATCGGCTACTGAATGAAATCGTGCCTAGCTTACATTGCAAAAAATATATGTATGTTATGCTTGCACAAACCTTGTAGCTACATACTGGAAAAAAACGCATCCCGTACATATCAAAATAACGAGAATTAGAAGCACAAAGGCACAATGTTGCCTATACGCAATATTGGGCACGAGAGGGTTAAAACTAAAGCCTTAGAGGGAATCTGAAATATGCGAAACATGATCGGTTCTGCGTAACCCATACACATAACGAACTATACTAACACATACACATAATGAACTATACTGTTGAATGCCACGTTCAGTCTATTTTTGCTCATGGAGTCACAATTTACGAAGAGTTCAGATCCGCAAAATTAAACCCGCACCAGCACTCAGTGATAAGAGAGAAGTTCACCACTGTGGGATCACAATGGACTGAATAGACTAAGTGAGCCTGAAACATGGGGCTGCCACTATAGCTAACCTAACCCATAAAGCACGTAACTTTGCATAGGTCTGTCCAACGACTGTGTTCATATGACTTGATCAACTCAAAGTGCTATTGAATACCTATCCTAATTTTTTTGCACTAGTAACAAGATTTTCTATAGAAATAAAATTTTGACAAAATTTTGAATAGTAATAAAATTTTGACAAAATTTTGTATAAGAAAAAAATTTTGACAAATTTTTCTATAGAAATAAAATATTGACAAAATTGTCTATAGAAATAAAATTTGGACAAAATTTTATGTAGAAATAAAATTTTGACAAAATTTTCTGTAGAAATAAAATTTTGAAAAAAATTTCTATAGAAATAAAACTTTGACAAGATTTTCTATAGAAATAAAATTTTGACAAGATTTTCTATAGAAATAAAATCTTGACAAAATTTTCTATAAAAATAAAATGTTGACAAAATTTTTCTATAAGAATAAAATTTTGGCAAAATTTTCTATAGAAATAAAATCTTGACAAAATTTTGAATAGTAATAATATTTTGACAAAATTTTCTATAGAAATAAAATTTTGGTAGATTATTTTTGGGGATCGGATATATATAACTATAGACCGATATGAACCAATTTTGGCATGGTTGTTAGCGGCCATATACTAGCGCAATATACCAAATTTCAACCGGATCGGATGAATTTTGCTCCTCCAAGAGCTCCGGAGGTCAAATCTGGGGATCGGTTTATATGGGGGCTACATATAATTATGGACCGATGTGGACCAATTTTTGCATAGTTGTTCGAGACCATAAACGTACACCATGTACCAAATTTCAACCGGATCGGATGAAATTTGCTTCTCTTAGAGGCTCTGAAAGCCAAATCTGGGGATCGGTTTATATGGGGGCTATATATAATTATGAACCGATATTGACCAATTCTTGCATGGTTGTTAAAAACAATATACTAACACCACGTACAAAATTTCAACTGAATCGGATGAATTTTGCTCATACACGAGGTTCCGGAGGCCAAATTGGGGGATCGGTTTATATGGGGGCTATATAATTATGGACCCATGTGGACCAATTTTTGCATAGTTGTTAGAGATCATATACTTGGGAGCCACCGTGGTGCAATGGTTAGCATGCCCGCCTTGCATACACAAGGTCCTGGGTTCGATTCCTGCTTCGACCGAACACCAAAAAGTTTTGCAGCGGTGGATTATCCCACATCAGCAATGCTGGTGACATTTCTGAGGGTTTCAAAGCTTCTCCAAGTGGTTTCACTGCAATGTGGAACGCCGTTCGGACTCGGCTATAAAAAGGAGGTCCCTTGTCATTGAGCTTAACATGGAATCGGGCAGCACTCAGTGATAAGAGAGAAGTTCACCAATGTGGTATCACAATGGACTGAATAGTCTAAGTGAGCCTGATACATCGGGCTGCCACCTAACCTAACCTGACCTACACCATGTACCAAATTTCAGTCGGAGCGGATGAAATTTCTTTCGGTTGTGGGATCGGTTATATGAGGGCTATATATAATTGTGGACCGGTGTGGACCAATTTTTGCATGGTACTAACACCATGTAACAAATTTCAGCACGATCGGATGAAATTTGCTTCTCTTGGAGGCTTATATGGGGGCTATATATAATTATGGACCGATGTGGAGAAATTCTTGCATGGTTGTTAGATACCATATACTAACACCATGTCCCAAATTTCAACCGGATCGGATGAATTTTGCTCCTCCAAGAGGCTCCGGAAGCCAAATCGGAGCGTCGGTTTATATGGGGGCTATACGTAAAAGCGGACCGATATGGACCAATTTTTGCATGGTTGTTAAAGACCATATACTAACACCATGTCCCAAATTTCAACCGGATCGGATGAAGTTTGCTCCTCCAAGAGGCTCCGGAAGCCAAATCAGAGCGTCGGTTTATATGGGGGCTATACGTAAAAGTGGTCCGATATGGCCCATTTGCAATACCATCCGACATACATCAATAACAACTACTTGTGCCAAGTTTCAAGTCGATAGCTTGATTCGTTCGGAAGTTAGCGTGATTTGAACAGACGGACGGTCGGACGGAAATGCTTAGATTGACTCAGAATTTCACCACCACTCAGAATATATATACTTTATGGGGTCTTAGAGCAATATTTCCATGTGTTACAAACGGAATGACAAAGTTAATTTTATACCCTCCACCATAATATCCTATGGTGGAGGGTATAAAAACCACTTGACTTGGTAATACGTCGTTTCATCTTGCACGGTTGAAAAAGACTGTTTTTCATATGTTTGGCTATAAACATTATATGTTTGGAACACAAATTTTTAAACACAATATTTTTGAGTGCAAGCATATAATGTTCATAAACTAGCATAACATGTTTGGGACATATATGTTAATATGTTAGAACATATTATGTTTGGGACATAAAATGTTTGTAAATATAATATGCTTGAATGCAAACATATATTAATTTAGAAATAGCCTATAAACATATATGTGTTTAGTAGCTTGGAGCGCTATTTAACAGGGAGCGATATTGAATTAAGTTGGTGGTTGTTGCTTGTTATTACAAAATTAACATTTTATTTTTCCTTGGGCAATTGTTCAGCTACTTCTTTGATCCTTACAAACTGTGTGGTCCGCTGTTCGAGTCACCGTCCGGCAAAAGGTAAAATTAAAATAAAAAAATCATAAAATTGAATAATTTCTTCTACAATGTTTGTATTACAGAAAAAGGTGCTAAGAACTAAAAAATCAGGCAGAATCAAAATTTTGAGCTTTCAGGTCGAAAACCTATGTTGTTAGCACCTATATTACCTGTTTATTTTCATAATTCATTATGATTGTAAATATATAAATAAATAAATAAAATTTTGAGCACAATATTGTTTTGGAGAATTTTTTTTAAGCATATAATATTTTTGGGTGCAAAATGCTTCCAAACATATTATATGGTCACATAATAACATATTGTTTTTTGGAAGACAACATTATTGAATTTGGATGCAAAAATACAAAATGTTTGGAACTTAGACTACCCAAACATATATTGTTTAGACCAATATGCTTTCAAACATATTATATATTGGAAGAGATCAAACATATAAATGTTTGGGCAATACCCAAAAATGTATATGCTTGAAGCAAAATATGTTACAGAAGCGATTTTTTGTGAGCGTGTGGTATTTATCTATAGACTTGAACAAAAAAACAATCATCTATCATACTAAAGCATAGCTTTTTCATGTTAATTTATCCCTTAACTAGAGCACTCAGTGATAAGAGTATCTCAGTGCCTCAGATTACAAACGAACGACAATGAATGTAATATAAAAAGAAGGGAAGAAAATGGAAAAACAAAGGACAAAAAATGTTCTTTGATAAAATCCAAAGGTAAATGGGTCTAAATGACTTCATTTCCGTAAACTTTCATTGGATTTCTAGCAATTTAGATTTCTACAGATTCTTTGAAACTGCTTGGTTTTAATTAGGAGGTTAATCGTTAACCTATATTCAATATGGCTAAGCAACTCTGATGGCTAGTTTAGCTACGTCGTTAACCGACCCATATATGGCACCTTTTTGAAGCGTAGACACTTTTGTGCCACTAGCTGCCATTCTTTTTAAATCTTTCTGCCATCTTTTTGCCATGTTGTGTCACTTTTTATACCCTCCACCATAGGATGGGGGTATATTAACTTTGTCATTACGTTTATAACACATCGAAATATTGCTCTAACACCCCATAAAGTATATATATTCTGGGTCGTGGTGAAATTCTGAGTCGATCTGAGCATGTCCGTCCGTCCGGCCGTCTGTTGAAAACACGCTAACTTCCGAACGAAACAAGCTATCGACTTGAAACTTGGCACAAGTAGTTGTTAACGACGTAGGTCGGATGGTATTGCAAATGGGCCGTATCGGTCCACTTTTACGTATACCCCCATATAAACGGACCCACAAATTTGGCTTGCGGAGCCTCAAAGAGAAGCAAATTTCATCCGATCCGGCTGAAATTTGGTACATGGTGTTGGTATACGGTCTCTAATAACCACGCAAAATTGGTCCACATCAATCCATAATTATATATAGCCCCCATATAAGCCGTTCTCCAGATTTGACCTCCGGAGCCTCTTGGAGGAGCAAAATTCATCTGATCCGGCTGAAATTTGGTGCATGGTGTTGCTATGTGGTCTGCAACAACCATGCAAAAATTGGTCCACATCGGTCCATAATTATATATAGCCCCCATATAAACCGATCCCCAGATTTGGCTTACGGAGCCTCAAAGAGAAGAAAATTTCATCCCATCCGGCTGAAATTTGGTACATGGTGTTGGTATATGGTCTCTAACAACCAAGCAAAAATTGTTCCACATTAGTCCATAATTATATATAGCCCCCCAAATTAGCCGTTCTCCAGATTTGACCTCCGTAGCCTCTTGGAGGAGCAAAATTCATCCGATCCGGCTGAAATTTGGTACATGGTGTTAGTATATGGTCTCTAACAACCATGCCTGAATTGGTCCATATCGGTCTATAGTTAGGTTATGGTAAAGTGGCAGCCCGATTAAGATTCAAACTTACTTAGACTATTCAGTCCATTGTTATATATAGCCCATCGCCAATCACACAAAAATTGTTCCAAATCGGTCCATAATCATTATTGCCACTCGAGCCAAAAATAATCTATCAAAATTTTATTTCTTTAGAAAATTTTGTCAATTTTTTATTTCTATAGAAAATTTTGTCAATTTTTTATTTCTATAGAAAATTTTGTTAAAATTTAAAATAGACGAAAAAAATGTTAAAAATAGAAAAAATTTTAAAAATAGACGATAGCGCCATTATTGAAGGCTGCAGCGTGATTACAACAGACATTCGGACAGTCCTATCGTCCTGAAATTTGGCACAGATTCGTTTTTTGTTTCCAGTTCGAAGATGGGCTATATCGGTCCAAGTTTTGATATAGTCCCCATATAAACCGATTTCCCGATTTGGGCTTATAAAAACCGTAGTTTTTATCCAATTTGTCTGAAACTAAAACTCTAGAGGTACTTGAGGACGATAAAAAGGTGCGGCGAAAATGGTGCCCATCGGTCCATGTTTTGGTATAGCCCCCATATAGACCGATCTCCCGATTTTGCTTCTTGGGCTTCTAAAAATTGTATTTACTATCCGATTTGCCTGAAATTTGAAATCTAGAGGTATTTCGAGACCGTAAAGAGGTGTGTAGAAAATGGTCCATATCGGTCCATGGTTTGGTATAGCCCCCATATAGACCGATCTCCCGATTTTGCTTCTTGGGTTTCTAAAAAGTGTATTTATTACTTGATTTGCCTGAAATTGGAAATCTAGAGGTATTTTGGGACCATAAAGAGGTGTGTAGAAAATGGTCCATATCTATCCATGGTTTGGTATAGCTCCCATATAGACCGATCTCCCGATTTTGCTTCTTGGGCTTCTATAAACTGTATTTATTACCCGATTTGCCTGAAATTGAAAATCTAGAGGTATTTTGGGACCCCAAATATTGAGTTGTATCAGTCCAATTTTTGGTATAACCCCCATATAGACCGATCTCTCGATTTTACTTCTTGGGCGTCTAGAGACTATATTTTCTGGCCGATTTGCTTGAAATTGAAAATCTAGAGGTATTTTAAGATCACAAATAGGTGTCTCGCAAATGGTGCCTATTCGTCCATATTTTGGTTTCTTTATTTCTTGGGCTTCTAGAATCCGCAGTTTTTATCCAATTTTCCGGAAATTAGAAATATAGACGTGTCTTAGGACCATAAAGGGGTGTATCGAAAATGGTCCGTAACGGTCCATGTTTTGGTATAAAACCTATATAGACTGATCCCCCGATTTTACTTCTTGGGCTTCTAGAACCCGTATTTCTTGGGCATCTAGAATCCGTAGTTTTTATCCAATTTGCTGGAAATTAGAGATATAGACGTATCTTAGGACCATAAAGAGGTGTGTCGGCAATGATCCGTATAGGTCCAAGTTTTGGTACAACCCCTATATAGACTGATCTCCCGAGTTTACTTTTTGGGCTTCTAGGATTCGTAGTTTTCACCCAATTCGTCTGAAAATGGAATTCTAGAGGTATTTGAGGAATATTAAGAGATGGTGAGTATTGGACCTTGTTTTGGTATATACCCCATATAGACCTAACTCCCGAATTTATTTCTAAGACTTCTGGAATCCGGCTGACCACAAATAGGTCAGCCGAATATGGTGTGTGTCGACCCATGTTTTAGTATAGCCTCCTCATTGAACGATCTCCAGATTTAACTCCTAGGGCTTCTACAAACCATAGTTTTTATCCGATTTGCACAAAAATTTAAATATACTGGAATTTTAGACCCTCAAAAATCTGTATCGTATTTATTTTTACCGGTCCATTTGGTAAGGCATCGATATAGATCGATTTCTCTTCTTGAGGGTACACCAAGAGAAAAAATATTTTTCTCCGGAATGAAATTTTAGACAAACGAAATTCCCCTTTCGTATAAAGTATTTTAGTTTAGAGCAAACTAATCTGAATTTTTGGTAAGCCATTTAACGATAGTCTCTAAAATTTGTGTCAAAAAAATCTTTGCTTGTCTAAAATTTCGTTCCTCAGAAAAGAAAACACTTCTTTCAGGATATAGCAGTCGCACTGATCATGAAAATTGCTTGAAACTGAAAGTAAAATGTCCAGATTTTACTCATCGTATTCATTTAAATAATGGAGGAAAAAATCTACAGATTTAAGATTTCAAATCAAGGCGTTATTTCATCATATACACGATATGTTTATGATTTCTCTAAAACTCAAACAAAATTGGTTCTCATAAATCCAAAATCTGATCTGGTCTTCATAGGCAGAATCTTAAATTTTTTTCTTCGGGAAGCGTACTGGTTGAACTGATTTGCTTGGGAGAAGATTTGTCATCAAACCCCCTAAAATGCTATATATTATCAAGTAACCCGCTACGACGAAGAGTTTTCAAAGTAAACTAACAGGTTGGCTAATAAGTTCCCGGTCTAACAAAGAAAAACACATTTTTTTGTCAAAATTCGTTTTTATTATTCAACATAGTTCCCTTCAAGAGCGATACAACGATTATAACGACCTTTCAATTTTTTGATACCATTTTGGTAGTACTCCTTCGGTTTTGCCTCAAAATAGGCCTCAGTTTCGGCGATCACCTCTTCATTGTAGCCAAATTTTTTCCCTGCGAGCATCCTTTTGAGGTATGAGATTAAGAAAAAGTCGCTGGGGCCAAATCTGGAGAATACGGTGGGTGGGGAAGCAATTTGAAGCCCAATTCATGAATTCTTGCCATCGTTCTCAATGACTTGTGGCACGGTTCGTTGTCATGGTGGAACAACATCATAGGATGGGGGTATATTAACTTTGTCATTCTGTTTGTAACACATCGAAATATTGATCTAAGGCCCCATAAAGTATATATATTCTGGGTCGTGGTGAAATTCTGAGTCGATCTAAGCATGTCCGTCCGTCCGTCCATCTGTTGAAATCACGCTAACTTCCGAACGAAACAAGCTATCGACTTGAAACTTGGCACAAGTAGTTGTTATCGATGTAGGTCGGATGGTATTGAAAATGGGCCATATCGGTCCACTTTTACGTATAGCCCCCATATAAAGGGACCCCCAGATTTGGCTTGTGGAGCCTCTAACAGAAGCATATTTCATCCGATCCGACTGAAATTTGGTATATGGCGTTGGCATATGGTCTCTAACAACCATGCAAAAATTGGTCCACATCGGTCCATAATTATATATAGCCCCCATATAAACCGATATCCAGATTTGGCTTGCGAAGCCTCAAGGAGGAGCAAATTGCATCCGATCCGGCTGAAATTTGGTACATTGTATTGGTATATGGTCTCTAACAACCATGCAAAAATTGGTACACGTCGGTCAATAATTATATATAGCCCCCATATAAACCGATCCCCAGATTTGGCTTGCGGAGCCTAAAAGAGAAGCAAATTTCCGCGATTACCGCGATTTCGACATTCAAACGCTCCAATAATGCCATATAATAGTCACTGTTGATGGTTTTTCCCCTTCTCAAGATAATCGATAAAAATTATTCCATGCACATCCCAACAAACCGAGGTCATTACTTTGCCAGCGGACTTTTGAGTCTTTCCACGCTTCGGAGACGGTTCACCGGTCGCTGTCAACTCAGTCGACCTGCGATTGGACTCAGGAGTATAGTGATGGAGCCATGTTTCATCCATTGTCACATATCGACGGAAAAACTCGGGTGTATTACGAGTTAACAGCTGCAAACACCGCTCAGAATCATCAAGACGTTGTTGTTTTTTTTTTGGTCAAATGTGAGCTCGCGCGGCACCCATTTTGCACAGGGCTTCCGCATATCCAAATATTGATGAATGATATGACCAACACGTTCCTTTGATATCTTTAAGGCCTCTGCTATCTCGATCAACTTCATTTTACGGTCATTCAAAATCATTTTGTGGATTTTTTGATGTTTTCGTCGGAAACCACCTCTTTCGATCGTCCACTGCGTTCACCGTCTTCCGTGCTCATTTCACCACGCTTGAATTTTGCATATCAATCAATTATTGTTGATTTCCCTAGGGCAGAGTCCGGAAACTCATTACCAAGCCAAGTTTTTGCTTCCACCGTATTTTTCACTTCAGAAAACAGTATTTTATCAAAACACGAAATTCCTTTTTTTTCCAATTTTTTCACAATAACAAAAGTTGCTTCACAAAAGACGCTCTATCTCACAAACTAATTGACTTACAGACGTCAAATTTTGACACGAATCATTTGAAGGTTGGTACTATATAAAAATAATATGCATTTAATACTGGCGACGCCATCTATGTGTCAAACCGGGGACTTATCAGCCAACCTGTTATTATGTTTGATTCCTGGTGGTGGGTATTTAAGATTTGGCCAGGCCGAACTTACTGCTGTATATATTTGTTTATTAATAATTTCACAAAACTCTCCACTTTTCTAAACAAACATTCAAATCTCTCCAATTTTCTATGAGAGGAATGTTACTGTGTTACAATCCCAGACTCTTCTCATTATGGATTTAATCTTCTCATTAAATTCCTGTAGATTGCATCTTCACCACTCACTCTAGATGGACTTTCGCGAAACTCTTCAGTTTCCTGTGTGGGAAAAGTTTCTGTGTTACACTAACAGACTCTTTTCAATATCGATTTATTCTCCTCATGCAATTCCTATATTCTTGATTTATGCTTCTTCGCCACTCACTGCAGCAGGTCCTTCGTAAAAGTTTCTAGTTTTCTGAATATTATAAGTACGAGGATTTTTTGAATATATTTTTGAATAGTTTCTTTAATTTTTTTTTAAATTAATATTTAAACATATGCAAAACTCTTTCTTTGCCATTTCATTTCTATAATACTCAGTACAAGCCCCTTATGGATTATGCTTCAAAATGAACAGCATTCTATGTAGAGCCTGTTTGAAAAACTACAATGGATTTGTTTTCATCCATTCATAGGACCATCTATAGTTTCTGAGCCTCCATTCATTTTGAACCATTAACCTAAGGGCATTATTTCAAAAGTAAACTGAAGAATGAAGAGCCATGACGATAAGATGAAAACCAACTAGGCAGGCATACGAAATACACATTCAAATCCTTTTGACTGACTGACTGACGTCTGATATGAAAAAAAGGTGGATCATTCACTTCACTTGCCGCAAAAATCTTCTATTGTTGTTCAAGTATATGCCGAGCATTGTGTAAAAATAATACAAAAGGAAAATTATAATAATACCACGTTGAGAATTACAAAAGAAACTACTAGTTTTGAGTTAACTACATAGCGAAATGAAATGAGCATCAAGCAACAGTTTATACAAAGAAGTAAACAAAACAAAAAAAAATTAAGCATATTTTCAGGAGGTTGTTTCATGCTATTGTGAATGGATCTTTAATGATTGCATTGAGATTGAGTTTATGGTAGAGGTGTGCACGTGAGTAATAGTTTACTCACGCTCACACACACTCACGACTGAAAAATCATACTCACGCACACTCACGCACGATATTTTTTGGTAGGACTCACGCTCACGTACACTCACGAAAAGAAAATTGGTACTCACGCACACTAACGCACGAAAACGTCGTGACTCACGAAAAATACCGTGACTCACGAAAAATATCGTGACTCACAAATAATTTTATGATTAATTTACCTTACCGAAGTGTCTGAAAACATGAGCATTAGTAAAATCGAGAGTGTTATTAAACTCTTAACATCCCAGGTGTCGCTAAAACTGTAATTGAATATTTATGTTGGAGAGCAGGAATATTTTCGTGAGTGTAATTCTTTAGTCACGCACACTCACGAAGACATTATTTTCGTGACTCACGCTCACGCACGACATTTTGGTTTGTTAATCACGCTCACGCACACTCACGCTGTTGTCATGAGCGTGACTCACGACTCACGCACGAATCACGAAAATGTTCGTGAGTCACGACAATTTCGTGTCACGTGCACACCTCTAGTTTATGGAACAATATATGGTAGGCAATGCTTGGCGTTTGAATGAACTATCTAACCAAAAAATTTTAACTAAATGGCGCTACATTTATTTTGAAATTTCCAGAATTCGTTGTAAAAATAAGGCAATAGTAATGCCCGTAACAGCATCACAAAAATGTAATAAAAGTAAAAAATAAAAGTAAAGAGAAATAAGTAGGGAAAGTCTAAATTAGAATAAATTTGGATAAAATTTTCTTCACTTGTACAAAATCTCTAGACTTAAAATTTATATCGGCTATTTTAGCACAGGGTGGTAATTATAAATATGGGAAATATTTAAATCTAAGACCATTTTTATGCAATTTCTCACAAGTGAATTTATAATTTATCGGTCGATACATATGTGCTAGAGGTATAGGAAAATTTGGGTAATTTTTCCGAATTTTTCGACATAGCAGTGGCGATTTTATAACTAAAATGTAAGTAGGTATTCAGGCCAGATTAGCCCAAATCGGAAGAACATATAAATGAGGGCTTTGTATAAGTCTGAACCGATTTGAATCAAATTCGACAAACGTAAATAGACTGTTCAATCTACACTTAAAAATAAAGGGTGGTTAAAATTTCAAGGGCCAATGTTGATTTTGAATAAAACACAAACTATTTAGGAAATTATTGTAATTTTATTTTATTATGATATATTGGTATTATTCAATTATGAAAGGGGCAAAATATCGGCCAAATGGGCGCCGCGACCTCGATGGCACACATTCATCCGATGGTCCAAATTTTCGATGACGCTGAGGCATAATGGAGGTTCGAAGCCGTTAATGTGCCGAATTATCTCATCCTTTAGCTCTTGAATTTTTGCTGGGTTATCGACGTACACCTTTTCTTTCAAATAACCCCAAAGAAAACAAGTATATACGGCCGTAAGTTCGGCCAGGCCGAAGCGTATGTACCCTCCACCATGGATTGCGTAAAAACTTCTACTAAAGACGGTCATCCACAATTAAATTACTTGGGTTGCGGTAACACTTACCGATGGCAATGTATCTTAAAACTTCCTAACACCGTCTTCTAAATTGCAAGGTAGTCCATACGGGATATATATTAAACTAAACAAGTATATACGGCCGTAAGTTCGGCCAGGCCGAAGCTTATGTACCCTCCATCATGGATTGCGTAGAAACTTCTTCTAAACACTGTCATTCAGAATCGAATTACTTAAGTTGCGGTAACACTTGCTGATGGCAAGGTATCTTAAAACCTCCTAACACCATATTCTAAATTGTATGTAAGTCCATACGTGGTATATATTCAATCAAAAAAGATCGATCCAATAAGTATATATTTCAGTTTGACAAAGCAGACATAAAATTTTGACAAAATTTTCTACAGAAATAAAATTTTAACAAAATTTTCTATAGAAATAAAATTTTCACAAAATTTTCTATAGAAATAAAAATTTTGACAAAATTTTCTATAGAAAGAAAATTTTGACAAAAATTTCTACAGAAATAACATTTTAACAAAATTTTCTATAGAAATAAACTTTTGACAAAATTTTCTATATAAATAAAATCTTGGTAGATTATTTTTGGCTCGAGTGGCAACCATGATTATGAACCGAATAAAATTTGAACAAAATTTTCTATAGAAATAAAATTTTGACAAAATTTTCTATAGAAATAAAATTTTGACAATGATGAAAATTTTATTATGAACCGAATAAAATTTTAACAAAATTTTCTCTAGAAATAAAATTTTGACAAAATTTTCTATAGAAATAAAATTTTGATAGATTATTTTTGGCTCGAGTGGCAACCATGATTATGAATCGATATGGACCAATTTTTGTGTGATTGGGGATCGGCTATATATAACTATAGACCGATATGGACCAATTTTGGCATGGTTGTTAGGGACAATATAATAACACCAAGTACCAAATTTCAACCGGAATGGATGAATTTTGCTTCTCCAAAAGGCACCGGAGGTCAAATCTGGGGATCGGTTGATATAGGGGCTATATATAATTATGGGCCGATATGGACCAATTCGTGCATGGTTGTTAGAGACCATATACTTACACCACGTACCAAATTTCAACTGAATCAGATGAATTTTGGTCTTCCAAGAGGCTCCGGAGGGCAAATCTGGTGATCGGTTTGTATGGGGGCTATATATAATTATGGACCGATGTGGACCAATTTTTGCATGGTCAGTAGAGACCATATACTAACAATATGTACCGAATTTCAGCCGGATCGGATGAAATTTGCTTCTCTTAGAGGCTCCGCAAGACAAATCGGGGGATCGGTTTATATGGGGGCTATATATAATTATAGACCGATGTGGACCAATTTTTTCGTGGTCATTAGAGACCATATACTAACACCATGTACCAAATTTCAGCCGGATCGGATGAAATTTGCTTCTCTTAGAGGCTCCGCAAGCGAAATCGGGGGATCGGTTTATATGGGGGCTATATATAATTATGGACCGAAGTGGACTAATATTTGCATGGTTGTTAGAAACCATATACTAACACTATGTACCAAATTTCAGCCGGCTGTAGAAATTTTTATCAAAATTTTATTTCTATAGATATTTTTTTTTTTTCAAATTTATTAAATTTATTATTTCTATAGAAAATTTTCTCAAAATTTTATTTCTATAGAAAATTTGGCAATATTTTAGTTGTATAGATTTTTTTCTATTTTTGTAGAAAATTTTGCCAAAATTTTAAAATTTTAAAATTTGTCTAAAATTTATTTCTGTAGAAATTTTCATCAACATTTTATTTGTGTGGACATTTTTTTTAAATGTTATTTCTATAGAAATTTTTTTCAAATCTTATTTCTATAGGAATTGTTGTCAAAGTGTCATTTCTATAGAAAACGTTGTCAAAATTTTATTTCTGTAGAAAATTTTCTCAAAATTGTATTTCTATAGAAAATTGTGTTAAAATTTTATTTCTATAGAAAATGTTGTCAAAATATTATTTCTATAGAAAATTTTCTCGTAATTCTATTCCAGTATAAAATGTTCTCAAATGTCCAAAATGTTTTCAAAATTTTATTTCTATAGAAAATGTTCTCAAAATTTTATTTCTATAGAAAATTTAATCAAAAATTTATTTCTATAGAAAATTTTGTGAAAAATTTATTTCTATAGAAAATGTTCTCAAAATTTTATTTCTATAGAAAATTTAATCAAAAATTTATTTCTATAGAAAATTTTCCCAAAATTTTATTACATTTTATTTCATATTTTATTTTATTTTATGGCAAAGGAAAAGAGATATGTTTGTACGAATTTATTTCGGCATAAGCCGGCTATCATGTAAAACCTTTTTTTGGAAGGTTTAAGTGTGGTCTACTTTTGGGTTTAGTGAACTGCCTGAATTTATTCTGATAATTGGTTGATAGTTTTGCTGCAAGTAGAGGATGCTGATGAAGAATGTGGTAATTCCGAAACATGCGTCCATCCAACCATCTTGCAGTCTATAGGGCTTTGCCCAAATAAATTTGACAAACATTCTTTTCCTCTGTTGGTTAAGCTACACTTGTAGTTTAGTCAATGCATGGTTTTAAGCTGAAATCCCCAAAAAAAAAAAAACAGAAGTAAAATTTTGACAAAATTTTCTATAGAAATAAAATCTTGGTAAAATTTTATATAGTAATAAAATTTTGACAAAATTTTCTATAGTAATAAAATTTTGGTAGATTATTATTGGGGATCGGCTATATATATCTATAGACCGCTATGCCCCCATTTTGCCATTATTGTTAGCGGCCATATACTAGCGCAATGTACCAAATTTTAACCTGATCGGATGAATTTTGCTCCTCCAAGAGCTCCGGAGGTCAAATTTCAACCGGTTCGGGTCAATTTTACTCTTCCAAGGAGCTCCGGAGGACAAATCTGAGGATCGCTTTATATGGGGGCTATATATAATTATGGACCGATGTGAACCAATTTTTGCATGGTTGTTAGAGACCATATACTAACACCATGTACCAAATTTCAGCCGGATCGGATGAAATTTGCTTCTCTTAGAGGCTCCACAAGCCAAATCGGGGGAACGGTTTATATGGGGGCTATATATAAATATGGACCGATGTGGACCAATTTTTGCATGGTTGTTAGAGACCCTATACTAACCCCATGTACCAAATTTCAGCCGGATAGGACGGACGGACGGACATGCTTAGATCGACTCAGAATTTAACCGCGACCCAGGAAATATATAATTTATGGGGTCTTAGAGCAATATTTCGATGTGTTACAAACGGAATGACAATGTTAATATACCCCTCATCCTATGGTTGAGGGTATAAAAACTTATCTTGCAGTTTTCAATTAAATGTTTGTGGGTAGTATGAAACATGTTTGTATACTAACCACATAATGATCTCTCCCATTAGAGACAATTTTTTGGGTGTCAAAATTTTATTTCTATAGAAAATGTTTTCAAAATTTTAATTCTATAGAAATTTTTGTCAAACTTTTAATTCTATAGAAAATTTTTTCAAAAATTTTTTTCTATAGAAATTTTTTTCAAAATTTTGTCAATAACGTATTTTTATACCCTTCACCACTACTGTGGTACAGGGTATAATAAGTTTGTGCATTTGTATGTAACGCCAAGAAGGAAAAGTCTGAGACCCATCGTTTAGTATACCGATCGTCTTAGAATTAAATTCTGAGTCGATTTAGCGATGTCCGTCCGTCTGTCTGTCTGTCTGTCCGTCTGTCTGTTGATGTATTTTTGTGTGCAAAGTACAGCTCGCAGTTTTAGTTCGATTGTCCTAAAATTTGGTACAGGGTCCTGTTTCGGCTTAAAGACGCTCCCTATTGATTTTGGAAAAAATCGGTTCAGATTTAGATATAGCTGCCATATATATTTTTCACCGATCTGGTCATAATTGGCGTGTATATCAACCGATCTTCCTCAAATTCCGTACATCCGAATATTTTATGAGTCTCGAAAAACTTGCAAAATATCATCCAAATCGGTTCAGATTTAGATATAGCTCCCATATATAGCTTTCGCCCGATTTACACTCATTTGCCCACAGAGGCCAATTTTTTGCTCCGATTTAGTTGAAATTTTGCACAGGGAGTAGAATTAGCATTATAGCTATGCGTGTCAAATTTGGTGGAAATCGGTTCAGATTTAGATATAGCTCCCATATATAGCTATCGCCCGATTTACACTCATATGACCACAGAGGCCAATTTTTTGCTCCGATTTAGTTGAAATTTTGCACAGGGAGTAGAATTATCATTGTTGCTATGCGTGCCAAATTAGGTTGAAATCGGTTCAGATTTAGATATAGCTCCCATATATATGTTTTTCTGATTTCGACAAAAATTGTCAAAATACCAACATTTTCATTGTAAAATCGCCACTGCTTAGTCGAAAAGTTATAAAAATGACTCTAATTTTCCTAAACTTCTAATACATATATATCGAGCGATAAATCATAAATAAACTTTTGCGAAGTTTCCTTAAAATTGCTTCAGATTTAAATGTTTCCCATATTTTTGTACTAAAATTGTGTTCCACCCTAGTGCATTAGCCATCTTAAATTTTGAGTCTATAGATTTTGTAGATGTCTATCAAATTCTGTCCAAATCGAGTGATATTTAAATGTATGTATTTGGGACAAACCTTTATATAGCCCCCAACACATTTGACGGATGTGATATGGTATCGAAAATATAGATCTACAAAGTGGTTGTTCATGTCAAAAATGAACGTAGAACCCTATTTACAAAATCCCAATTATCGCTGTAAAAATCTCCAAGAATATCTCAATTATCGAACTTTGATTTAAAATGTCAAATAATATTCGCCGCAACCAAAGTCCCATCAGAATTCAAACTTCCGCTAAAATTAAGTGATCATCTGCCCAATTCTTTGTAAAACCTGATACTGGTAAGACCTGATAACCAGCAATAAATCCGACCTTAACGAAAAAATCCTAATCAACTGTTTTTTCTCACTCCTTTTACTTTCATATGTTCATTGGGAGCATATATTCGTACAATTCTTGCGGAGGCTACTAAATTGTTTGGAGAGTAACATTTTGGTTCTCTAGAAGATTCACCCTTGGCTACCTCTTCCCCTTCTGGTCATACTACAGTCCTATAGACACAAACATTAGTGGTCCTGTTCGAACCTGATACCAGCCTATACGTTGGAGGAGATAGCAACATTAGTTTCAATTCTACAAGTTCCAGTCTACCATTCCGAGGAGAAGACAGGTTGGTGTTACTTTGTTTTTTATGTTCTGGTTATTAGTTATTTGAGTGTTAGAGAGTGAGCATACAAAAAAAATATTAAAGCGCATAATAGCGGATTAAAAAATTAAGAAGTGGAAACACGTGGTATAAATTAATAAAAAGTCCAAGAATCGTCGAAAAAAATATTTCCAAATATTTTTTCTCTGCTATATTTTTAAAAATAGAATGCAGAACAGCGAAAACATCATAAGAAGCTGAAAATTAATAAAGAAAAAGTGGAAAACCTAACTTGAGAAAAAAAACATAAAAAATAATCTAAAAAATTGCACTATTGTCAATCTGGCATTAAGTAAAACAAAAATATATAAATACTGGGTGAGTTGGTGCTGATTGCTGAAAATTTCCAGTTTGAGAAAAAAAATCCAAGCTAATCCAAGTTTATGTTGTTGGGCAGGCCTCTCTCCAGTGTGCCCCCGATTCCATCCACAATATGCCATGACATTACATGCACAGTAGCCTATGTGAATAATGCCAAACATTGCGCTCTGTGATATTTGATTTTACAGCTAATGGATGATTTCTTTTAATTTTCAGCAGTATACATATATATATATATACAAATTTACATTCATACATCCATATCTACATTCTTCCCATACCTACCTTCCACCTAATCCACATTACCCCTCAGCTTCCATTTCATTTTACTAATTACATGCCATATCCCCATACTCCACGTCCACCTTATGTTAATCATAGTTTTGTGACACATACCTCATAATATTGTTTGTCGATCTCTCTTAAGTTTCGTTTCCATATCACATTATTCCCCTTTGAGTATCTCCATTCTCTTAAATTACACTCTCTTTGGTTTTTTTGTTGCTGGTTGACTGAAACAATCAATCAGTGAGGGGAGTCGAAGTCCAAATTGTACCATTGGGGTACCTTTCTAACTCCGCTTGATCGCATGTTTTTTATTATTTATTTGGATGATTACCATTCTTTCTAATAGTGTAATAGCTCATTCACATTATACTCCAACAATCCACTTTCCCAAAATTTGAATGTCATTGCCTTATGTAAAAATATATATAAAATCTACTTTTAGTAGACTTTGAACCTAGCATGTATGGGTACTACATATGAAATTTTCTACTAATTCAAATTATAGATTCTAACTATTTCTATCACAAGTAGCATTTTACTACATCTTATTAATTTCACTGCATTCCGGAGGCAATTCCAAGAATGTATGCAATGTACGTTTTAGCGTTCCAATTTTGAAATTAAGTCCGAGTTATATGGAATATCATCACTAGCGTCTGATCTCACAGTGATTGCGCAGTACCAAAGGTCTCTCTTTCTGTTAGTTTGTCATCAATTCCTATACACCAATACATGCATAACCATTCTTATTATTATTATTATTTTTCCTTTTCTGTGTCTCAAACTTCTGGGGTCATTGAACTCGAGCTATACACAAAGTCGAACAGCTGTTCTGTGACGTCATTGAAAGTTATGAGAATTTTTTGAGATACATTTGGCTTATACTGCCGATGATAGAAATACGGCTGATATTTTATGTCAACTGGTAGATCGAGTTGCGTGATTTTTCGTTAAGGAAACTTATTTGTAATTTACATTACAAATATAGACTACAAAGAAGAATAAAATCGTCTTGTATTTACCACCATTGGCTGATTTATTTTTAACACCAATATCCATTTCTTGATTTTGAAGTGACAAACAGAACTTTATGTTCACTAACGGCATTCCTTGCCTATTGTGGGTACTTTTGTTAAGTTTTCAAATTTCGATTATATCGATAAATGAATTTATGATCTGAGAAATTTTATCTACGAATACGCTATACATTATTTTGCGAAACTGGTACATTTTTCCTCTGCATTCATTACTTTTCCATTACCTTTTTTCTTACAAAATATCATCGTATCTGAATCCTATCGTTATGCTGTTTTTTATCCCATTTGGTTCTTTAATTGCACTATCGTTTGCTTGAATCCGGGTTTATTGTTAACTGAAATCAACTGGTTTTTTCCCATTGAACTGTTAGCCGGTTTACATAAATCCTTTGACTTTGCATATATTTTAAAATTTGCGCTTTTTGTCCATACTCCCTGGCCTATTAAATTCTAATCTGAATATTATACGTTGAGTTTTCTTTGACCACCTGGGGAAAAGAACTTGTCAACACGATGTCACTGGATAGATATATACGCCTTTCTGATAGGTTAGCCGAATTTGAGGCTAGCCTCAGTGACAAAAAGAACCCTCTGACATCCTCGTACGTCATTGAGACCTATCAAGAGGAAGTCAAAGTTATTTGGACTGATATAAGGTCTGCCTATTATCAGTGTCTGCAGGACTTAGTGGAGGAGGAATCTGAGAAAGAGGGGGGTGAAAAGCGGGATGACCAAGAGGGCTCCGAAATAGACATGGTGAAATCAAAATTTAAAAGTGTATTTGCCACTTATTGTCGATGTACTGAGAAGTTGGGTCTTTTACTCCATAAAATGTCCATTACTCACCCGTCGAATACTCCTAGCCAATCTCAGGGCTTCAAACTACCCCCATGCGAAGTTCCACTTTTCCACGGCGATTATTCTTCATGGCCCACATTTCGGGATATGTTCAAGGCTGTTTGCATCGACAATCCCAGACTTAGTGAGGTTGAAAAACTATTCCACCTCAATCAGCGAACAAAAGGTGAGCCCAACGAGATTGTTCGGAAACTTCCTTTGACTGATCAGAATTTCAGTGTGGCTTGGAGAAATCTTTGTTTACGATACGAAAATAAACGTGTCCTTATTAATTCACAGTTAAAGGCACTTTTCAACATCCTTCCTCTGCACACCGAATCCGCAACGTCTCTGAAGACCTTGCAAAGAGATATCAACGCTTGCATATCTATGCTAAAGCTGTATGATATTGACGTTGAAAGTTGGGGACCTATATTTATATACATTTGTTCCACCCGCCTACCAGATGTTACCCTTACTCTATGGGAACATACCTTGGAAGATAAGGCTGTCATTCCTGAGTGGTCTTCTTTAGATTCCTTCCTTACAAATCGGCACAGAACTCTTGAATCTGTGTCGGAAATTCGAAAAAAGGACACAAGTACCTCCGCATCTAATCCTGGCGGAAAAGTAAATTCTAAACCGTCGCCTAGGAATGTCAAGACATTCCAGAACAAAGTTTCAACTCCCAAGTGTAGGTTATGTCCGAATGAGGAACACTATCTTCGTAAATGTCAGAAATTTCTTAGCATGAGTATAAATCAAAGGTTAGCTGAGGTCAAAAAATTAAACCTTTGCCTCAACTGCTTCTCCAAAGTACACTCTTCAAAGAACTGTACAAGTAAATATTCATGCGTGCAATGTCATAAACGGCATAACACCTTGCTTCATCGGGAGCAATTACCAACGAATATCAAGCCAAATCTGGACTCCACTTCTGTTGGTCGGTCATCTCCAAATACTATTCCGTCCCACTTACCTAATATTCAATCTACGAACTCTGGCGGGGGCATCGTGCAGACGTGTTTCGCCAGTCATTCCAATGGTGTCCTTTTGGGAACAGCTCTAGTGAAAATACATCATAATGGTTTGAAATATATCGCTAGGGCATTGGTCGACTCAGGGTCTCAAGGCACTTTTATTTCTGAGAGACTGTTCAATAGTCTCAAATTGCCTTTTCGACGAACGAATGCCACTATTTCTGGTCTGAATGAGACAATTTCAGCTGCGGTTCAAAAGGAATGCAGCTTCTCGTTATGTTCGTTAGTCCAAGATGACTTTGAAATTTCCACGTCCGCTTTGGTTGTCCCACACTTGTCAGGAAACCTTCCATCAACCACATTTAATCCAGATTTTCTCTCGGACATCCCAAAAGTTCCTTTAGCCGACCCTCGATTCTACGAAAGCTCCAAAATTGACCTCCTAATAGGGGGTGACCTCTTCCCATTCATAATGCTTTCAGGTGTTGAAAGGCATATCTGCGGATCGTTACTGGCGCAGGAGACAGTTTTCGGCTGGATCCTAACGGGACCAGTCCCAACCGATTCCAATTTCTCTTCTCCGAAAGTTGTATCCTATTATTGTGAAATTTCTTTAGATAAAGAAATTTCACGCTTTTGGGAGGTGGAAGACCTTCCACAGAAGACATTTTTTTCTCCTGCAGACCAATTTTGCGAGAATTTATACGCTTCTACAACTACTCGAAACAAAGATGGCCGATATGTAGTTCACCTTCCTTTCAGGGAGGATTTTTTGGAGAATATGTGTCTGGGCCAATCGAGAAACAGTGCAATGGCACAGTTTATCCGAAATGAAACTCGCCTCCTACGAGATCCATCATTTAAGTCCGAATACGATAATGTCCTAGAGGAATATAAAATATTAAATCATATGTCCGAAGTTTCAGCTCCAAAGAATTCGGATAATCCAACCCATTATTATCTACCCCACCATGCCGTTGTGCGACCTGAAAGCACTACGACAAGGGTTAGGGTAGTATTTAATGCCTCTTCACCCTCATCGGACGGTAGAAGCTTAAACGATATTTTATATACCGGTCCAGTGCTCCAAAAGGATCTTGTTGTTCTTATACTCAAATGGAGGTTTTTTCGTTATGTCTTCAATGGGGACATAACAAAGATGTACCGCCAGATATTGGTAAATCCTGGGCATAGATCTTTTCAACGGATTCTCCACCGCCATGATCCTAAAGGGACAATAAAAGATTTTGAACTCGACACAGTAACCTTTGGGGTTAATTGTGCACCTTATCTGGCAATTCGGACCATCATCCAGTTGGCCGACGATGTCCAGAATGTTTTTCCATTGGCATCCGAGATACTGAGAGATTCAATGTATGTAGATGACGCTCTCGCTGGTGCCCATACCATTTCTGCTGCTATTGAGAGCAGAAACCAACTTATTGAGGCTCTAGGATCTGCGGGATTTTCCATGAAGAAGTGGACATCAAACTCCAAAGAGATTCTCTCGGGACTTCCGAAAGATCATCTTTTATGTGAAGACTTCTTGGAATTTGATGATCGCAGTACCGCTAAAACTTTAGGTGTTCGCTGGAATGCGTCATCCGACACGTTTTATTTTTCCGTATCTCCTATTTCTGACGAAAGTATTTATACTAAAAGGAGGGTACTGTCGCAAATAGCCAAGCTTTTCGATCCAGCTGGCTGGCTGGCTCCTTCCATTGTGATTGCAAAAATGATTATGCAATCTATTTGGGCCGAGGGCACCAATTGGGATGAAACGATTTCCTCTCAATCTCTATCCAATTGGTTAAAGTTTCAGGCTTTATATCCGTCCATTAATTCCATAGTTGTGCCACGGTGGGTGGGCTACACTCCATGTTGTGAAGTGCAGTTTCATGGATTTTGTGATGCCTCAGAAAAGGCATATGCAGCAGCCCTTTATGTCCGAATAAAGGGAGAAACTTCCACATCCGTAAACTTGATTTGCTGCAAGACTAAAGTTGCACCTCTAAAAACTCTATCAATCCCAAGGTTAGAGCTTTGTGGCGCAACATTACTGGCAGAGATGATAGACAGTACAATTCCACAACTGAAAATCCCTAATTACTCGATATTTTGCTGGACTGACTCCACTATTGTACTGTCGTGGCTAGCCAAGCCTCCTTGCTTCTGGTCCACATTTGTTGCAAACAGAGTTTCCAAAATTATTCAGGTCGTTAATCCGTCGAATTGGTTCCATGTTAGATCAGAATGTAATCCAGCGGACTTGGCTAGTCGTGGAGTCTATCCTAATGATCTTCAGGAGAATCAGTTATGGTGGCATGGACCACCATGGCTTGCTGATCCGGATTTCACCTGGCCAAGGCTTCAAGACTCGTCACATGAATTCATTGAAGTCGAGAAAAAGAATATTAAAGTTAATTTTTCCTACTACAGCGACTTTGATGATATTTTAGACCGATTTTCCTCCCTTCCTAGAGCTCTTCGGGTGATAGCATACGTATATAGGTTCTTCCATCATACGCATCCAAGATACCGGTCCAACTTTTCTAGAAAGTCTATTAGCATTTCATCGTCGGAAATATTAATTGTTCAAAGGAATCTTTTTATAATGACACAAAAAGCGTATTTTCCAAAGGAATACTTGACCCTTTCTGCGAAAAAACACATAGCAACATCCAGCTCAATCTTAAGTCTGAATCCATTCCTTGATGAGGAAGGTACTATGAGAATTTGTGGTAGGCTTGTTTCGTCGCCGGCCCTATCATACAATGAGAAACATCCTGTGATACTTCCTTATAATTGTCAACTATCTCGATTGCTAGTCAAGTTCACACATGAGATTTCCATTCACGGTGGAAACCAACTTGTTCTCCGATTGCTTCGCACTCAATTCTGGATAATAAAAGTGAAGAATTTAATCAAAGGAACGATAAATAAGTGTAAAATTTGTGTCCTTTATAAACGTAGGTGTCAAAGACAAATTATGTCCTCTTTACCGGCCGAAAGATCGGAACTGTCCAGACCCTTCACTCACACCGGCCTAGATTTCGCTGGTCCGTTTGATATGAAGCACTATACAGGTCGCTGTGTCCGTATTACCAAAGGATATGTTTGCGTGTTTATTTGTTTCGCTACTAAGGCCATCCATCTTGAGGCTACCTCAGATCTTTCCACAAATTCTTTCCTGGCTGCTTTTAGTAGATTTGTATCAAGACGAGGTTGCCCGCTCCACCTTCACTCTGACAACGGTACAAACTTCGTTGGTGCGTCCAAAATACTAGCCAGAGAATTCCTTCAAACGTCACAGCAGGCTGTTGAATCCAACTATGGCCATCAAAATATTACGTGGCACTTTATCCCACCTGGAGCTCCACATATGGGTGGCCTTTGGGAAGCTGGGGTAAAGAGCTTCAAATCGCACTTCCGCAAGATCGTGGGTAATTTAAGACATACCTTCGAAGAATTCCAAACCCTACTTTCAAAGATCGAGGCATGTCTAAATTCTCGCCCATTGTACCCGGCCTCTCAAGAGCCATCTGACATTTCGGCATTAACTCCAGGACATTTTCTAATAGGCTCTCCAATCTTGGCCCCAATAGATCCGAAAATAGATGATTCTCCCATATCTCTCGTAAATCGGTGGCAACGGTTGAAAATTATTCATCAGAATTTCTGTATCCGCTGGAAGGATGAATATTTGAAAGAATTACACAAGCGCCACAAATGGAAGAGTCCTACTGAGAATCTGAAAGAAGAAACCCTAGTTGTCGTGAAGGAAGAAAATCTCCCTCCTAATTGCTGGCGTCTGGGACGAATCTCTAAAGTTCATCCAGGTGCCGATAATCGAGTGCGTGTTGTCGATATCATTACCGCGAAAGGTCCTATAACTAGGCCGATCACAAAACTTGTCGTCCTTCCAAATGAATCCTTTTCCTAAGTCGTCCTAACAATCCCAGAAGTTAATTTATTTATTAAATTTAGATTTAATAAATTTTAATCCTTCGTAGATCAGCATGCGTAACACACCAAAGACACAACAAAATAAACACCAAAGCAAATATGCCTGTAGACTTTGTCGTCATATCCATCCCTTACGTAAATGCAAGCGGTTTCTAGGGATGAATTCCATGAGACGACAGGAGCTAGTGAAGAAGTATGGCTATTGCCGCAATTGCCTTGCCCATTCGCATTCCCAGGGCACCTGTTTTACCACCACCGGATGTCGTTATTGTCGCCTACAACATCATAGTTTGCTCCACATTCATAGCAGGCTCCAAGAACCGTCTGGACGTAGACATCGAGCCCAACCCACTAGCTTGCCGAATTCTGAAAGAAGTAGTCGCCGAGTCCAATCACCTACTCCAAAGCCTAGTCCACATACATTCAAATCTATAGCGCAGTCAACAAAATCCTCCACAACAACATTGTCTTCCATTTTACGACAAAACACAGTTTCACTTCTCCCAACAGTTGTTGTGAAAATCGAACGCGATGGTAAAGTTAATAATATCCGCTGCCTCTTAGATTCCGGTTCCAAGCACAGCTACATATCGTTGTCAATGGTCGACAAATTACACCTCACTACATTCACCTTGAACGGTGAAACAATTTGTCCAACGTCATTGGTTTCCACACACGACCCAGATATAAAAATCCACACTACTCTGCGCTTGAAAAACAGAATTAGTATGTATATTCCAAGTTCATCGTTACCATCATCTATCCGAAGTAAGTTTTCCAACATTTTATTGGCTGATAACGAATTCTTCAAATCAGCACCTATTGACATTATTTTGGGTATTGATATATATGCTAAATTAATAAAAGAAGGTATCTCGAGTCGTCCTGGATTGCCCACTGCACAAAATACCATCTTTGGATGGATAATTTACGGCAATTACTCCATATAACCACTCCAATATGCGTACTACGTTTAAAGCTCACACTAACATATAGATAACTGGGACATATTTCACAGAGTAAACCATCCGTTCTCTAATCTGTATCTATATACGTTTTATGTTAAGTTTAGAATTTTGAACTATCACTAAATTGAATTCTACAACATTAAGTAATATAATGAATTACATGAATTATATATTATCTCATCGATTAATCATATTTTGCATTGAATTTGAAATTTTAAAATTGAAAACGAATTCTGATGGGGTTTTGCAACTTAACTCTTTTGCAGTGATACTGCAAGGGGGGCGGTAAATGTTCATGTCAAAAATGAACGTAGAACCCTATTTACAAAATCCCAATTATCGCTGTAAAAATCTCCAAGAATATCTCAATTATCGAACTTTGATTTAAAATGTCAAATAATATTCGCCGCAACCAAAGTCCCATCAGAATTCAAACTTCCGCTAAAATTAAGTGATCATCTGCCCAATTCTTTGTAAAACCTGATACTGGTAAGACCTGATAACCAGCAATAAATCCGACCTTAACGAAAAAATCCTAATCAACTGTTTTTTCTCACTCCTTTTACTTTCATATGTTCATTGGGAGCATATATTCGTACAATTCTTGCGGAGGCTACTAAATTGTTTGGAGAGTAACATTTTGGTTCTCTAGAAGATTCACCCTTGGCTACCTCTTCCCCTTCTGGTCATACTACAGTCCTATAGACACAAACAGTGGTGCAGGGTATAATATAGTCGGCCCCGCCCGACTTTAGACTTTCCTTACTTGTTTTATTTCCATTTATTTAAGCAATTCAAAGCCTTTACAGGGCCAATTTAACGAATTGCAATGTACTATAAAACATTTTCTCAATATTTTATTTCTAGAAAATTTTGTCAAAAATTTATTTCTATAGAAAATTTTATCAAAATTTTAATTCTATCGAAAATTTTGTTAAAATTTTATTTCTATAGAAAATTTTGTCAAAATTTTATTTCATTACAAAATTTTGTCAAAATTTTATTTCTATAGAAAATTGTGTTAAAATTTTATTTCTATAGAAAATTGTGTTAAAATTTTGTTTCTACAGAAAATTTTGTCAAAATTTTATTTCTTTAGAAAATTTTGTCAAAATTTTATTTCTATAGAAAATTTTGTCAAAATGTTATTTCTATAGAAAATTTTCTCAAAATTTTATTTCTATAGAAAACTTTGTCAAAATTTTATTTCTATAAAAATTTTGTCAAAATTTATTTCTATAGAAAATTTTGTCAAAATTGTATTTCTATAGAAAATTTTGTCAAAATTTTATTTCTATAGAAAATTTTGTCAAAATTTTATTTCTATAGAAAATTTTGTCAAAATTTTATTTCGTTAGAAAATTTTGTCAAAATTTTATTTCTATAGAAAATTTTGTCAAAATTTTATTTCTATAGAAAATTTTGTCAAAATTTTAGTTCTATAGAACATTTTGTCAAAATTTTATTGCTATAGAAAATTTTGTCAAAATTTTATTTCTATAGAAAATTTTGTCAAAATTTTAGTTCTATAGAACATTTTGTCAAAATTTTATTTCTATAGAACATTTTGTCAAAATTTTATTTCTATACACAATTTTGTCAAAATTTTATTTCTATAGAAAATTTTCTCAAAATTTTATTTCTATAGAAAATTTTTTCAAAATTTTATTTCTATAGAAAATTTTGTCAAAATTTTATTTCTATAGAAAATTTTGTCAAAATGTTATTTCTATAGAACACTTTGTCAAAATTTTGTCAAAATTTTATTTCTATAGAAAATTTTGTCACAACTTTATTTCTATATAAAATTTGAATTCTTTTCACATTTAATATTTTATTCCAAAAAAATTAATATATCATCAATGGTGGTTATTAAGGATAGTTTTTATTTACAGAAATAAAATTTTGAGAAAATTTTATTTCTATAAAAATTTTACCAAAAATTTATTTCTATAGAAAATTTTGTTAAAATTTTATTTCCATAGAAAGTTTTGTCAAAATTTTATTTCTATAGAAAATTTTGTCAAAATTTTATTTCTATAGAAAATTTTGTCAAAATTTTATTTCTATAGAAAATTTGTCAAAATTTTATTTCTATAGAAAATTTTGTCAAAATTTTAGTTCTATAGAACATTTTGTCAAAATTTTATTTCTATAGAAAATTTTGTCAAAATTTTATTTCTATAGAAAATTTTGTCAAAATTTTAGTTCTATAGAAATTTTTTTCAAAATTTTGTCAATAAGGTATTTGTATAAAACATTTTCTCAATATTTTATTTCTAGAAAATTTTGTCAAAAATTTATTTCTATAGAAAATTTTATCAAAATTTTAATTCTATCGAAAATTTTGTTAAAATTTTATTTCTATAGAAAATTTTGTCAAAATTTTATTTCATTACAAAATTTTGTCAAAATTTAATTTCTATAGAAAATTTTCTCAAAATTTTATTTCTATAGAAAATTGTGTTAAAATTTTGTTTCTACAGAAAATTTTGTCAAAATTTTATTTCTTTAGAAAATTTTGTCAAAATTTTATTTCTATAGAAAATTTTGTCAAAATGTTATTTCTATAGAAAATTTTCTCAAAATTTTATTTCTATTGAAAACTTTGTCAAAATTTTATTTCTATTGAAAACTTTGTCAAAATTTTATTTCTATAAAAATTTTGTCAAAATTTATTTCTATAGAAAATTTTGTCAAAATTGTATTTCTATAGAAAATTTTGTCAAAATTTTATTTCTATAGAAAATTTTGTCAAAATTTTATTTCTATAGAAAATTTTGTCAAAATTTTATTTCGTTAGAAAATTTTGTCAAAATTTTATTTCTATAGAAAATTTTGTCAAAATTTTATTTCTATAGAAAATTTTGTCAAAATTTTAGTTCTATAGAACATTTTGTCAAAATTTTATTGCTATAGAAAATTTTGTCAAAATTTTATTTCTATAGAAAATTTTGTCAAAATTTTAGTTCTATAGAACATTTTGTCAAAATTTTATTTCTATAGAACATTTTGTCAAAATTTTATTTCTATACACAATTTTGTCAAAATTTTATTTCTATAGAAAATTTTCTCAAAATTTTATTTCTATAGAAAATTTTCTCAACATTTTATTTCTATAGAAAACTTTGTCAAAATTTTATTTCTATAAAAATTTTGTCAAAATTTATTTCTATAGAAAATTTTGTCAAAATTGTATTTCTATAGAAAATTTTGTCAAAATTTTATTTCTATAGAAAATTTTGTCAAAATTTTATTTCTATAGAAAATTTTGTCAAAATTTTATTTCGTTAGAAAATTTTGTCAAAATTTTATTTCTATAGAAAATTTTGTCAAAATTTTATTTCTATAGAAAATTTTGTCAAAATTTTAGTTCTATAGAACATTTTGTCAAAATTTTATTGCTATAGAAAATTTTGTCAAAATTTTATTTCTATAGAAAATTTTGTCAAAATTTTAGTTCTATAGAACATTTTGTCAAAATTTTATTTCTATAGAACATTTTGTCAAAATTTTATTTCTATACACAATTTTGTCAAAATTTTATTTCTATAGAAAATTTTCTCAAAATTTTATTTCTATAGAAAATTTTCTCAAAATTTTATTTCTATAGAAAATTTTGTCAAAATTTTATTTCTATAGAAAATTTTGTCAAAATGTTATTTCTATAGAACACTTTGTCAAAATTTTGTCAAAATTTTATTTCTATAGAAAATTTTGTCACAACTTTATTTCTATATAAAATTTGAATTCTTTTCACATTTAATATTTTATTCCAAAAAAATTAATATATCATCAATGGTGGTTATTAAGGATAGTTTTTATTTACAGAAATAAAATTTTGAGAAAATTTTATTTCTATAAAAATTTTACCAAAAATTTATTTCTATAGAAAATTTTGTTAAAATTTTATTTCCATAGAAAGTTTTGTCAAAATTTTATTTCTATAGAAAATTTTGTCAAAATTTTATTTCTATAGAAAATTTTGTCAAAATTTTATTTCTATAGAAAATTTGTCAAAATTTTATTTCTATAGAAAATTTTGTCAAAATTTTAGTTTTATAGAACATTTTGTCAAAATTTTATTTCTATAGAAAATTTTGTCAAAATTTTATTTCTATAGAAAATTTTGTCAAAATTTTAGTTCTATAGAAATTTTTTTCAAAATTTTGTCAATAAGGTATTTGTATAAAACATTTTCTCAATATTTTATTTCTAGAAAATTTTGTCAAAAATTTATTTCTATAGAAAATTTTATCAAAATTTTAATTCTATCGAAAATTTTGTTAAAATTTTATTTCTATAGAAAATTTTGTCAAAATTTTATTTCATTACAAAATTTTGTCAAAATTTAATTTCTATAGAAAATTTTCTCAAAATTTTATTTCTATAGAAAATTGTGTTAAAATTTTGTTTCTACAGAAAATTTTGTCAAAATTTTATTTCTTTAGAAAATTTTGTCAAAATTTTATTTCTATAGAAAATTTTGTCAAAATGTTATTTCTATAGAAAATTTTCTCAAAATTTTATTTCTATTGAAAACTTTGTCAAAATTTTATTTCTATAAAAATTTTGTCAAAATTTATTTCTATAGAAAATTTTGTCAAAATTGTATTTCTATAGAAAATTTTGTCAAAATTTTATTTCTATAGAAAATTTTGTCAAAATTTTATTTCTATAGAAAATTTTGTCAAAATTTTATTTCTATAGAAAATTTTGTCAAAATTTTATTTCGTTAGAAAATTTTGTCAAAATTTTATTTCTATAGAAAATTTTGTCAAAATTTTATTTCTATAGAAAATTTTGTCAAAATTTTAGTTCTATAGAACATTTTGTCAAAATTTTATTGCTATAGAAAATTTTGTCAAAATTTTATTTCTATAGAAAATTTTGTCAAAATTTTAGTTCTTTAGAACATTTTGTCAAAATTTTATTTCTATAGAACATTTTGTCAAAATTTTATTTCTATACACAATTTTGTCAAAATTTTATTTCTATAGAAAATTTTCTCAAAATTTTATTTCTATAGAAAATTTTCTCAAAATTTTATTTCTATAGAAAATTTTGTCAAAATTTTATTTCTATAGAAAATTTTGTCAAAATGTTATTTCTATAGAACACTTTGTCAAAATTTTGTCAAAATTTTATTTCTATAGAAAATTTTGTCACAACTTTATTTCTATAAAAAATTTGAATTCTTTTCACATTTAATATTTTATTCCAAAAAAATTAATATATCATCAATGGTGGTTATTAAGGATAGTTTTTATTTACAGAAATAAAATTTTGAGAAAATTTTATTTCTATAAAAATTTTACCAAAAATTTATTTCTATAGAAAATTTTGTTAAAATTTTATTTCCATAGAAAGTTTTGTCAAAATTTTATTTCTATAGAAAATTTTGTCAAAATTTTATTTCTATAGAAAATTTTGTCAAAATTTTATTTCTATAGAAAATTTGTCAAAATTTTATTTCTATAGAAAATTTTGTCAAAATTTTAGTTCTATAGAACATTTTGTCAAAATTTTATTTCTATAGAAAATTTTGTCAAAATTTTATTTCTATAGAAAATTTTGTCAAAATTTTAGTTCTATAGAAATTTTTTTCAAAATTTTGTCAATAAGGTATTTGTATAAAACATTTTCTCAATATTTTATTTCTAGAAAATTTTGTCAAAAATTTATTTCTATAGAAAATTTTATCAAAATTTTATTTCTATAGAACACTTTCGCAAAATTTTATTTTTACAGAAAATTTTCGCAAAATTTTAATTCTATAGAAAATTTTGTCAAAATTTTATTTCTATAGAAAATTTTTTCAAAATTTTATTGCTATAGAAAATTTTTTCAAAATTTTATTTCTATAGAAAATTTTTTCAAAATTTTATTGCTATAGAAAATTTTTTAAAAATTTTATTTTTATAGAAAACTTTGTCAAAATTTTAATTCTACAGAGAATTTTGTCAAAATTTTATTTCTATAGAAAATTTTGTAAAAATTTTATTTCTATAGAAAATTTTGTCAAACCTTTATTTCTATATAAAAGTTTGTCAAAATTTGAATTCTTTTCACATTTAATATTGTCTAAACAAGACTGTTTAGACTTAATTTAACTATAACTTAATTGAATTTGAATTTAATAGTAAAGTAAATCATTCTGAATTTTGAAATTTGAATTGTATTGCATTGTAACGAAAAAAAATTATGGTTTAAGAATCACTTGAAATGTATGAGACTATTCGATTTGCACTAAAGATAGTAATATCGATAAATGTCAAAAGATAATTTCAACTAGTTCTAAAAATTAGTTAAATAGAAAATCGAAAGGTTTCCTGGCTGGTATGAAACATTCAATAAATCACTTTTTATTTTCCCGCAGCCACGAATAGAATTACTTGGTAAGATCATCCTCGAATAAAGGCTTAACTCAAATTTAACCCACTTGTGTTTCGTCTCATTTCTCTCTCTTGAATTATTTTGGATTGGGTTATGATTTCCCATATTGCTCGAGGAACCATTCCCAACCCAAATAACAATATTATCTCGCCTAGCAACTTCATCCATTGAACCTTCTGTGAAGTTTTTGGGATTCTGTCTTCTCTGCATACCCAATATCCACATACAGTCCACAAAAACCACAACCTCTGGAGTCGTATACTCATTAAGCGCTTTTGGTGTCAGGTGGTGCTTTGACATCCTCTCCTGAAACCCCAGTTGTTCATGGTCCTTCGAGCCGGAGAAGAGAATACAGCAACAGAGAAGATCACGAAAAGTAGAGAAATGAGGTAACTGCCACTTGAAATGAATTATCACATGACAGTTTCAAGTCGGGTTCGGTAAGCTCAATAGCTAAAGCGGAGTAAGTGTAATTCTATGAAACATAAGAAAGTAAAAAGTGCTTAGAAATCGAAATTAAAACAGCATAAATTCTTGTGGGAAAATATTAAGAAAACCGTGAAAATTGATGTCCGTCCGTATTGAAAGTCAAAGTTTCCTTTTCAAAAAACGTAAAAATTATTTAAAATTTTAATATCAGAGGTGCAATTTTATTCAGAAAAAAAGTGAAAAGTGGAATATTTCAAGAAATGGAATAAAAGGAAAATAATAATTTTTATATGATTTATAAAAGCTATAAATTCGCATATATTACGTAATTGAAAGCATGCTAAATTTGCATAATTGCATATGTGCCGTTATTTAAAAATTCATGAGAAGAAAAAATCGCATAGAATAACGGCATAGATGGAGAAGTGCGAAAAAGTGTAAGGTGAAAAAGTGTCTATCCAAAGAGACAGATGTTCCATTTATCACCCATTTCAATATTTTATTCTTCATTTCCATACGTCCCTATTCGCCAATTTTTTTTTTGTTTGCTTGCACTTCATGTTTAATTCCTACATTTCATCTTTAACATAACTTTGAAATTCCAGAAGATTTGTTTTATTCCAAATTTTCCAAAAGATACATGACGGAATATGCAAAATTCCAAAGTGCAAATTTTCCCACAATTTGATATATGAGCAATTCCGAAATTTGTGTTCTCCGCTTCTCCTAATTTCTTTCTTTTGCTCAAATTTATTAATCGTATATAATTTTGTTCATTGGTTGTTCTTCGGCGAAAAAAGAAAAAAAAAAGTGCAGTAAAAAAGGCAACATTCCAAAACGTAAATTTTGTACAAAATTTAATACAATTTCGTCGATTGTTTCGTATTAAATCTTTACATTTTTCGCACAGTGTGTTGTATTCAGTTTTATGATCATCGGCATCCTGAATCCACAGTGAGAAAAACTACTATACAAAATACAGATTGTATGTGCAAAACTCATATATGAGACATTCCAAAATATATTTTCTTGTTTGAAGTGATGGGAATGAACCAGATTAATAAAATGAGAGCATAGGAATATATTTGCTCTGCAGAAATTCATATGGATATCTAAACGAATTGAAATTATTTTCAACAACAAATTTCGCAACCGCAACTTTTTCAAGCTCAAGGTAATTACCTTTTAATTTTTATACCCTCCATCATAGGATGGGGGTATATTAACTTTGTCATTCCGTTTGTAACACATCGAAATATTGCTCTAAGACCCCATAAAGTATATATATTCTGGGTCGTGGTGAAATTCTGAGTCGATCTAAGCATGTCCGTCCGTCCGTCCGTCCGTCCGTCCGTCCGTCCGTCCGTCCGTCCGTCCGTCCGTCCGTCTGTTGAAATCACGCTAACTTCCGAACGAAACAAGCTATCGACTTGAAACTTGGCACAAGTAGTTGTTATCGATGTAGGTCGGATGGTATTGAAAATGGGCCATATCGGTCCACTTTTACGTATAGCCCCCATATAAAGGGACCCTCAGATTTGGCTTGTGGAGCCTCTAACAGAAGAATATTTCATCCGATCCGGCTGAAATTTGGTATATGGTGTTGGTATATGGTCTCTAACAACCATGCAAAAATTGGTCCACATCGGTCCATAATTATATATAGCCCCCATATAAACCGATCCCCAGATTTGGCTTGCGGAGCCTAAAAGAGAAGCAAATTTCATCCGATCCGGCTGAAATTTGGTACATGACGTTGGTATATGGTCTCTAACAACCATGCAAAAATTGGTTCGTATCGGTCCATAATTATATATAGCCCCCATATAAACCGATCCCCAGATTTGGCTTGTGGAGCCTCTAAGAGAAGCATATTTCATCCGATCCGGCTGAAATTTGTTACATGATGTTGGTATATGGTCTCTAACAACCATGCAAAAATTGGTTCACATCGGTCCATAATTGTATATAGCCCCCATATAAACCGATCCCCAGATTTGGCTAACAGAAGAATATTTCATCCGATCCGGCTGAAATTTGGTACATGGTGTTGGTATGTGGTCTCTAACAACCATGCAAAAATTGGTTCACATCGGTCCATAATTATATATAGCCCCCATATAAACCGATCCCCAGATTTGGCTTGTGGAGCCTCTAAGAGAAGCATATTTCATCCGATCCGGCTGAAATTTGGTACATGGTGTTGGTATATGGTCTCTAACAACCATGCAAAAATTGGTTCACATCGGTCCATAATTGTATATAGCCCCCATATAAACCGATCCCCAGATTTGGCTTGCGGAGCCTCAAAGAGAAGAAAGTTTCATCCGATCCGGCTGAAATTTGGTACATGATGTTGGTATATGGTCTCTAACAACCATGCAAAAATTGGTTCGTATCGGTCCATAATTATATATAGCCCCCATATAAACCGATCCCCAGATTTGGCTTGTGGAGCCTCTAAGAGAAACATATTTCATCCGATCCGGCTGAAATTTGTTACATGATGTTGGTATATGGTCTCTAACAACCATGCAAAAATTGGTTCTCATCGGTCCATAATTGTATATAGCCCCCATATAAACCGATCCCCAGATTTGGCTTGCGAAGCCTCAAAGAGGAGCAAATTGCATCCGATCCGGCTGAAATTTGGTACATGGTATTGGTATATGGTCTCTAACAACCGTGCAAAAAGTGGTCCACATCGGTCCATAACTATATATGGCGCCCATATAAACCGATCCCCAGATTTGGGTTGCGAAGCCTCAAAGAGAAGCAAATTTCATCCGATCCGCCTGAAATTTGGTACATGATATTGGTATATGGTCTCTAACAACCATGCAAACATTGGTCCACATCGGTTCATAATTATATATAGCCCCCATATAAACCGGTCCACAGATTTGGCTTGCGAAGTCTCCAAGAGAAGCAAATTTCATCCAATCCGGTTGTAATTTGCAACATGGTGTTAGTATATGATCTTTAACAACCGTGCCAGAATTGATCCATATCGGTCCATAATTATATATAGCCCCCATATAAAACATTCTCCAGATTTGACCTCCGGAGCCTCTTGGAGGAACAAAATTCATCCGATCCGGTTCAAATTAGGCACGTGGTGTTAGTATATGGTCGCTAAAAACCATACCAAAATTGGTCCAATCACACAAAAATTGGTCCGTATCGGTTCATAATCATGGTTGCCACTAGAGCCAAAAATAATCTACCAAAATTTTATTTCTATAGAAAATTTTGTCAAAATTTTATTTCTATAGGAAATTTTGTCAAAATTTTATTTCTATAGAAAATTTTTTCAAAATTTTATTTCTAGAGAAAATTTTGTTAAAATTTTATTCGGTTCATAATCATGGTTGCCACTCGAGCCAAAAATAATCTACCAAGATTTTATTTCTATTGAAAATTTTGTCAAAATTTTATTTCTATAGAAAATTTTGTTAAAATTTTATTTCTGTAGAAATTTTTGTCAAAATCTTCTTTCTATAGAAAATTTTGTCAAAATTTTTATTTCTATAGAACATTTTGTGAAAATTTTATTTCTATAGAAAATTTTGTTAAAATTTTATGTCTACTTTGTCAAACTGAATTATATACGTATTGGATCGATCTTTTTTTATTTAATATATACCACGTATGGACTTACATACAATTTAGAAGATGGTGTTAGGAGGTTTTAAGATACCTTGCCATCGGCAAGCGTTACCGCAACTTAAGTAAACGATTGTGGATGGCAGTGTTTAGATGAAGTTTCTACGCAATCCATGATGGAGGGTACATAAGCTTCGGCCTGGCCGAACTTACGGCCGTATATACTTGTTTTATTTATTTTACTTTCCTATTTAATGTGAATTACAAAATTCAAACGCAAAGAGAAATGGTTTATAATTGAAGGGAAATTCCATTAAAGTATATACATATTCCAACATTCAAAAATATAGTAGCAAAACAAAAATTAATGATAAATAGAAAAATTATATTATATTAAATATATACACACACGAATTTGTGACAGATTTTTTTTTTTTATTTGTTACGCACACATATATGTTTTGCTCACACAACGAATAATAATAATTGAGTTCCACATATATCTCGCTCTCATTGTCTTTGTGGATCGTATTTTACAGGAGAAATTTGCTGGAGTTGCCAATTTCCGATTATAAAAAGTGCTAATTTCGAGAAAACTAAAAAGTTTTACACCACACGTGAATTGTTGGTTTCATGAGTAAACTTATGTTTTCGTATTCATAATTTATTGTGCGAATTGTATGTTAGAAAATCTTAGAAATTCAACAGGGGTTAAGAAAACAGAAAAATACTGTTGATTGATATGCCGCATTGAAACATATTTAATTATCCATTAATTAAGTGCTTAATTAATTATTGCTTTTGTTCAAAACGATTTATTTATATGCAAAAGTGTGCATAAGAATTAATTAGAATTCCTCCATCCGTTGAACTGAAATTTACGAAATTAAATTAAAAACAAATTTCTTTGGTTATTTTGTTTACGTTTTGGCTCACTTCAATATTCAATTCCCATAACTATTTCACGAACATACTTTATTTCAGTTGATTTTAGTCACTCAAGATCTATTATATTTTGAGCGATTTATGCTAATTTTTTACTTTTTGTATTTACATCAGTTTTCAAATTTTGGGAATTATTGATACATTAATATATATAGTCTTGTGTTATTGTATATTTCCTTATATTCGCCATACACATATTTACTTTGAAAGGTTTGTCAGTCACCCGTAAAACTGACCGCTAAAACGAAATCTGGTTTAAATACCATATATTGTACAGATATTTCTGAATCTACTGTATATTGCAATAAATTGCATATTTTTAGTTCTATTTGAGGGAAATGTCGAACGATTCTTTGGATGATACGGCCCAAAAGGGCGAAGAAAGGGTTATGGCTATAACCGAACGCAAGTTTTATTTTGATTATGATCATTTACTTATGCTCTGTAGTTATGTCGAGAATGTGGATTTGGTTCAACAAACCGAATCGTTGGTGCAGGCTAAAATGGAGGATTTGGAAGTTCGATGGACAAGTTTCAATTCTTCCTACGAGTCTCTAATGTTATCCTCCGATTCAGCCATAACCAAAGAAGTGAGAGAGAAAGCTCGCGTTAATTTTACAGTATGTTCTGAGGCATACTATGCTTCTAGGTCTCGTTTATTGGACATATCGAGGGTAGCTTCCTCTTCAAATCCTAGAGCAGAACGAAACTTTGTAGGAGCCAGTAGAGTGTTGCTAAGAGAATTTTCCCAATTCATAAAAAGCTCATCATCTGATATTTCGAATAAATATTTGTCCCATGGCCTCGAATGGAGCTTCATCCCACCTCATGCTCCTCATATGGGAGGGTTGTGGGAAGCAGCTGTTAAAAGTTTTAAACACCATTTTAAACGATTAGCAGGCACACATAGGTTTACGTTTGAACAACTTGCCACATTGTTAGCCCGTATAGAGGGCGTTCTCAACTCCCGTCCCATATCAGCTCTTTCGGAAGACCCAACGGATATAAGTGCGTTAACACCTGGCCACTTCCTTAAAGGATCACCGATGGTAGCCTTACCTGAACCGCTATCTCCGAACCTTTCGTTAATAAATCGTTGGACAAAATTGAAGGCCATTCACCATCAGTTCGCCATTCGTTGGAAAGAGGACTATTTGAAGTCGCTTCAAAAACGTTACAAGTGGAAAGCGCCACAATGTAATATAAAGAAGGGTGATTTAGTAGTAGTGATTGACGAACTGCTACCGCCTAGTGAATGGCGGCTTGGTCGAATCGAAGAGACTCAACCCGGTTTAGATGGAAAAACTCGTGTTGTTCAAGTGCGTACTGCTATGGGTCTCATAAAACGGCCAGTTGTCAAGTTATGCTTACTACCGTACTTAAACGTAGCCGAATCAAATTAACATTAATTCAAAATCTCCAACAAATTGGAGAGTTATTTTCCATTTAACCGCACTTTACTTTTTATCCTTACAGATCAGCTAACTCCAACGAATCACGCAATCCAGAGATATATCGCTGCATGTTGTGTAAGCGGTTTCACAGTATACGAACCTGTCCAAAATTTTTGAGGATGAAGCCAATAGACAGATGCCGAACAGTGCGCCAACTTAAATATTGCGTAAATTGTTTAGCGAAGAGTCACACAGTTGCCAAATGCCACTCAAAAAATAAATGTCGTAAATGCCGTAATTACCACCATACCATGTTACATCCGAATGAGTACATGGTTTATGCTTCTGGCAACCGTCAACAGCCACCAAATTCTCATACGCCTCTAGCACAACACAAAAAACGGACGCAACAAACTAATGTAAAGACGGGTTCAAATCAACGGAAATTCAACAAAAAAGCTCCACAATCTAATACAAACTCTGTCCCTCAACCATCTATCAATCAGTATCTTTTATCAGACGCAATTCGCTCATTAGCTTCAGTTCTTTGTGCCACAAACCAAACTGATCATTCTTAAGTCCGGCGCCATGTCTAAACAAGACTGTTTAGACTTAATTTAACTATAACTTAATTGAATTTGAATTTAATAGTAAAGTAAATCATTCTGAATTTTGAAATTTGAATTGAATTGCATTGTAACGAAAAAAAATTATGGTTTAAGAATCACTTGAAATGTATGAGACTATTCGATTTGCACTAAAGATAGTAATATCGATAAATGTCAAAAGATAATTTCAACTAGTTCTAAAAATTAGTTAAATAGAAAATCGAAAGGTTTCCTGGCTGGTATGAAACATTCAATAAATCACTTTTTATTTTCCCGCAGCCACGAATAGAATTACTTGGTAAGATCATCCTCGAATAAAGGCTTAACTCAAATTTAACCCACTTGTGTTTCGTCTCATTTCTCTCTCTTGAATTATTTTGGATTGGGTTATGATTTCCCATATTGCTCGAGGAACCATTCCCAACCCAAATAACAATATTATCTCGCCTAGCAACTTCATCCATTGAACCTTCTGTGAAGTTTTTGGGATTCTGTCTTCTCTGCATACCCAATATCCACATACAGTCCACAAAAACCACAACCTCTGGAGTCGTATACTCATTAAGCGCTTTTGGTGTCAGTTGGTGCTTTGACATCCTCTCCTGAAACCCCAGTTGTTCAAATATTTTATTTCAAAAAAAATAATATATCATCGATGGTGGTTATTAAGGATAGTTTTTATTTATATATTTTTTATGGTTTTTTATGTATTTTTTTAAATAAATATTCTAATTAAAATATATAAAAAGTTCACTTTGCAGTCTCAAGATGCACCATTTTTACACTTTGTTGCCATAACCAATCGGCCAATTCATCATCTTTGGCCTTGGCCACTACTGTCTTCAAAGACATACGATCATAATAGCCACCAGTTGTATCTTTCAATTCAGGATCCAAAGCTAAAAATATTGATGTCTGGGCACCACCTTTAGGAGATCGCAAGCACAGCTTTCCCAAATTACTAAAGAAATCCAGAAATTTGTTATTACGAAATAATTCGGTTTGTACTGAGCCAGGATGTAGGCAATTCACGGTGACCCCAGTATTCTCCAATAGTTTAGCCAATTTATGAGTAAATAAAACATTGGCCAATTTACTTTGCGAGTAAGCCTTGAAATCATTATAATTCTTCTCACTATTCAAATCCTCCTTTTGGATATTTCCTATGGCATACATCCACGAAGAGACCACCACAATACGACTGGGCGCAGAGGCCTTTAAACGATCCAGCAATAGGTTGGTCAATAGGAAATGTCCTAAATGATTGACAGCAAATTGTTGTTCATAACCATCCTCGGTGAGTTTGTATGGTGTTGCCATAATGCCGGCATTATTGATGAGTATATCAAGGCGTTGTTCTTCCTCGAGGAATTTTCGGGCAAATTCTCTTACCGATTTCAAAGAACTTAGATCCAACGATCGATTAAAGACATTCTGATTACCCGAGAGATACATAATGTCGAGACGGGCTTCTTCACATTTTTTGAAATCTCGACAAGCCATGTATACGCGGGCTCCTCGCTTGGCCATTTCCAAGGCAGTTTCTTTACCAATGCCCGTATTGCAACCAGTAACAATTACCACTTTGTCATCAATACGATTACCTTTCAGATACCTGGGACCTTCTTTCCATTTCCACAGATAGAAAAGGGCCAAGATGAAAATTATGGCAAATCCTAATAAAATGGCAAGCAAAACAGATGCCGAACTTGCATGGGTCACATAATCGTAAATGGTTTGATCCAGAATCTCAGCAACTCCCATAATTATGAAAAATTCCAATTTCTGTTTTTTCTCTATAATTTCCTTATTTTTTTTTTGGTGCAAATTTTAAAATCTCTCTTGGATCTTCGCACACAATTCTTACTCAATACTAAACAAACTTTAGATCACACTGGATGCTTGATTGCAACTGAACGTCGATCACTTGTGCTGCTTATGCTGATGTTGCGGGCTATAACAATCAGCATATGTAGCAATGGATGTTTGCTGCTGCTGCTGCTGCTAATGGTAACTACTCAACCGGCCAGTCCTCTCATGAAAAACAAGTTGAAGCCACCATAGCAGACCATACCATAGAAGTATACTAGCTAGCTGACTGACTACTATTGCTAGTAACTGGTGAATGAACTCCGTTGAGGAGTTCCATGTGTGCACTTCACTATGTTTGGATCATTTCGCTGATGTTGTTTTTGGAAAATCTCATTTCATCATAGTCATGACTTTACTCCATTGTTTGGTAGAATTAAATTGCGTACTAGCTCACAGTGGGAGATATTTTTGGAAAAAGATGAGAGAGCAAGTATTCATTTTCATCACTTTAAAAATCACTTTAACTCGTTAAAGTAAAGACATTTTTTAGGAAGCGATCTAGCATTGAGTCTAGACCGGTGCTGGGCTCGACAGTGGTGTTGCGATGCTAACTGGTTACGATGATGAAATGATGCGATGCTGATGATGTCGGACTTACTGTGTTCGTGTACGGGGGTAGCGATGGTGTCGGGCCGACTTGTGCTCGTGAAACGGGGATGGCGATGGTGTCGGTCCAGCCGGTGCACGTGAACCGGGGATGCGATAATGTCGTGACGGTTCGGTTTCTATAAAAAGAATTGGGTAAGGAGAGGGTTCGGCTATACTTGCACGTGAGTGATGCGAATAAATCGCTTAAGCGAACGAACCACGTAAGCATCCGAACTGCGTAAGTGGACGAACCGAGTTACATGGGTGCTAGTATAGCCTAGGGAGGAAGAGGGGATGGGAGGAGGTGGTGGGGATTGGTGGGGAGTGGTGGTTTCGATTCACGTTATGCACAGTCGGAATTCGAACGCATTCGCATTAAGATGAATCCGGTTCTGATACCGGAAGTTCGATTGCGGTCGGTGCCACTTGCTTTACTACTCATCAAGCTTCGTGTGATTCATCGTCCCGTCAAACTTGCATTCTTAACTCGGTAGTGACCACAATCAAATGGGAATTCTCCACATATAAGTTATTAAGGTTAAGTGGTGGAAGTAACTTCCCTTCAACATCACTCGTACCTTACCAAAGTAATGATAGCAATGCCTATACATACAGTGACGCAGATATCCCGAATATTCTGAATTTCTTAATATGTGTAAATTTTACCACAAGTGCGTCCATCGTCAACTTCGTATGGCACTATCGGCTTGAAACTTGGCAAACACATCAAAATATTGCTCTAAGACCCCATAAAGTATATATATTCTGGGTCGTGGTGAAACTCTGAGTCGATCTCAGTATGCCCGTCCGTCCGTCTATTGAAATCACGCTAACTTACGAACGAAACAAGCTATCGACTTGAAACTTGGCATACGTTGTTGTTATTGATGTAGGTGGGATGGTATTGCAAATGGGCCATATCGGACCCCCATACACTGAAAAAACAGTGAACCCACCAGGAAAGATAACTTTCGATTAATTTTAGAAAATTTGGAACTTTTTTAGAAAATTTTAACTAAACGGTATTACAAGCGCTGGCATCACTCCGATATGGCAAAAATAAGTAAATATTTTTCGACAAATTCAAGAAAATTTATTAGACATAACTAAATTTTTTCAGTAGTTAAAGAAAATTTTGTAGTTTTAAGAGAAATCTTGGAGTTCAAAATTGCAAGAATGTCTTTAGTGACATACGAAGTTCACGATGGACACATTTTTGGTAAAATTTACAAATTTAAAGAAATAATGAACTATTTTGTAAGAAATACGAAATTAGGAAATCTTTATGCTTTATTTGTGTATAACTTTTTCCCGTTTTTTAGTTCATTTAACTAACATACGCAAAAAATTATTTGACTAAAATAAACTTTTTCCAAACATAATGATTCTATGAACTAATATAAAGTTAATATGGCTTTAGTGAAATAGAGAGTTCACTTTTTTTTTGAGTGTATAAACCGACCCCCAGATTTGGCTTGCAGAGGAGCAAAATTCATCCGATCCGGTTGAAATTTGGTATGTGGTGTTAGTATATGGTCTATAACAACCGTGCGAAAATTGGGCCATATCGGTCCATAATTATATATAGCCCCCATATATACCGATTCCCAGATTTGACCTCCGGAGCAGCGTTGCCAATTTAGCTTTTTTCCCGCTAGATTTGGCTTTTTTTGAAGACGTTTAGCGGGAAAAATATGCATTTAGCTTTTAGCTTTTTTTCTGGCTTTTTTCATGACCCTTTTAGCTATTTTTGGCTTTTTTATTTTCGACATGTTTCTATTGAAATATGGATAAATCGGCGTTTTTATCTAAGCCTTGCTGCAAGTATAAGGGTTTCCACATATTTCAAAGCTCAGTTGAAACATTAATAATGAGTCCAGCCATTATGCGGGCATTTTTGTAGGAAATACACCTTGTTGTAAAGTTTTTTCATTACATACATAAAAGTTATCGTAAACTTTAAATCTACTATTACCATACAAATTTGTTAGATAAACTGTCAGTACATTATTGGGAATATTATCATTTGACTCGTTTATCCTTTTTATGTTATTATAATATTCTAAAGTTATTACGATATTACTAAATTAAAATAGTAGATGTGAATAGCTTTGTGCACTGAAAAAATATTGTCGTCTCCTTAAAATACGAACGCGAATTTTGGTTATAATAGCATTTGTGAATTTCTTTTATATAAACTGTTTTCCTTGTCCAAAAGACGATAAAGTCGTTTTGTCCTTATAATTAAGTGATTCAACTTAAAAATGGATATGTTTTCATGAAAGAAGGAAGAATTAATGAAATAGTCTTTAAATGTGAGGAGTTTTTGCATCTTAACCACAAACCAAAATAGCGTTCAAAAATAGAAGATGTTTTTCAACACTTTATTTTAAAAACGTATATATACAATAATTTCTACTTGAAGTCGAGTCTGAATTTGGAAATTTAAGTTGGCGTTAGCACGTTTTTAAAGCACTTTGATAGCTCATGAAGAAAAGGAAAATGTTTTTACTGGGAAATGTAAACTATAGGTATTTTCTACAATTTAAATAAAAGTAATGTATTTCGAATTTTTCACAATTTCAAAACCAAACTAAAATTTTATTTAAAAAAATGACAAATCATTTTTTTACCAAATCCAAAGCATGCTTAGATCATTTAATATTTTAAAATAACAAGTAAATAAAATAGAGGTGTTGGGAAGGTAGCTCCCACCAAACGAAGGACTCCCAGTAAAAAATTTGTGATAGTAATCAAAATGTATCGAATACGCAAGCAGAGCTAATATGCCTTAGTTATTGTTACAGTCTCACAGAGGTGGAATTAAAATGAAAATAATATGCATTGTAAGTGAAATAAAGCCTTTAAGTTTGTTAAATTTCAATCAAAAATGTGACTTTTGATACAAAACAATTTAGCTTTTTTTCTAGCTATTTTTTAGCATTTTTTAGCTTTTTTAGCTATTTTTTTGAGCAAATCTAGCGGTTTTTGGTGAAACAATTCTGGCAACGCTTATTTTCAATACCATCCGAACTACATTAATAACAACTACTTGTGCCTAGTTTCAAGTCGATAGCTTGTTTCGTTCGGAAGTTAGCGTGATTTCAACAGACGGACGGACATGCTCAGATCGACTCAGAATTTCAATTTAATATACCCCCCATCCTATGATGGAGGGTATAAAAAGCGTTTTTGTTCATTGTATATTTTCCTTTGATTCGTAATAGTAAAATAGTATAATTATTTTTATACCCACCACCATAGAAAGGTGACGGGGGTATCATAAGTTTGTCATTCCGGTTGTAACACATCGAAATATCGATTTCCGACTATATAAGGTATATATATATATATATATATATATATATATATATATATATATATATATATATATATATATATATATATATATATATATATATATATATATATATATATATATATATATATATATATATATATATATATATATATATATATATATATATATATATATATATATATATATATATATATATATATATATATATATATATATATATATATATATATATATATATATATATATATATATATATATATATATATATATATATATATATATATATATCAATCGCATTGTCTGAGGACATTTTTTTCATGTATCGCATCATATGGGGACATTTGCATTGTTCAGGGACAGTCCCCAAACTATCTACATACCCACCGCATTGTTTCGGGACAGTGATAGTTCAGGGTCATTTTTGAAAAATTTGTAATTCTATTACCCTTTTACAATTCCGATATGTATTTGTGGTTGTATGGACTCTTTTCCAAAATATCATTTGAATTCAATACAATAATTCAATTTTAATAATCCTTTCCGCATGCGAGCGTTGCCACTTTTCCTGAAATTCTAACGCCGTTGTTTATACAGTACATGTTTATTATACAGTACCAGCATATTATACAGTACCAAAACATTATACTGTATCGAAACTACCATAAACATCGCAATATAATGTCACAAAAAAAGGAGTGTTACAAGATTCCGTTTTTGTAAAATATCAAACTAAAAATTTAATCAATTTCATTAATATTTACCATTTTATGAAACTAAATAGATACAAAGTCAAATGTGCAATTGCATCCTGTAATATATTATTATTCCATGCACTCTACAGCAGCATGAAAAATAGTCATTATTTTTTAATTTATTTAGGTCAATTTTTTATACACATGATGTGAGTTTTGGGTCGTTATCCTCTCCAAAACTCCAACGTGACGACATTTCCCAACCTACGAGGATGGTTTTGAACATCTATTCATTAATTCGATTTAGTGGACCCATTAGCCGAAAATAATAACCAGACCGGGATGTGGGTTGTTTTCCTCCATTTTGTCGTGCCAAAGTAAGGAAATTTTTCGAAAAATGGCCACATTTTTTAAAAAATTTAAAACAAAAGACGCATATTGGGAATAAATGGTGTATTTTAAAGAGAAATTGTTAAATAAAAATTTTGTTCAAAAAGCTTAGTTTACGAGATATCGATCGTTGAGAATTCAAATATTTTACCTTTTTTTTCGAAAAATGAATGCATTTTTCATAAAAGTTAAGATACAACGTGCATATCGTGTATATAAAGTGTATTCTAAAGAGAAAATGTTAAATAAAAAGTATGCCCAAAATGTTTTGTTTTCGAGATATCGATCGTTGAAAATTCAAATTTAAAACGAAACATGCATATTGGGAATAACTAGTGCATTCTAAAAAGAAAATATTAAGTAAAAATTTTGCTAAAAATGCTTAGTTTTCGAGATATCGATCTTCGAAAATTTAAATATTTTAGCACTTAAGAAAAATGGCAGCATTTTTTCCAAAATTTTATGGTGCATTCTAAAGGGAAAATATTAAAGGTCGGTATGCACCTCTAGCGAAAAATTTCATTCCCATAAGAAATGCATTGCTATTTATGCTAACGAAATTTTCGGTAGCGTAAGCTGGTACGCACCTCTAATGAAAATAACAGGGTTGTCAAAAGCATATTTTGGCAGCAAACATTTAATTTATTACAATCATTGTATGCGTAAAAGTTTTAAAAGGTCTGTAAATAATAAACAATTTATTTGAGGAATATTTGGAACATATATTCACAATTTTTAAAAGCGATTAGCTGGTTTAAAATTTATGTACACATCCCTGTTTTTTTGTTGAAGACTTAAATAAATTTTTGCTACCGAAAATTTCGCCAGAGGTGCATACCGGCCTTAAGGAAAAAATTTGCTAAAAATGCTTAGTTTTCGACATATCGATCGTTGAAAATTCAAATATTTTACCACTTTTTCGAAAAATGGTTGCATTTTTTCCAAAACTTGAGACAAAAAATGCATATTGAGTATATATGGTGCATTCTAAAGAGAAAATATTAAGTAAACATTTTGCTAAAAATGCTTAGTTTTTGAGATATCGATCGTTGAAATTTCAAATATTTTACCACTTTTTCGAAAAATGGTTGATTTTTTAAAAAAATTTGAGACAAAACATGCATATTGGGTATAACTGGTGCATTCTAAAGAGAAAATATTAAGCAAAAATTTTGATAAAAATGCTTAATTCTCGAGATATCGACTGTTGAAAATTCAAATATTTTACCACTTTTTCGAAAAATGGTTGCATTTTTTACAAAATTTAAGACGAAACATGCATATTGGGTATAACTGGTGCATTCTAAAGAGAAAATATTAAGTAAAAATTTTGTTAAAAATGCTTAGTTTTCGAGATAACAATCGCTGAAAATTTAAATATTTTAGCACTTTCGAAGAATGGTTGCACTTTTTTACAAAACTTGAGACAAAACATGCATATTGGATATAAATGGTACATTCTAAAGAGAAAATATTAAGTAAAAATTTTGCTAAAAATGCTTAGTTTTCGAGATATTGATCGTTGAAAATTCAAATAATTTACCACTTTTTCGAAAAATGGTTGCATTTTTTAAAAAATTTGAGACAAAACATGCATATTGGGTATAACTGGTGCATTCTAAAGAGAAAATATTAAGTAAAAATTTTGCCAAAAAGGCTTAGTTTTTGAGATATCGATCGTTGAAATTTCAAATATTTTAGCACTTTCGAAGAATGGTTGAACTTTTTATAAAACTTGAGACAAAACATGTATATTGGGTATAACTGGTGCATTCTAAAGAGAAAATATTAAGTAAAAATTTTGCCAAAAATGTTTAGTTTTCGAGATATCGATCGTTGAAAATTCAACTATTTTTCCACTTTTTCGAAAAATGGTTGCATTTTTTACAAAATTTAAGACGAAACATGCATACTTGGAATAACTAGTGCATTCTAAAGAGAAAATATTAAATAAAAATTTTGCTAAAAGTGTTTAGCTTTCGAGATATCGATCGTTGAAAATTTAAATATTTTAGCTCTTACGAAACTTGAAACAAAACTTGGGACAAAACATGCATATTGGTTATATATGGTGCATTCTAAAGAGAAAATATTAAGTAAAAATGATGCTAAAAATGCTTAGTTTTCGAGATATCGATCGTTGAAAATTCAAATATTTTACCACTTTCTCGAGAAATGGTTGCATTTTTACAAAATTTAAGACAAAACATGCATACTTGGAATAACTGGTGCATTCTAAAGAGAAAATATTAAGTAAAAATTTTGCTAAAAATGCTTAGTTTTCGAGGTATCGATCGTTGAAAATTCAAATATTTTACCACTTTTTCGAAAAATGGTTGCATCTTTTAAAAAAAATTGAGACAAAACGTGCATATTGGGTATAACTGGTGCATTCTAAAGAGAAAATATTAAGTAAAAATTTTGCCAAAAATGTTTAGTTTTCGAGATATCGATCGTTGAAAATTCAAATATTTTACCGCTTTTTCGAAAAATTGTGGCATTTTTACAGAATTTAAGAAGAAACATATATATTTGGAATAACGGGTGCATTCTAAAAAGAAAATATTAAGTAAAAATTTTGCTAAAAATGCTTAGTTTTTAAGATATCGATCGTTGAAAATTCAAATATTTCACCACTTTTTCGAAAAATGGTTGCATTTTTTAAAAAATTTGAGACAAAACATGCATATTGGGTATAACTGATGCATTCTAAAGAGATAATATTAAGTAAAAATTTTGCTAAAAATGCTTAGTTTTTGAGATATCGATCGTTGAAAATTCAATTATTTTACCGCCTTTTCGAAAAATGGTTGCATTTTTTACAAAACTTGAGACAAAACATACATACTGGGTATATATGGTGCATTCTAAATAGAAAATATTAAGTAGAAATTTTGCTAAAAATGCTTAGTTTTCGAGATATCGATCGCTGAAATTTTAAATATTTTAGCACTTGCGAAGAATGGTTGCACTTTTTTTACTGGAGACTAAAGATGCATATTGGGTATAAATGGTGCATTCTAAACAGAAAATATTAAGTAAAAATTTTGCAAAAAATGCTCAGTTTTCGAGATATTGATCGTTGAAAATTTAAATATTTTACCGCTTTTTCGAAAAATGGCTGCATTTTTTCAAAACTTGAAACAAAACTTGAGACAAAATATGTATATTGGGTATATATGGTGCATTATAAAGAGAAAAATTTAAGTAAAAATTTTGCTAAAAATGCTTAGTTTTCGAGATATCTATCGTTGAAAATTCAAATATTTTAGCACTTTCGAAGAATGTTTGCACTTTGTTACAAAACTTGAGACAAAGCATACATATTGGGTATATATGGTGCATTCTAAAGAGAAAATATTAAGTAAAAATTTTACCAAAAATGTTTAGTTTTTGAGATATCGATCGTTCAAAATTCAAATATTTTACCGCTTTTTCGAAAAATGGTTGCATTTTTTTCAAAACTTGAGACAAAACATGCATATTGGGTATACATGGTGCATTCTAAAGAGAAAATATTAAGTAAAAATGTTGCTAAAAATGCTTAGTTTTCGAGATATCGATCGTTGAAAATTCAAATATTTTACCACTTTTTCGAAAAATGGTTGCATTTTTTAAAAAATTTGAGACAAAAGATGCATATTGGGTATAACTGGTGCATTCTAAAGAGAAAATATTAAGCAAAAATTTTGCTAAAAATGCTTAATTCTCGAGATATCGACTGTTGAAAATTCAAATATTTTACCACTTTTTCGAAAAATGGTTGCATTTTTTATAAAATTTAAGCCAAACATGCATATTGGGAATAACTGGTGCATTCTAAAGAGAAAATATTCAGTAAAAATTTTGGTAAAAGTGCTTTATTCTCGAGATATCGATTGTTGAAAATTCACATATTTTACCACTTTTTCGAAAAATGGTTGCATTTTTTCCAAAATTTAAGACGGCACATGCATATTGGGAATAACTGGTGTATTCTAAAGAGAAAATATTAAGTAAACATTTTTCTAAAAATGCTTAGTTTTCGAGATATCAATCGTTGAAAATTTAAATATTTTAACACTTGAGAAAAATGGCTGCATTTTTTCAAAGACTTGAGACAAAAAATGAATATTGAGTATATATGGTGCATCCTAACGAGAAAATATTAAGTAAAAATGTTGTTAAAAATGCTTAGTTTTCAAGATATCGATCGCTGAAAATTTAAATATTTTAGCACTTTTGAAGAATGGTTGCACTTTTTTACAAAACTTGAGACAAATCATGCATATTGGGTATAAATGGTGCATTCTAAAAAGAAAATACTAAGTAAAGATTTTGCCAAAAATGTTTAGTTTTCGAGATATCGATCGTTGAAAATTCAACTATTTTACCGTTTTTTTTTTTTCGAAAAATTGTTGCATTTTTTTTTACAAAATTTAAGGCGAAACATGCATATTGGGAATAAGTGGTGCATTCTTAAGAGATAATATTAAGTAAAAATTTTCCTAAAAATGCTTAATTCTCGAGATATCGATTGTTGAAAATTCAAATATTTTACCACTTCTGCGAAAAATGGTTGCATTTTTTACAAAATGTAAGCCAAACATGCATATTGGGAATAACTGGTGCATTCTAAAGAGAAAATATTAAGTAAAAATTTTGGTAAAAGTGCTTTATTCTCGAGATATCGATTGTTGAAAATTCACATATTTTACCACTTTTTCGAAAAATGGTTGCACTTTTTCCAAAATTTAAGACGACACATTCATATTGGGAATAACTGGTGTATTCTAAAGAGAAAATATTAAGTAAACATTTTGCTAAAAATGTTTAGTTTTCGAGATATCGATCGTTGAAAGTTTAAATATTTTAACACTTAAGAAAAATGGCAGCATTTTTTCCAAAACTTGAAACAAAACTTGAGACAAAACATGCATATTGGGTATATATGGTGCATTCTAAAGAGAAAATATTAAGTAAAAATTTTGCCAAAAATGTTTAGTTTTCGAGATATCGATCGTTGAAAATTCAAATATTTTACCGCTTTTTCGAAAAATTGTGGCATTTTTACAGAATTTAAGAAGAAACATATATATTTGGAATAACGGGTGCATTCTAAAGAGAAAAAATTAAGTAACAATATTGCTAAAAATGCTTAGTTTTCGAGATATCTATCGTTGAAAATTCAAATATTTTAGCACTTTCGTAGAATGTTTGCACTTTGTTACAAAACTTGAGACAAAGCATACATATTGGGTATATATGGTGCATTATAAAGAGAAAATATTAAGAAAAAATTTTGCTAAAAATGCTTATTTTACGAGATATCGATCGCTGAAAATTTAAATATTTTAGCACTTGCGAAGAATGGTTGCACTTTTTTACAAAACTTGAGACAAAAGATGCATATTAGGTATAAATGGTGCATTCTAAAGAGAAAATATTAAGTAAAAATTTTGCTAAAAATGCTTAGTTTTTGAGATATCGGTCATTGAAATTGCAAATATTTTACCACTTTTTAGAAAAATGTTTGCATTTTTTAAAAAATTTGAGACAAAACATGCATATTGGGTATAACTGGTGCATTCTAAAGAGAAAATATTAAGCAAAAATTTTGCTAAAAAATGCTTGATTCTCGAGATATCGACTGTTGAAAATTCAAATATTTTACCACTTTTTCGAAAAATGGTTGCATTTTTTACAAAATTTAAGCCAAACATGCATATTGGGAATAACTGGTGCATTCTAAAGAGAAAATATTAAGTAAAAATTTTGGTAAAAGTGCTTTATTCTCGAGATATCGATTGTTGAAAATTCACATATTTTACCACTTTTTCGAAAAATGGTTGCTTTTTTTCCAAAATTTAAGACGACACATTCATATTGGGAATAACTGGTGTATTCTAAAGAGAAAATATTAAGTAAACATTTTGCTAAAAATGTTTAGTTTTCGAGATATCGATCGTTGAAAGTTTAAATATTTTAACACTTAAGAAAAATGGCAGCATTTTTTCCAAAACTTGAAACAAAACTTGAGACAAAACATGCATATTGGGTATATATGGTGCATTCTAAAGAGAAAAATTTAAGTAACAATATTGCTAAAAATGCTTAGTTTTCGAGATATCTATCGTTGAAAATTCAAATATTTTAGCACTTTCGAAGAATGTTTGCACTTTGTTACAAAACTTGAGACAAAGCATACATATTGGGTATATATGGTGCATTATAAAGAGAAAATATTAAGAAAAAATTTTGCTAAAAATGCTTAGTTTACGAGATATCGATCGCTGAAAATTTAAATATTTTAGCACTTGCGAAGAATGGTTGCACTTTTTTACAAAACTTGAGACAAAAGATGCATATTGGGTATAAATGGTGCATTCTAAACAGAAAATATTAAGTAAAAATTTTGTTAAAAATGCTTAGTTTTCGAGATATTGATCGTTGAAAATTTAAATAGCTTAGCACTTAAGAATAATGGCTGCATTTTTTCAAAACTTGAAACAAAACTTGAGACAAAATATGTATATTGGGTATATATGGTGCATTATAAAGAGAAAAAATTAAGTAAAAATATTGCTAAAAATGCTTAGTTTTCGAGATATCTATCGTTGAAAATTCAAATATTTTACCACTTTCGAAGAATGGCTGCATTTTTTTTACAAAACTTGAGACAAAACATGCATATTGGGTATATATGGTGTTTTTTAAAGTGAAAATGTTAAGTAAAAATTTTGCTAAAAATGCTTAGTTTTCGAAATATCGGTTGTTGAAAATTCAAATATTTTACCACTTTTTCGAAAAATAGTTGCATTTTTTACAAAATTTAAGACAAAACATGCATATTGGGTATAACTGGTGCATTCTAAAGAGAAAATATTAAGTACAAATTTTGCTAAAAATGCTTACTTTTCGAGATATCGATCGCTGAAAATTTAAATATTTTACCGTTGTTTCGAAAAATGGCTGCATTTTTTTACAAAGTTTTAGACTAAATATGCAAATATTAAGTAAAAATTTTGTTAAAAATGCTTAGTTTTCGACATATCAATCGCTGAAAATTTAAATATTTTAGCACTTTCGAAGAATGGTTGCACTTTTTTAGAAAATTTGAAGATTCAAATATTTTACCACTTTTTCGAAAAATGGTTGCTTTTGTTACAAAATTTAGGATAAAACATGCATATTAAGAATAAATGGTGTATTCTAAACAGAAAATATGAAGTACAAATTTTGCTAAAACTGCTTAGTTTTCGAGATATCGATCGTTGAAAATTCAAATATTTTAACACTTTCGAAGAATGGCTGCATTTTTTTTTACAAAACTTGAGTCAGAACATGCATATTGGGTATATATGGTGTTTTCTAAAGTGAAAATGTTATGTACAAAGTTGGCCCAAAATGCTTAATTTTCGAGATTTCGATCGTTGAAAATTCAAACATTTTACCATTTTGTTGAAAATTGCTGCATTTTTTACAAATTTTAAGACTAAACATGCATATTGGGAATAAATGGTGTAGTTTAAAAAGAAAATATTTAGTAAAAATTTTGCTAAAAATGATTAGTCTTCGAGATATCGATTATTCAAAATTTAAATATTTGACCACTTTTTCGAAAAATGGCTGCATTTTTCCAAATTTAAGACCACAAATGCATATTGGGAATAAGTGGTGTTTTCTAACGAGAAAATATTAAGCAAAACTTTTGCCAAAAAGTGCTTAGTTTTCGAGATATCGATCGTTGAAAATTCAAATATTTTATCATTGTTTCGAAAAGTGGCTTTATTTTTTACAAAAGTTAAGACCAATTGTGCACATTTTTTAGTGCCCAGAATAACAAACAAAAACTGAACAGTAAAAAGCCGTGAGCTAAGCTAATTTGATGAATATTTTCGTTTTTAATTATTTTGCGCAGAGGTTTAATGGATGGTGACGAGATGGTGACGAATGGTGGTATTGTATTGTTAAGTTGGCATTATCGCGCTAAAATAGCAATGTTTTCAGGGTTACTTTTCTTTAATAATTTATTTTAATGAAAGTAAACATCTTCAATTCTTACTTTGGGTCACTCCCCACCATGCTATAAGAAAATTAGCTAAAAACTTCTAATGTTATTCTGCTTTTACAGAATTATTTTTGCTTTTAGCGGCAAAACTCGAATCTTTAGGAATAAAGCATTACTTATTCCTTTTTACTGTTTTATTTCTTTTTTTAGTCTTGGTACTAGGTTTGGGTTGGCCACCTAAGTGTGTAAATATAACCATAGCGGTAGGCGGTAGGCGAACACTTATTTACGTGTATTTCTTATGGGAAGCCCAAAATCCGCGACGGAATACCGTGACGGCTAGCGGCGTGTCGCTAAATTAAAACTTATTCTAACTCCTTGGCGAAAACTGGTATAGTGTTGCCATCGCTTATCAATTTTTTAACTCACCACTAGGAATTGCTGTTGCCTGGAGACGTGTAGATTATTTTTTCTTGAAATAACTCAACAAATAACAAGCCATTGTATGTTTTTATTCAACTTCATTGTTTAATATTGTCAAAGCGTGCTGTATTGACAACAAAAACGCTAGGAAACGTGAAAAAGGGAATTATTCGCCGTCGAGCTTATTGTATTTGCCGTTGCGGCAAAAATGTTTCGCCTACCGCCTATCGCTATGGTTATATTTACACACTAAGTATGGTGCCGACGGAAAATTATTGTATTTTCGAAAAAACAATTTTATTTAATGATTGTTCAAATTTTGGCGCAATATATGCTTTTTCAATTAAAATTTCTTTATTTGTCCTGAATTATATGTCCTTTATATTGTGTAAGTTGCCTGTTCAAAGTTTTACTTTAATCTGTCAGACACATTTTTTCCGTTGTTAATATCCCAATGGACAAAATAAAAATGAACCACATTTTCATGTATCGTTGGTGCACAATTTGTTATTAGAAATGTTTGAACACTGCCACATTTCAGCCAAATATTGGTTTTTATGACAAAGAAAACACACACGGAAGCCAAAGCCGAATGGACGACGCGTTCAAATTCCGTTAAGATCTGGCAACCTTTAATTTATGTATACAAACCGTTCTGTTTGAGGACATGTCCCAGAAGTAAACGGTACGTAGATGACGGACCCCAAATAAAACGATATATAGTTAAATGGATATACCTTAGTATTACGTGGTCATATGGGTAAAAAATCGGGATATATAGGGTAGGGGGAATGGTACGAAGCTATGTATGTAAAAAAAGTTTAAACTTTTTTGTGTCCCCAAACAATGCGATTGACATACATATATATATATATATATATATATATATATATATATATATATGTATGTCTAACGCATGTTTTGGGGACACAAAAATTATGACATTATTGCCGGTTAATTCTGTTCAATATTTTTTTTGACACTTATTACACACAAAATTTTTAATTTTCGTTGATTTTTCCCCGATATTTAACCGATTTTCTCTTTTCCGCATATTTTCGGGACTTCCTCCTATATACCGCATATTTTGAGTACATGTCCCCATTCTATGCGCAACACATAAAGCGTTTAAGGATTGCCACCTTGCACATAATTAGGGGCAATTTTTACCGCCGTTAAATATACCGACGTCGCATTCTGACTACTGGTACAATGCCAATAAATACAAACGTTTGGAAAATGCTTAACTTCTACATTTCTTCAAACATTTTTCACATGAGTAAAAATAACATCTTCATAATTACCCTCAACAGTAAAATTCTATACATTAGCAATAATTCGTCAAGTGTAATCTTCAAATCGAAATGCATCGCTACTCAATAATTTGTCTAGCAATTTTCTATATGAGGCAAATTAAAAATTAAAATTGTTGTGGATATTTTTCAACCAAAATTTGAATAAATTTTAACCCTCCTTCTAACATTACATTTTAAAATTTAAATATTATCCGCCCATAATTCACAACAAAACTGGTGAAACTTTTGCTTATTGTTAAACGCAAGAAACGCAAATAGTATGGGAAATATCATAATTTTTTTAATATAGAGTCTATTTATTATGCAGCTATTTCTGATCTTAGCTTCCTTTTAAACACAGGATGAGCGTTTTTCAAATGCAACTCTTTTTAAGTTCGATGGTAAACATCATTTTCAATATAAATTCAAATACATATAATACATTTCCAAATTATGTGGGAATTACTTTTAATTTGCCAAAATTTTGAAGAAATATGTTGAACATGGTGGAATAAAGCTTAAAAAAAATACATACCTATATGCAACACAAAAACCAAATTGAAAACGCATATAACTTTTTTTGAAAAAGAAAATGTTAAGAAAAATCTTTTGTTAAAAGCTTTTCATTTTCAAATTATAGATCCTTGAAAATCAAATATTAAAACATTTTTGAAAAAATTACTGCGTTGTTGACAAAATTTTAAAAAACGCATTTTGGAAATAGTGTACTTCAAAGAGTAAATGTTAAGACAATTTGGTCGAAAAGCCTTAGTTTTCGACATATCGATCGTTTACACTTTTTGGAAAATTGCTGAATTTTTCACAAAATATAACAAAAGAAGTGCATATTGGGTATAAAATGTGTATTCTGACGAGAAAATGTTAAGTAACAATTTTGTCAAAAATGCTTAGTTTTCGAGATATCGATCATTGAAATTTTAAATATTTTAAGCTTTCAAGAAAAGGGCTGCATTTTTCATGAAATGTACCAAAAAAGTGCATAATAGGCATACAAAGTGTATTTTAGAGAGAAAATGTTAAGTAACAATTTTGTCGAAAATGCTTAGTTTTCGAGATATCGATCATTGAAAGTTTAAATAATGTTATCTTTTTTTTTGGAAAATGGTTACACTTATCACAAAATGTGACAAAAAGGTGCATATTGGACATAACAAGTATATTTTAAAAAGAAAATGTTAAGTAACAAGTTTGTCAAAAATGTTTAGTTTTCTAGATATCCATCATTAAACGTTGAAATATTTGTAGCTGTTTTTTTTCGAAAATGGCTGCATTTTCCACAAAATGTAACAAAAAAGTGAAAATGTTATGTAACAATTTAGTCACAATTGGTTAGTTTTCGAGATATCGATCATTGAAAATTTTAATATTTTTAGCTTTTTTTAGAAAATGACTGCATTTTTCACAAAATGTAAAAAAAATGCATATTGGGGATATAATGTGTATTTTAAAGAGAAAATGTTAAGTAACAATTTTGCCAAAAATGCTTAGATTTCGAGATATCGATCATTGAAAATTTAAATATTTGTTGCCTGTTTTAAGAAAATGGCTCCATATTTAACAAAATGTAACAAACAAGTTCATATTGGATAAAAAAGTATATTCTAAAGAGAAAATATTAAGTAACAATTTTGTCAAAAATTCTTAGTTTTCGAGATATCGTACATTGAAAATTTAAATATTTTTACCTTTTTTGCAAAACGGCTGAATTTTTCACCAAAAGTAACTAAAAAGTGCATATTGAGCATAAAATGTGTATTTTAGAAAGAACATGCTATGTAACAATTTTGTCAAAAATGGTTAGTTTTCGAGATATCCACCATTAAAAGTTAAAATAGTTTTCGCTCTTTTTTCGAAAATGGATCCATTTTTTCACAAAACGAAAAAAGTGCATATTGAGCATAAAAAGTGTATTCTAAAGCGAAAATGTTAAGTAACTATTTCATTGTAAAAGCGTAGTTTTTGAGATATAGATTATTGAAAGTTTAAATATTTCTAGCCTTTTTAGAGAATAGTTGCATTTTTCACAAAAGGAAATAACGAAGTGCATATGGGGCATAAAAAGTGTAAACAAAAATGGTGAAACTTTTGCATTTTTTAAATATAAAGTATCAAAATTCTGTATAGCAACAATAAAATAAAAATATCAAATCAGTTGTGATGATGTATACGCACAAAAGTACCCTTTAACTGTGTACCACAATTTTACAATTCCCATCACTGATAACATCACACGATGAGTGAGTGTCATTGTTGCCACTTCACCATTTTGTAGTTATTTAGCTTCCAAGGTCTTAGCTTCCCAGTAAACACAAGATCAGCTTTTTTCAAAGGTAACAATTTTAAGTTTGATTGTAAACATCATTTTAAACATGAATTCAACTTGAAACGGCTCACCTTCAAGTATTTATTCATATATTCATTATACAATACATTTTGTATTAAAATATGTAACAAAAAGTTCATATTGGGGAAAAAAGTGTATTTTAAAGAGAAAATGTTAAGTAACAATTTTACGAAAAATGCTTAGTTTTCGAGATATCCATCATTGAAAGTTCAAATATTTTTCGATTTTTTCAAAAATTGCTGCATTTTACACAAAATTTAACAAAAAAGTGTATAATTGGCATAAAAAGTGTACTTTAAAGAGAAAATGTTAAGTAACAATTTTGTCAAAAATGCTTAGTTTTCGAAGTATGGCTAATTGAAAGTCTAAATATTTTTATTTTTTTTAAGAAAATGACTGCATTTTCTCAAAATGTAATAAAAATGTTCATATTGGGTAAAACAGTATATTTTAAAGAGAAAATGTTAATTAACACTTTTGTCGAAAATGCTTAGTTTTCGAGATATCGATCATTGAAAATTTAGATATTTTTAGCTTTTTTAGAAACTGTCTGCATTTTTCACAAAATGTAACAAAAAAGGCCATACTGGGCATAAAAAGGATATTCTAAATAGAAAAATTTATGTAACAATTTTGTCAAAAGTGCTTAGATTTCGAGATATCAATCATTAAAAGTTTAAAAGTTTTTACCCTTGTCTTTTAGAAAATGGCTGCTTTTTGCACAAAATATAACGAAAAGGTGCATATTGGGTAAAAAAGTGTATTTTAAAGAGAAAATGTTAAGTAACAATTTTGTCAAAAATGCTTAGTTTTCGAGTTATCGACCATTGAAAATTTAAATATTTTTAGCTTTTTTTTAGAAAATGGCTGCATTTTCACAAAATGTAACAAAAAAGTGCATACTGGACATAACAAGTATATTCTAAAGAGAAAATGTTAAGTAATAATTTTGTCAAAAGTGCTTAGTTTTCGAGATATACGTCATTGAAAGTTTAAATATTTTAAGCTTCTTTAGAAAATGTCTCCATTTATCACAAAATGTAACCAAAAAGTGCGTATTGGGCATAAAAGGTGTATTGTAAAGAAAACATGTTATGTAACAATTTTGTCAAAAAGCTTAGTTTTCGAGATATCGATCATTGAAAGTTTAAATATTTTTAGCTGTTTTTTAGAAAATAGCTGCATTTTTCACGAAATGTAACAAACAAGTGCATATTGAGTATAAAGAGTGTATTTTAAAGCGAAAATTTTAAGTAACTATTTTATTAAAAAAGCTTAGTTTTCGAGATATCGATCATTGAAAATTTAGATATTTTTAACTATTTGTAGAAAATGACTGCATTTTTTCCCAAAATGTAACCCGTCAAAATTTAAATAATGTCCGCCCATAATTCACTATGAAAATGGTGAAACTTTTACATATTGTCAAATGCAACAAAAGCATCAGCATTTTTTAAATATAGAGTATCAAAATTCTTTATATCACAATAATATAAAAAATGTCGAATCCATAGTGATGATTGTATACGCACAAATGTACCCTTTGTCTTTTATACCCCACAGTTGATAATTCCCATCACTGATAACATCATAAGACGTGTGAGTGTCAGTGCTGTAGTTATTTTTGAGTTTGATTGTTAATATAATTCTAAACATGAATTCAACTTGAAACGGCTCATCTTCAAGTACTTATTCATATATTCATTATAAAATAAATTTTGAATTAAAAAATGTAACAAAAAAGTTCATATTGGGTAAAAAAGTGTAAAGAGAAAATGTTAAGTAAAAATGTTGTTCAAAATTCTTAGTTTTCGAGATAGCGATCATTGAAAGTTTAAATATATTAGCTTTTAAAAAAAAAGGCTGCATTCTACACAAAATGTTACAAAAAATACATATTGGGGATAAAAAGTGTATTTTAGAGAGGAAATGTTAAGTAACAATTTAGTCCAAAATGCTTAGTTTTCGAGATATAGATCATTCAAAATTTAAATATTTTTAGCTTTTTTTTAGAAAATGACTGCATTTTTCACAAACTGTAACAAAAAAAGCATACTGGGCATAAGAAGTATATTCTAAAGAGAAAAAGTTAAGTAACAATTTTGTCAAAAGTGCTTAGTTTTCGAGATATCAATCATTAAAAGTTTAAAACTTTTGACTGCTTTTTTCACAAAATGTAACAAACAAGTGCATATTTAGTAAAAAATGTATTTTAAAGAGAAACTGCTTAGTAACAATTTTGTCAAAAATGCTTAGTTTCCGAGATATCAATCATTAAAAATTAAAATATGTTTAGCGTTTTTTAGAAAATTGTTGCATTTTTCACAAAATTTAACAAACAAGTGCATATTGGACATAAAACTTGTATTTTAAAGAGAAAATGTTAAGTAATAATTTGGTCAAAAATGCTTAGTTTTCGAGATATCGATCATTGAAAATTTAAATATTTTTAGTTTTTTTTTAGAAAATGACTGCATTTTTCACAAAATGTAACAAAACGTGCATAATGAGGATAAAAAGTGTATTTTAAAGAGAATATGTTAAGTAACAATTTTGGGAAAAATTCTTAGTTTTCGAGATATCGATCATTGAAAGTTTAAATATCATTTTCTTTTTTTAGAAAATGGCTGCATTTTTCACAAAATGTAACAAAAAAGTTCATATTGGGTAAAAAAGTGTATTTTAAAGAGAAAATGTTAATTAACAATTTTGTGAAACATTCTTAGTTTTCGAGATATCGATCATTAAAAGTTAAAATATTTTTAACTTTTTTTAGAAAATGGCTGCAGTTTTCTCATAATGTAACCCTTCAAAATTTAAATATTGTCTGCCCATAATTCACTACAAAGAATGTGAAATTGTTGCATATTGTCAAACGCAAGAAAGGCAGCAGTATATTTTAAATAAAGAGTATCAAATTTCTGTGTAGCAACAATAAAATAAAAATATCGAATCAGTGGTGATGATTGTACATGGATAAAAGTACCCTCTGAGTTTGTACCACACATTGTATAAATCCCATCACTGATAACATCATACAACGCGTGAGTGTCAGTGCTGCCAGCTTATCAATTTTGTAGTTATTTCTAGTCAGCTTCCCAGTAAACATAAGATGAGCGCTATTCAAACGTAACACTTTTTAAGTTTGATTGTAAACATGAATGTACCCAAAAAGTTAATATTGGGGAAAAAAGTGTATTTTAAAGAGAAAATGTTAAGTAACAATTTTGTCAAAAATGCTTAGTTTTCGAAATATCGACCATTGAAAATTTAAATATTTTTAGCTTTTTTTAGACAATGACTGCATTTTTCACAAAATGTAACAAAAAAGTGCATATTGGGCATTAAAAGTGTATTTCATTTTTTGAACAATTTGGTCAAAAATGCTTAGTTTTCGAGATATCTATCATTGAAAATTTAAATATTTTTAGCTTTTTTTAGACAATGACTGCATTTTTCACAAAATGTAACAAAAAAGTGCATATTGGGCATTAAAAGTGTATTTGGAAGAAACAATGTTAAGTAACAATTTGGACAAAAATGCTTAGTTTTCGATATATCTAACATTGAAAATTTAAAATTTTTTTACTTTTTTAGGCAATGACTGCATTTTTCACAAAATGTAACAAAAAAGTGCATATTGGACATAAAAAGTGTTTTTTAAAGAGAAAATGTTAAGTAACCATTTGGTCAAAAATGCTCAGTTTTCGAGATGTCGATCATTGAAAATTTAAATATTTTTAGCTTTTTTAGACAATGATTGCATTTTTCTCAAAATGTAACAAAAAAAGTGCATATTGGGCATTAAAAGTGTATTTTAAAGAGAAAATGTTAAGTAACAATTTTGGGAAAAATTCTTAGTTTTCGAGATATCGATCATTGAAAGTTTAAATATTTTTTGCTTTTTTTCAGAAAATTGCTGCATTTCTCGCAAAATGTAACAAAAAAAGTCCATAGTGGGTAAAAAAGTGTATTTTAAAGAGAAAATGTTAAGTAACAATTTTGGGAAAAATGCTTAGTTTTCGAGATATCGATCATTGAAAGTTAAAATATTTTTAACTTTTTTCCGAAAATGGCTGCATTTTTCTCAAATTGTAACAAAAATGTCCATATTGTGTAAAAAAGTGTATTTTAAAGAGAAAATGTTAAGTAACAATTTTGTGAAACATGCTTAGTTTTCGAGATATCGATCATTGAAAATTAAAATATTTTTAACTTTTTTTTGAAAATTGCTGCATTTTTCACAAAATGTAACAAAAAAGTTCATATTGGGTAAAAAAGTGTATTTTAAAGAGAAAATGTTAAGTAACAATTTTGTGAAAAATGCTTAGTTTTCGAGATATCGATCATTGAAAGTTAAAATATTTTAAACTTTTTTCAAAAATGGCTGCATTTTCCCTAAATGTAACAAAAAAGTTCATATTGAGTTAAAACGTATATTTTAAAGAGAAAATGTTAAATAACAATTTTGGCACAAAATGCTGAGTTTTCGAGATATCAATTATTGAAAGTTTAAATATTTGTATTTTTTTTTTTTCAGAAAATGGCTGCATTTTTTACAAAATGTAACAAAAAGGTTCATATTGGGTAAAAAAGTGTATTTTAAAGAGAAAATCTTAAGTAGCAATTTTGTGAAACATGCTTAGTTTTCGAGATATCGATCATTGAAAGTTTAAATATTTTTTGCTTTTTTTCAGAAAGTGGCTGCATTTTTCACAAAATGTAACAAAAAAGTTCATATTGGGTAAAAAAGTGTATTTTAAAGAGAAAATGTTAAGTAACAATTTTGTGAAACATGCTTAGTTTTCGAGATATCGATCATTGAAAGTTAAAATATTTTTAACTTTTTTTTGAAAATTGCTGCAGTTTTCTCATAATGTAACCCTTCAAAATTTAAATATTGTCTGCCCATAATTCACTACAAAGAATGTGAAATTGTTGCATATTGCCAAACGCAGTAGCAGCAGTATTTTTTAAATAAGAGTATCAAATTTCTGTGTAGCAACAATAAAATAAAAATATCGAATCAGTGGTGATGATTGTACACGCATAAAAGTACCCTTTGAGTTTGTACCACACATTTTATAAATCCCATCACTGATAACATCATACAACGCGTGAGTGTCAGTGCTGCCAGCTTATCAATTTTGTAGTTATTTCTAGTCAGCTTCCCAGTAAACATAAGATGAGCGCTATTCAAACGTAACACTTTTTAAGTTTTATTGTAAACATGAATGTAACCAAAAAGTTAATATTGGGGAAAAAGTGTATTTTAAAGAGAAAATGTTAAGTAAAAATTTTGTCAAAAATGCTTAGTTTTCGAAATATCGATCATTGAAAATTTAAATATTTTTAGCTTTTTTAGACAATGACTGCATTTTTCATAAAATGGAACAAAAAAAGTGCATATTACGCATAAAAAGTGTATTTTAAAGAGAAAATGTTAAGTAACAATTTTGCCAAAAATTCTTAGTTTTCGAGATATCGATCATTGAAAATTTAAATATTTTTAGCTTTTTTAGTTAATAACTGCATTTTTCACAAAATGTAACAAAAAAAGTGCATATTGGGCATTAAAAGTGTATTTTGAAGAAACAATGTTAAGTAACAATTTGGACAAAAATGCTTAGTTTTCGATATATCTATCATTGAAAATTTAAATTTTTTTATTTTTTTAGGCAATGACTGCATTTTTCACAAAATGTAACAAAAAAGTGCATATTGGACATAAAAAGTGTTTTTTAAAGAGAAAATGTTAAGTAACCATTTGGTCAAAAATGCTCAGTTTTCGAGATGTCGATCATTGAAAATTTAAATATTTTTAGTTTTTTTTTTAGGAAATGACTACATTGTTCACAAAATGTAACAAAACGTGCATATTGGGTAAAAAAGTGCGTTTTAAAGAGAAAATGTTAAGTAACTATTTTGTAAGAAAATCTTTGTTTTTGAGATTTCGATCATTGAAAATTTAAATTTTTTAGCGTTTTTTTAGAAAATTGCTGGATTTTTCACAAAATGTAGCAAAAATGTGCATATTGGGTATAAAAGGTGTATTTTAAAGCGAAAATGTTAAGTAACAATTTTGTCAAAAATGCTTAGTTTTCGAGATATCAATCATTTAAAGTTTAAATATTTTTTTCACTTTTTTTGAAAATGGCTGCATTTGTCACAAAATGTAACAAAATAACACATATTGGGTAAAAAAGTGTATTGTAAAGAGAAAATGTTAAGTAACAATTTTGTGAAAAAGGCTTAGTTTTCGAGATGTCTATAATTAAAAACTTAAAATATGTTTAGCTTTTTTTAAGAAAAGTTATGTCCGCCCTTTATTCACTACAAAAATTTTGAAACTGTTGCATATTGTCAAACGCAAGAAAGGCAGCAGTATATTTTAAATCAAATTTCTGTGTAGCAACAATAAAATAAAAATATCGAATCAGTAGTGATGATTGTACATGCATAAAAGTACCCTTTGAGTTTGTACCACACATTGTATAAATCCCATCACTGATAACATCACACAACGCGTGGGTGTCAGTGCTGCCAACTTATCAATTTTGTAGTTATTTAAATGTGACACTTTTTAAGTTTGATTGTAAACAGTAACAATTTTGTTAAAAATGCTTAGTTTTCGAGATATCGATCATTGAAAATTTAAATATTTTTAGCTCTTTTTTAAAAAATGGCTGTATTTTGCACAAAATGTTACAAAAAAGTTCAAATTGGAGATAAAAAGTGTATTTTAAAGACAAAATGTTAAGTAATAATTTTGTCGAAAATGCTTAGTTTTCGAGATATCGATCATTGAAAGTTTAAATATTTTCAGCTTGTTTTTAGAAAATGGTTTTCACAAAATGTTACAAAAAAGTAGATACTGGTTATAAAAAGTGTATTTTAAAGAGAAAGTATTTAGTAACAATTTTGTCAAAAATGCTTAGTTTTCGATATATCGATCATTGACAATTTTTAGTTTTTTGTTTGTTTTAGAATTTCCTTTCCGGTCTATTGAGAAAAATATATCGATTTAAACCAATTTTATCATATATTTGCACTAAAAAGCTTTATACAATTTATCATTTGTTAAGTGTTTCCTTATTTATGAACGTGTTTTTCCACAAAACGAAAAGTTTGTGGAAAGTGAGTGGATTTGACATATCCGTTCATTAAATGCGAACGAATGGAGTTAGGGAACCCCAATTTTAATGGTAACGTTACGGTTTCGTCCCTATTGATTTTCGTCTCACTTACCGCTTAGATAGAGCTTAGATATTCAGCTGGTTTTAGTTTTGTATGTGAGCGAAGAGTAGTATTCAGCTATCAGAAATAGGCTTTTGGTTTTTTTTTAGAAAATGGCCGCATTTTTCACAAAATGTAACAAAAACGTACATATTAGATACCCATGATAATGTTGAGTAACCATTTTGTTAAAAAAGCTTAGTTTTCGAGATATCGTTCGTTTAAAATTAAAATATTTTTTCCTTTTTGGAAAATGGCAGATTTTTTTACAAAATGTAACAAAAAAGTGCATATTAGCTATAAAAGCATTAATTTAGATCGATGAAAATTTACATATTTTAATTTTTTTTTTGGAAAAACGAGCACATGTTTTACAACATTTAACAAAAAGACATGCATAATACGTTAAAATGGTGTATTTTAAAGAGCAAATGTTATGTAACAATTTGAAAATTTAAATATTTTAGCATTTCGTTTTTTAAAGTTTAGCTGTACTGTTAACGAAAACCGTTCATATTAGGTATAATATGTTTATTATCCCTAAACATCAAAATGTACCAAAAATATCCGATATATGAACAAATGTCCCAAAAACATGCGGTATATAGGTATGATACCATACGTGAGTCCAAAGCCGATCAGAAATTAAAACGTTGACGGCGTAAGAGAACAAATTTTCACGACAGGTCATGGCAACCCTGGCATAAGAATAATGAATTTAAATTTTTAAAAATGTAGTGCAAGATGCAAAATTTTACCAAAATAAATAGCAGAGCATGACTGAGAAAAGTGGAGAATTCACAATAACGCATAAAACAAAAAATTTAGAAAATGTACCGGAAATATCGGCGTCCCCGAAATATGCGGAAGATAAGAGAAAATATCGGGGACGGTCCCCGAAACATCGAAATGTACCCAAAATATGCGATATATAAAAAAAATGTCCCGAAAATATGCGGAAGGCATACATATATATATATATATATATATATATATATATATATATATATATATATATATATATATATATATATATATATATATATATATATATATATATATATATATATATATATATATATATATATATATATATATATATATATATATATATATATATATATATATATATATATATATATATATATATATATATATTTTTTTTTTTTTTTTTTTTTTTTTGATCAGGGAGAAATTCTAAGGCGATATAACGATGTCCGTCTGTCTGTATTCAATAATGAAGCTATCGTGCTGAAATTTTGCACAAACTCGTCTTTTGTCTGCAGGCAGGTCAAGTTCGAAGATGGGCTATATCGGTCCAGGTTTTGAAATAGTCCCCATATAAACCGACCTCCCAATTTGGTGTCTTGGGCTTATAGAAATCGTAGTTTTGATCCAATTTGCCTGAAATTTGAAATCTAGAGGTATTTTAGGACTATAAAGAGGTGTGCCAAAAATTGTGAGTATCGGTCGATGTTTTGGTATAGCCCCCATATAGACCGATCTCCCAATTTTACTTCTTCGGCTTATAGAAACGGAAGTTTTTCTTCAATTTACCTGAAATTGGAAATCTAGAGGTATTGTAAAACCACAAATACGTGTGTCAAAAATTGTGAGTATCGGTACATATTTTGGTATAGCCCCCATATAAACCGATCTCCCGATATTACTTTTTGGGCTTATAGAAACCGCAGTTTTTATCCAATTTACCTGAAATTGGAAATCTAGAGGTATTGTAGGACCACAAATACGTGTGTATTTGTATCGTTCCATGTTTTGGTATAGCCCCCATATAGACCGATCTCCCGATTTTACATCTTGGGTTTATAGATTCCGTAGTTTATATAGAATTTGCCTGAAATTGGAAATTTATAGGTATTTTAGGACCATAAAGAGGTGTGCCACAAATGGTGATTATCGGTCCATGTTTTGGTATAGCCCCCATATAGACCGATATCCCGATTTTATTTCTTGGGCTTCTAGAATCCGAAGTTTTTATCCAATTCGCCTGAAATTGGAAATCTAGAGGTATTTTCGGGCCATAAAGAGGTGTGCCGAAAACGGTGAGTATCGGTCCATATTTTAGTATAGCCCCTATAAGAACGATCTCCCGATTTAACTCCTTGGGTTTCTAGAAACCGTAGTTTTTATCCGATTTGCCTGAAATTGTAAATATTCTGGTATTTTAGGCTCACAAAAAAGTGTATCGGATTAAGTTTTTATCGGTTCATTTGGTAATGCCTCCATATAGACCGATTTCACTTTTTGAGGGTATAGAAGGCGCACTGATCATGAAAATTGCTTGAAACTCAATGTAAAATTTTCAGATTTTACTTCTCGGGTGAAAATCTACAGATTTAAGATTTCAAATCAAGACGTTATTTTATAATTTTCTTGCACACTTACAAGAGATGTTAATGATTCCTCTAAAACTCAAACAAAAATGATTCTTATAAATCCAGAATCTGATATAGTCCTCATAGGTAAAATCTTTAAATTTATCTTCGGGAAGTGTCCTCAAGTCCTCAAGCCCTCCTGAAATTTCAAAGGAAACCCTAATATTTGGTTCATGGTTACTGCTGTATATACTTGTTTTTTAATAAAGCTTCCAGATTAACTGCCACAATCAAGATCGTCTATACTAGTTGTGATGTAACTAGTATTTGTTTGTAGAATAAATTTCATAGAAATGCTAGTCATAGAAATAATTGATCAATCCCAATCACTCACATGGTAAACGAGTAGTAATGCATTTGCGAAGTATACGATACAAAGTTCATCTACATCATTGTTTTTTATACCCTCCATCATAGGATGGGGGTATATTAACTTTGTCATTCCGTTTGTAACACATCGAAATATTGCTCTAAGACCCCATAAAGTATATATATTCTGGGTCGTGGTGAAATTCTGAGTCGATCTAAGCATGTCCGTCCGTCCGTCCGTCCGTCCGTCCGTCCGTCCGTCCGTCCGTCCGTCCGTCCGTCCGTCCGTCTGTTGAAATCACGCTAACTTCCGAACGAAACAAGCTATCGACTTGAAACTTGGCACAAGTAGTTGTTATCGATGTAGGTCGGATGGTATTGAAAATGGGCCATATCGGTCCACTTTTACGTATAGCCCCCATATAAAGGGACCCTCAGATTTGGCTTGTGGAGCCTCTAACAGAAGAATATTTCATCCGATCCGGCTGAAATTTGGTATATGGTGTTGGTATATGGTCTCTAACAACCATGCAAAAATTGGTCCACATCGGTCCATAATTATATATAGCCCCCATATAAACCGATCCCCAGATTTGGCTTGCGGAGCCTAAAAGAGAAGCAAATTTCATCCGATCCGGCTGAAATTTGGTACATGACGTTGGTATATGGTCTCTAACAACCATGCAAAAATTGGTTCGTATCGGTCCATAATTATATATAGCCCCCATATAAACCGATCCCCAGATTTGGCTTGTGGAGCCTCTAAGAGAAGCATATTTCATCCGATCCGGCTGAAATTTGTTACATGATGTTGGTATATGGTCTCTAACAACCATGCAAAAATTGGTTCACATCGGTCCATAATTGTATATAGCCCCCATATAAACCGATCCCCAGATTTGGCTAACAGAAGAATATTTCATCCGATCCGGCTGAAATTTGGTACATGGTGTTGGTATGTGGTCTCTAACAACCATGCAAAAATTGGTTCACATCGGTCCATAATTATATATAGCCCCCATATAAACCGATCCCCAGATTTGGCTTGTGGAGCCTCTAAGAGAAGCATATTTCATCCGATCCGGCTGAAATTTGGTACATGGTGTTGGTATATGGTCTCTAACAACCATGCAAAAATTGGTTCACATCGGTCCATAATTGTATATAGCCCCCATATAAACCGATCCCCAGATTTGGCTTGCGGAGCCTCAAAGAGAAGAAAGTTTCATCCGATCCGGCTGAAATTTGGTACATGATGTTGGTATATGGTCTCTAACAACCATGCAAAAATTGGTTCGTATCGGTCCATAATTATATATAGCCCCCATATAAACCGATCCCCAGATTTGGCTTGTGGAGCCTCTAAGAGAAACATATTTCATCCGATCCGGCTGAAATTTGTTACATGATGTTGGTATATGGTCTCTAACAACCATGCAAAAATTGGTTCTCATCGGTCCATAATTGTATATAGCCCCCATATAAACCGATCCCCAGATTTGGCTTGCGAAGCCTCAAAGAGGAGCAAATTGCATCCGATCCGGCTGAAATTTGGTACATGGTATTGGTATATGGTCTCTAACAACCGTGCAAAAAGTGGTCCACATCGGTCCATAACTATATATGGCGCCCATATAAACCGATCCCCAGATTTGGGTTGCGAAGCCTCAAAGAGAAGCAAATTTCATCCGATCCGCCTGAAATTTGGTACATGATATTGGTATATGGTCTCTAACAACCATGCAAACATTGGTCCACATCGGTTCATAATTATATATAGCCCCCATATAAACCGGTCCACAGATTTGGCTTGCGAAGTCTCCAAGAGAAGCAAATTTCATCCAATCCGGTTGTAATTTGCAACATGGTGTTAGTATATGATCTTTAACAACCGTGCCAGAATTGATCCATATCGGTCCATAATTATATATAGCCCCCATATAAAACATTCTCCAGATTTGACCTCCGGAGCCTCTTGGAGGAACAAAATTCATCCGATCCGGTTCAAATTAGGCACGTGGTGTTAGTATATGGTCGCTAAAAACCATACCAAAATTGGTCCAATCACACAAAAATTGGTCCGTATCGGTTCATAATCATGGTTGCCACTAGAGCCAAAAATAATCTACCAAAATTTTATTTCTATAGAAAATTTTGTCAAAATTTTATTTCTATAGGAAATTTTGTCAAAATTTTATTTCTATAGAAAATTTTTTCAAAATTTTATTTCTAGAGAAAATTTTGTTAAAATTTTATTCGGTTCATAATCATGGTTGCCACTCGAGCCAAAAATAATCTACCAAGATTTTATTTCTATTGAAAATTTTGTCAAAATTTTATTTCTATAGAAAATTTTGTTAAAATTTTATTTCTGTAGAAATTTTTGTCAAAATCTTCTTTCTATAGAAAATTTTGTCAAAATTTTTATTTCTATAGAACATTTTGTGAAAATTTTATTTCTATAGAAAATTTTGTTAAAATTTTATGTCTACTTTGTCAAACTGAATTATATACGTATTGGATCGATCTTTTTTTATTTAATATATACCACGTATGGACTTACATACAATTTAGAAGATGGTGTTAGGAGGTTTTAAGATACCTTGCCATCGGCAAGCGTTACCGCAACTTAAGTAAACGATTGTGGATGGCAGTGTTTAGATGAAGTTTCTACGCAATCCATGATGGAGGGTACATAAGCTTCGGCCTGGCCGAACTTACGGCCGTATATACTTGTTTTTTTTTTGTTTTATCTGAGACTATAGTATGGAAAAAATGTTTAATTATTTTTTGATATTTAAAAATCAATATTTTTTTATAAAACATAATTTATTAACAACAATAAAACACATAAATATTGGTTTTCTTTTCCCAACCTCCTCCTTTGGTTTGTGATTTGTCAATTATCTTTCTTTAGAGATACCATCTCTTCACTCTTCTTCCATAGCCAATCGGCCATTTCATCATCACGAGCCTTTTTCTGTAAAGGAACCAAGGCCATGCGATCATAGTAACCTCCCGAGACACCTTCCAATTCTGGATCTAAGGCTAAATATAGAGCAGTTTGGGCACCAGCTTTTGTAGAACGCAATAAAACTTTTGATGTCAAGGTACTACCCACTTTCAGGAGAATATTATTGCGAGTTAATTCACTTTGTACGGAACCAGGATGTAAACAGTTAATATCTACACGCACATTAGATTCCTTAAACATTTTGGCCAATTTTCGGGTAAATAGAATATTGGCCAATTTACTTTGGCCATAGGCTTTAAAAGCATTATAGCTTTTATCGCTGTTAATATCGTCTTTTTGTATGCGACCAAATATATGAGCCAACGAACTGAGTACCACAATACGACTGGGAGCTGCAGCCTTTAGCTTATCCAACAAAAGATTGGTTAGTAAGAAATGGCCCAAATGATTCACTGCAAACTGTTGCTCATAACCATCGACTGTGAGTTTACGTGGTGTAGCCATTATACCGGCATTATTTACCAGAATATCCAAACGATCTTCATCCTCATTAAATTTGGCAGCAAATTCACGCACCGATTGCAGCGAGGCCAGATCGAGGGACCGATTGAAAACATTTGTGTTTCCCGACAACTGGACGATTTCTCGTCTGGCTTTTTCACATTTGTCAAAATTACGGCAGGCCATATAAACTCTGGCCCCTCTTTTGGCCATTTCCAAGGCAATCTCTTTGCCTATACCGGTATTACTGCCAGTCACTATGACTACTTTGCCATCTATGCGATTAGGTTTCTGATATGAGGGCCCCTCACGCCACTTATAGAATAACCACATTGCTAAAAATGCAGCCACACTCCAGAAGGCAAACTCAAACATGGGACCACCTTCAATGCAAACCACTTGCACTTGTTTGCTACATAGAATTTTATTAAGAAATTCTGCAACTTTCATGATGCTTAAGCACTTTGTTGATCTTCAAACTGGTTACTGTTTATTTATTTATTTATTTAATTATATTCACCCGCTCATATGGAGAGCATTTCGTTAGACTATCGCAACGTGTTTTTTCAATCGCTATCTTCAATGAATACTGAACAGATGGGTTTGCTTCATTCATTCGACTAATATTAACGCTGGCCTAAGATATGCCGCTACTGAATGAGTAGTTTTTGTTTTTTCTTTTGTGAGAGAGACCATAATAAAGATAAAGAGAGAATATAAATACACATTTAGGGTTGCCAACTCTCAATTATATTCTGTGTAAAGAAATTTTTATATTATAGTGAAAGTTTTAGCATATAGCAATATATAATAAATTTATTTATATATTTATCTAAGGGGATACCTGTGCCACACGATTTTATGATTAAAGTACAGGAAATTTAGTAAAATATTATAATCTTACATAAATTAAATAAAGAAAGCAAAAATGATAGTAACTTATAGTAAAAATGAAAATTGGTATAAATAACATTATAATAAAGATGAAAAAATTTTTAAAATTACAATAAATTAAAACAAGTATATACGGCCGTAAGTTCGGCCAGGCCGAAGCTTATGTACCCTCCATCATGGATTGCGAAGAAACTTCTTCTAAACACTGCCATCCAGAATCGAATTACTTAAGTTGCGGTAACGCTTGCCGATGACAAGGTATCTTAAAACCTCCTAACACCATCTTCTAAATTGTATGTAAGTCCATACGTGGTATATATTAAATCAAAAAAGATCGATCCAATACGTATATAATTCAGTTTAACAAAGTAGACATAAAATTTTGACAAAATTTTCTACAGAAATAAAATTTTAACAAAATTTTCTATAGAAATAAAATTTTCACAAAATTTTCTATAGAAATAAAAATTTTGACAAAATTTTCTATAGAAAGAAAAATTTGACAAAAATTTCTATAGAAATAAAATTTTAACAAAATTTTCTATAGAAATAAACTTTTGACAAAATTTTTTATAAAGGGTGATTTGTTAAGAGCTTGATAACTTTTTTTTTAAAAAAAACGCATAAAATTTGCAAAATCTCATCGGTTCTTTATTTGAAACGTTAGATTGGTCCATGACATTTACTTTTTGAAGATAATTTCATTTAAATGTTGACCGCGGCTGCGTCTTAGGTGGTCCATTCGGAAAGTCAAATTTTGTGCAACTTTTTCGAGCATTTCGGCCGGAATAGCCCGAATTTCTTCGGAAATGTTGTCTTCCAAAGCTGGAATAGTTGCTGGCTTATTTCTGTAGACTTTAGACTTGACGTAGCCCCACAAAAAATAGTCTAAAGGCGTCAAATCGCATGATCTTGGTGGCCAACTTACCGGTCCATTTCTTGAGATGAATTGTTCTCCGAAGTTTTCCCTCAAAATGGCCATAGAATCGCGAGCTGTGTGGCATGTAGCGCCATCTTGTTGAAACCACATGTCAACCAAGTTCAGTTCTTCCATTTTTGGCAACAAAAAGTTTGTTAGCATCGAACGATAGCGATCGCCATTCACCGTAACGTTGCGTCCAACAGCATCTTTGAAAAAATACGGTCCAATGATTCCACCAGCGTACAAACCACACCAAACAGTGCATTTTTCGGGATGCATGGGCAGTTCTTGAACGGCTTCTGGTTGCTCTTCACTCCAAATGCGGCAATTTTGCTTATTTACGTAGCCATTCAACCAGAAATGAGCCTCATCGCTGAACAAAATTTGTCGATAAAAAAGCGGATTTTCTGCCAACTTTTCTAGGGCCCATTCACTGAAAATTCGACGTTGTGGCTCGTTAGTAAGTCTATTCATGATGAAATGTCAAAGCATACTGAGCATCTTTCTCTTTGACACCATGTCTGAAATCCCACGTGATCTGTCAAATACTAATGCATGAAAATCCTAACCTCAAAAGAATCACCCTTTAGAAATAAAATCTTGGTAGATTATTTTTGGCTCTAGTGGCAACCATGATTATGAACCGATATGGACCAATTTTTGTGTGATTGGACCAATTTTGGTATGGTTGTTAGCGACCATATACTAACACCACGTTCCTAATTTGAACCGGATCGGATGAATTTTGCTCCTCCAAGAGGCTCCGGAGGTCAAATCTGGAGAACGTTTTATATGGGGGCTATATATAATTATGGACCGATATGGACCAATTCTGCCACGATTGTTAAAGATCATATACTAACACCATTTTCCAAATTACAACCGGATTGGATGAAATTTGCTTCTCTTTTAGGCTCCGCAAGCCAAATCTGGGGATCGGTTTATATGGGGGCTATATATAATTATGGACCGATGTGGACCAATTTCTGCATGGTTGTTAGAGACCATATACCAACACCATATACCAAATTTCAGCCGGATCGGATTAAATATGCTTCTGTTAGAGGCTCCACAAGCCAAATCTGAGGGTCCCTTTATATGGGGGCTATACGTAAAAGTGGACCGATATGGCCCATTTGCAATACCATCTGACCTACATCGATAACAACTACTTGTGCCAAGTTTCAAGTCGATAGCTTGTTTCGTTCGGAAGTTAGCGTGATTTCAACAGACGGACGGACGGACATGCTTAGATCGACTCAGAATTTCACCACGACCCAGAATATATATACTTTATGGGGTCTTAGAGCAATATTTCGATGTGTTACAAACGGAATGACAAAGTTAATATACCCCCATCCTATGATGGAGGGTATAATAAAGCAAATTGATGCAATGTAATAACTTGAAAGTCTTACATATTTATTTATTTGTAATAAAATAACATATTACAACCAAGCAAACTAAATATATGTATTAAATATTGATAACTGGAATAATTTGTTCCCAAGGTAAAGGGTGATACGGTCAAAATTTGGTCAATATAAACTTGACGTATTTCTTTCAATTTTGCATTTAAAAACGCCCCTCATTTTTAAGGTGAATGTGTAGAATGTTGCTCCTATTTTGATTTTGGAATTCACTCTTCAGTTGTCAAAATGCCGTCCAAGCAAGAAGAGCAGCGTATCAAAATTTTGCTCGCGCATCGCGAAAATCCGAGCTACTCGCACGCAAAGCTGGCAAAATCGCTAAAAGTTGCCAAATCAACCGTTACAAATGTAATTAAAGTGTTTGGGGAACGTTTGTCGACAGCCTGGATCGGGGGGAAATCGAAAACCGGAAGCCGCTGAGACGGCAAAGAGAGTTGCCGGTAGTTTCAAGCGAAACCCTAACCTCTCTCTCCGAGATGCCGCAAATAAGCTGGGTGTATCGTCTACAATCGTGCATCGAGCCAAAAAACGAGCCGGACTATCGACTTACAAGAAGGTAGTGACTCCAAATCGCGATGATAAACAAAATACGACGGCCAAAGCGCGATCCCGGAGGCTGTACACGACGATGCTGACGAAGTTTGACTACGTGGTAATGGACGACGAAACCTACGTCAAAGCCGACTACAAGCAGCTTCCGGAACAAGAGTTTTATACGGCAAAAGGAAGGGGAAAGGTAGCAGATATTTTCAAGCACATAAAACTGTCAAAGTTCGCAAAGAAATATATGGTTTGGCAAGCCATCTGTACCTGTGGCTTGAAAAGCAGCATTTTCATAGCTTCCAGGACTGTCAATCAAGAAATTTACGTGAAAGAGTGTTTGAATAAACGTCTGCTGCCTTTCCTGAAGAAACACGGTTGTCCCGTACTGTTTTGGCCGGATTTGGCATCTTGCCATTACGGTAAAAAGGCCATGGAGTGGTATGCCGCCAACAACGTGCAGGTGGTTCCCAAGGACAAGAACCCTCCCAACACGCCAGAGCTCCGCCCAATTGAGAAATACTGGACTATTGTCAAGCGGAACCTAAAGAAGACCAAAAAAACTGCTAAGGACGAGCAGCAGTTCAAGGCAAACTGGCTTTCTGCGGCGAAGAAGGTGGCTGTACAAAATCTGATGGCAGGTGTCAAGCGTGAGGCCCGGCAATTCGGATTTGGAAAAGCGAAAGCCTAACTGAATATTTTTCTTGAATTTTATACTAATTGAGCTTGAAAAAGAAATTTAATTTGATTTTTTAAATAAACGATTTCACCGATTTACACGCGTTTTCGCTTGACCAAATTTTGACCGTATCACCCTTTATTCTTTTTGTTGCATTGTATTTTCTATGGATTTTGGCAAAATTTTCTATAGAAATAAAATTTATTGTTGTTTTTGATTTCAGCTTAAAACCATTCATGAGGATGCTGATGACGAATGTGGTAATTTCGAAACGTGCGTCCATCCAACATTCTTTTCCTCTGTTGGTTAAGCTACACCTGTAGGTTAGTCAACGCATGGTTTTAAGCTGAAATCAAAAACAGCAATAATGATTGAAGAATAAACCAACTATAACAAAACAAAACGAATGAAATCAAATGTTGTCAAAATTTTCTACAGAAATAAGATTTCGGCAAAATTTTCTATAGAAATAAGATTTCGTCAAAATTTTCTATAGAAATAAAATGTTGGCAAAATTTTCGATAGAAACAAAATGTTGGCAAAATTTTCTATGGAAATAAGATTTCGGCAACATTTTCTATAGAAATAATTTATTTGGGAAAATGTTCTACAGAAATAAAATTTTGACAAAATTTTATATAGTAATAAAATTTTGGCAAATTTTTTATAGAAATACAATTTTGGAAAAATTTTCTATATTTATTTATTTTCTATAGAAATACAATATTTATAAAATTTTCTATAGAAATAAAATTGTGACAAAATTTTCTATAAAAATAAAATTTTGACAAATATAGAAGTAAAATTCTGACAAAAATTTCTTTAGAAATACAATTTTGATATAATTTTCCATTTATTTATTTATTTTCTATAGAAATAAAATTTTGGCAAATATTTCTATAGAAATACAATTTTGGCAAAATTTTCTATAGAAATAAAATTTTGACAAAATTTTCTGTAGAAATAAAATTTTGACAGAATTTTATAAAAATAAAATTTTTACAAAATTTTGCATAGAATAAAATTTTCTATAGAAATAAGATTTTACAAAATGTTCTATAGAAATAAAGTTTTGGCAAAATTTTCGATAGAAATAAAATGTTGGCAAAATTTTCTATGGAAATAATATTTCGGCAACATTTTCTATAGAAATAAAATTTTTGGGAAAATGTTATACAGAAATAAAATTTTATATAGAAATAAAATTTTGGCAAATTTTTTGTAAAAATACAATTTTGGAAAAATTTTCTATATTTATTTATTTTCTATAGAAATAAAATTTTGACAAAAAGAGCAGCAAGCAAGAAGAGCAGCGTATCAAAATTTTGCTCGCGCATCGCGAAAATCCGAGCTACTCGCACGCAAAGCTGGCAAAATCGCTAAAAGTTGCCAAATCAACCGTTACAAATGTAATTAAAGTGTTTGGGGAACGTTTGTCGACAGCCTGGATCGGGGGGAAATCGAAAACCGGAAGCCGCTGAGACGGCAAAGAGAGTTGCCGGTAGTTTCAAGCGAAACCCTAACCTCTCTCTCCGAGATGCCGCAAATAAGCTGGGTGTATCGTCTACAATCGTGCATCGAGCCAAAAAACGAGCCGGACTATCGACTTACAAGAAGGTAGTGACTCCAAATCGCGATGATAAACAAAATACGACGGCCAAAGCGCGATCCCGGAGGCTGTACACGACGATGCTGACGAAGTTTGACTACGTGGTAATGGACGACGAAACCTACGTCAAAGCCGACTACAAGCAGCTTCCGGAACAAGAGTTTTATACGGCAAAAGGAAGGGGAAAGGTAGCAGATATTTTCAAGCACATAAAACTGTCAAAGTTCGCAAAGAAATATATGGTTTGGCAAGCCATCTGTACCTGTGGCTTGAAAAGCAGCATTTTCATAGCTTCCAGGACTGTCAATCAAGAAATTTACGTGAAAGAGTGTTTGAATAAACGTCTGCTGCCTTTCCTGAAGAAACACGGTTGTCCCGTACTGTTTTGGCCGGATTTGGCATCTTGCCATTACGGTAAAAAGGCCATGGAGTGGTATGCCGCCAACAACGTGCAGGTGGTTCCCAAGGACAAGAACCCTCCCAACACGCCAGAGCTCCGCCCAATTGAGAAATACTGGACTATTGTCAAGCGGAACCTAAAGAAGACCAAAAAAACTGCTAAGGACGAGCAGCAGTTCAAGGCAAACTGGCTTTCTGCGGCGAAGAAGGTGGCTGTACAAAATCTGATGGCAGGTGTCAAGCGTGAGGCCCGGCAATTCGGATTTGGAAAAGCGAAAGCCTAACTGAATATTTTTCTTGAATTTTATACTAATTGAGCTTGAAAAAGAAATTTAATTTGATTTTTTAAATAAACGATTTCACCGATTTACACGCGTTTTCGCTTGACCAAATTTTGACCGTATCACCCTTTATTCTTTTTGTTGCATTGTATTTTCTATGGATTTTGGCAAAATTTTCTATAGAAATAAAATTTATTGTTGTTTTTGATTTCAGCTTAAAACCATTCATGAGGATGCTGATGACGAATGTGGTAATTTCGAAACGTGCGTCCATCCAACATTCTTTTCCTCTGTTGGTTAAGCTACACCTGTAGGTTAGTCAACGCATGGTTTTAAGCTGAAATCAAAAACAGCAATAATGATTGAAGAATAAACCAACTATAACAAAACAAAACGAATGAAATCAAATGTTGTCAAAATTTTCTACAGAAATAAGATTTCGGCAAAATTTTCTATAGAAATAAGATTTCGTCAAAATTTTCTATAGAAATAAAATGTTGGCAAAATTTTCGATAGAAACAAAATGTTGGCAAAATTTTCTATGGAAATAAGATTTCGGCAACATTTTCTATAGAAATAATTTATTTGGGAAAATGTTCTACAGAAATAAAATTTTGACAAAATTTTATATAGTAATAAAATTTTGGCAAATTTTTTATAGAAATACAATTTTGGAAAAATTTTCTATATTTATTTATTTTCTATAGAAATACAATATTTATAAAATTTTCTATAGAAATAAAATTGTGACAAAATTTTCTATAAAAATAAAATTTTGACAAATATAGAAGTAAAATTCTGACAAAAATTTCTTTAGAAATACAATTTTGATATAATTTTCCATTTATTTATTTATTTTCTATAGAAATAAAATTTTGGCAAATATTTCTATAGAAATACAATTTTGGCAAAATTTTCTATAGAAATAAAATTTTGACAAAATTTTCTGTAGAAATAAAATTTTGACAGAATTTTATAAAAATAAAATTTTTACAAAATTTTGCATAGAATAAAATTTTCTATAGAAATAAGATTTTACAAAATGTTCTATAGAAATAAAGTTTTGGCAAAATTTTCGATAGAAATAAAATGTTGGCAAAATTTTCTATGGAAATAATATTTCGGCAACATTTTCTATAGAAATAAAATTTTTGGGAAAATGTTATACAGAAATAAAATTTTATATAGAAATAAAATTTTGGCAAATTTTTTGTAAAAATACAATTTTGGAAAAATTTTCTATATTTATTTATTTTCTATAGAAATAAAATTTTGACAAAAATTTCTATAAAAATAAAATTTTGACAAATATAGAAGTAAAATTTTGACAAAAATTTCTATAGAAATAAAATTTTGGCAAAATTTTCTATAGAAATAACATTTTGAAAAAAATTTCTATAGAAATAAAATTTTGGCAAAATTTTCGATAGAAACAAAATGTTGGCAAAATTTTCTATGGAAATAAGATTTTGGCAACATTTTCTATAGAAATAATTTTTTTTGGGAAAATGTTCTACAGAAATAAAATTTTGGCAAAATTTTATATAGAAATAAAATTTTGGCAATTTTTTTATAGAAATACAATTTTGGAAAAATTTTCTATATTTATTTATTTTCTATAGAAATAAAATTTTGACAAAAATGTCTATAGAATTTATTTCTTTAGAAATAAAATTTTGACAAAATTTTCTTTAGAAATAAAATTTTCTATAAAAATAAAATTTTGACATAATTTTCTATTTATTTATTTATTTTCTATAGAAATAAAATGTTGGCAAAAATTTCTATAGAAATAAAATTTGTGCAAAAATTTCTATAGAAATAAAATTTAGGCAAAATTTTCTATACAAATAAATTTTTGACAAAATTTTCTATAGAAATAAATCTTTTTCAAAATTTTGTATAGAAATAAAATGTTGGCAAAATTTTCTATGGAAATAAGGTTTTGACAAAATTTTCTATAGAAATAAATCTTTTGCAAAATTTTGTATAGAAATAAAATGTTGGCAAAATTTTCGATAGAAATCAAATCTTGGCAAAATTTTCTATGGAAATAAGGTTTTGGCAACATTTTCTATAGAAATAAAATTTTTGGGAAAATGTTCTACAGAAATAAAATTTTGGCAAAATTTTATATAGAATAAAATTTTGGCAAATTTTTTATAGAAATACAATTTTGGAAAAATTTTCTATATTTTTTTATTTTCTATAGAAATAAAATTTTGACAAAATTTTCTATAGAATTTATTTATATTTCTGGATGAGTATCGTTGACCTTTTTATTTATCTTTAAGAACTATTTTTCATAGTTTTGGCTATAGGTCGATTAAAAATCATAGATATGATGTTTTTCTTTTATTTTTATTTCCAATATTTCGGTTGACTTCGTCAAAACCGTTTTCAAGGATTTGTTCTGGTGTGCACAGCTTCACACTCTGTTTTACACTGTAAATTATTAGTTTTTTGGGGAGGTTCGAGTTTCGTGAATTACCCGATTTTTTTTCTGATGATTGGTTGATAGTTTCGCTGCAAGTAGGGGATGTTGAAGAGGAATATGTTAATTCGGAAACGGCCGTCCTTCTAAACATTTTGCAGTCTATAGGGCTTCGCCGAGATAAATTTGACAAATATACTTTTCCTTTGTTGGTTACGCTATTCTAGTAGTTTAGTCATGTTATGGTTCTAAGGTGAGATCAAAACAACAAAAAAGTAATAAAATTTTGACAAAATTTTCTATAGAAATAAAATTTTGACAAAAATTTTAATAGAAATAAAATGTTGTTAAAATTTTCTATAGAAATAAAATGTTAGCAAAATTTTCTACAGAAATAAAATTTTAACAAAATTCCCTGTAGAAGAAAAATTGACAAAATTTTCTACAGAAATAAAATTTGTTTTGTTTTTGCACCCTCCACCATAGGATAAGGGTATATTACCTTTGTTTGTAACGCATCGAAATATTGCTCTAAGACCCCATAAAGTATATATTTCCTGGATCGTGGTAAAATTCTGAGTCGATCTAGCTATGTCCGTCCGTCTACTGACATCACGCTATCTTCCGAACGAAATAAGTTATCGACTTGAAACTTGGCACAAGTAGTTATTTTTGATTTAGGCAGGGTGGTGTTGCAAATGGGCCATATCGGACCACTTTTACGTATAGCCCCAATATAAACCAACCCCCAGATTTTGCTTGCGAAGCTTCTTAGTGAAACAAATTTTATCCGATCCGGTTGAAGTTTGTTACGTGGTGTTAGAATACGATCTCTAACAACCCTGCAACTATTAGTCAATATCGATCTATAATTATATATGGCCCCCTCATAGAACGGTCCCTAGATTTGAATACTGGAGCCTCTTGGTGGAACAAATTTCATCTGATTCGATTAATTAATTTTGTACCTTATATTAGAATATGGTCTCTGACAATCATGCAAATATTGGTCCATATCGATTTATAATTATATATATCCTACCATGTGTCATTATTTATATACATACTTTATTATGGTTATAAATATTATAAATAAATTATATATAGCCCCCCATAGAAACTAATCCCCAGGTTTGACCCCTGGAGCCTCTTGGAAGTGCAAAAATCGTGGAGAAGCAATTTTCATCCCATTCGGCTGAAATTCGGTACGTTGTGATAGTATATAGCCACTAATAACCATGCGAAAAGCCTTCCATATCGGTTCATAGTTATATATAGCCCCCAGATAAAGCGATCCCTAGATTTTACTTTATACTGGATGAGTAGATTTCATTTAATCTTGCTAAAATTTGGTATTAATCACACAAAAATTGGACCATATAGGTTCATAATTCTATAGCCCCCATATAAACCGACTCCCATATTTCACTTCTGGCTCTCTAATTACCACGCAACAGTTCATATCGGTTCGTAATTATTAATAGACTCCCCTATATATACCGATCAAGAACTGAATTATATACGTATTTAATATGCCTTTTTGTCGTATATTATATACCCCGTATGGACTAACTTCCAGTTTAGAAGACGATGTTAAGGACTTTTAAGATATCTTACCATCGGCAACTATTGTCATCAACAGTGAGATTAACAGTTTTTCTACGCGAAAATAATGTGTCAGTTCTAAATATTTGTTTTCCGGCCATATTTCATCTTTTTTTCATCATTTTGTTCGGAAGGGATAACGACTGCCCATGAGTTAATACTTGAATTTTATTAGCTGAATTCTAACGAAGGGAATATTGTGAAAACATTGTTAAGAAATAGAATGTAACAAGTTGGCTGATAAGTCCACGGTCTGACACATAGATGGCGTCGCTAGTATTAAATGCATATTATTTTTATATAGTACCAACCTTCAAATGATTCGTGTCAAAATTTGACGCCTGTAAGTCAATTAGTTTGTGAGATAGAGCGACTTTTGTGAAGCAACTTTGGTTATTGTGAAAAAATTGAAAAAATGAATTTCGTATTTTGATAAAATACTGTTTTCTAAAGGGAAAAAATACTCTGGGACTCTGCCCCAGGGAAATCAACAATACTTGATTGGAATGCAAAATTCAAGCGTGGTGAAATGAGCACGGAGGACGGTGAACGCAGTGGACGGCCGAAAGAAGTGGTTACCGACGAAAATATCAATAAAATCCACAAAATGATTTTGAGTGACCGTAGAATGAAGTTGATCGAGATAGTAGAGGCCTTAAAGATATCAAAGGAACGTGTTGGTCATATCATTCATCAATATTTGGATATGTGGAAGCTCTGTGCAAAATGGGTGCCGTGCGAGCTCACATTTGACCAAAAACAACAACGTGTTGATGATTCTGAGCGGTGTTTGCAGCTGTTAACTCGTAATACACACGAGTTTTTCCGTCGATATGTGACAATGGATGAAACATGGCTCCATCACTACACTGCTGAGTCCAATCGACAGTCGGCTGAGTGGACAGCGACCGGTGAACTGTCTCCGAAGCGTGGAAAGACTTAAAAGTCTGCTGGCAAAGTAATGGCATCTGTTTTTTGGGATGCGCATGGAATAATTTTTATCGATTATCTTGAGATGGGAAAACCATCAACAGTGACTATTATAGGGCGTTATTGCAGCGTTTGAAGGTCGAAATCGCGGCAAAACGGCCCCATATGAAGAAGAAAAAAGTGTTGTTCCACCAAGACAACGCACCGTGCCACAAGTCATTGAGAACGATGGCAAAAATTCATGAATTGGGCTTCCAATTGCTTCCCCACCTACCGTATTCTCCAGATCTGGCCCCTAGCGACTTCTCAGACCTCAAAAGGATGCTCGCAGGTAAAAAATTTGGCTGCAATGAAGAGGTGATCGCCGTAACTGAGGCCTATTTTGAGGCAAAACTGAAGGAGTACTACCAAAATGGTATCAAAAAAATTGGAAGGTCATTATAATCGTTGTATCGCTCTTGAAGGAAACTATGTTGAATAATAAAAAAGAATGTTGACAAAAAAATGTTTTATCTTTGTTAGACCGAGGACTTATCAGCCAATTAATTTTGAAAATTTTTAGAAAATTTTAACTAAACAGTATTACAAACGCTGTCATCACGCCGATGTCATTAAAATAAGTAAATATTTTTCGACAAATTCAAGAAAATTTATTAGACATAATTAAGTTTTTTCACTTGTTAAAGAAAAATTTGTAGTTTCAAAGAAAAATTTGGAGTTCAAAATTGCAAGAATGTCTTTAGTGACATACTAAGTTCATGATGAACGCATTTGTAGTAAAATTTGCAAATTTAAAGAAATACTGAACTATTTTGTGGAAGACACGAATTTAGTTAATCTTTATGTTTCATTTGTGTATATTTTTTTCCTCGGGTTTAGTTAATTTAACTAACGTACTCAAAAAAAAAAAAAATATTAGAGTAAAGGAAACTTTCTCCAAACATAATAGTTCCATGAACTAAAATAAATTGACTTTAGTGAAATAGAGAGTTCACTTTTTTTGAGTGTATAAACCGACCCCCATATTTCACTTCGGTTCGTAATCGGTTCGTAATTATTTATAGTCTCCCCTATATATACCGATCAAGAACTGTATTATATACGTATTTAATCTGCCTTATTGTCGTATATTATACACCCCGTATGGACTAACTTCCAATTTAGAAGACGATGTTAAGGAGTTTTAAGATAGCTTGCCATCGCCAAGTATTGCCACAACCCAAAGATGAACAGTTTTTCTACGCGAAAATAATGTGTCAGTTCTAAATATTAATTTTGTGACCACATTTCATCCGTTCCGATTGAAATTCAGTGTATTTACGTGGACGACACATGAGCATTTTGCTCGGATGGGATAACGACTGCCCAGGAGTTAATACTTGAATTTTATTAGCTGAATTCGTCAGCGTCATTCACTTTGCCATTGTAGAATGGAGAAGCCGAACGAATATCTAACGAAGGGAATATTGTGAAAAAATTGTTATACCCTCCATCATAGGATGGGGGTATATTAACTTTGTCATTCCGTTTGTAACACATCGAAATATTGCTCTAAGACCCCATAAAGTATATATATTCTGGGTCGTGGTGAAATTCTGAGTCGATCTAAGCATGTCCGTCCGTCCGTCCGTCTGTTGAAATCACGCTAACTCCGAACGAAACAAGCTATCGACTTGAAACTTGGCACAAGTAGTTGGTATTGAAAATGGGCCATATCGGTCCACTTTTACGTATAGCCCCCATATAAAGGGACCCTCAGATTTGGCTTGTGGAGCCTCTAACAGACGCATATTTCATCCGATCCGGCTGAAATTTGGTATATGGTGTTTGTATATGGTCTCTCATAACCATGCAAAAATTGGTTCACATCGGTCCATAATTATATATAGCCCCAATATAAACCGATCCCCAGATTTGGCTTGCGGAGCCTAAAAGAGAAGCAAATTGCATCCGATCCAGCTGAAATTTGGTACATGGTATTGGTATATGGTCTCTACCAACCGTGCAAAAATTGGTCCACATCGGTCCATAATTATATATAGCGCCCATATACACCGATCCCCAAATTTGGCTTGTGGAGCCTCTAAGAGAAGCATATTTCATCTGATCCGGCTGAATTTTGGTACATGGTGTTGGTATATGGTCTCTAACAATCATGCAAAAATTGGTCCACATCGGTCCATAATTATATATAGCCCCCATAAAAACCGATCCCCAGATTTGGATTACGGAGCCTCAAAGAGAAGCTAATTTCATCCGATCCGTCTGAAATTTGGTACATGATGTTGGTGTATGGTCTCTAACAACCATGCAAAAATTGGTCCACATCGGTCCATAATTATATATAGACCCCATATAAACCGATCTCCAGATTTGGCCTGCGAAGCCTCAAAGAAAAGCAAATTGCATCCGATCCGGCTGAAATTTGGTACATGGTATTGGTATATGGTCTCTAACAACCGTGAAAAAATTGGTCCACATCGGTTCATAATTACATATATCCCCCGTATAAACCGATCCCCAGATTTCGCTTGCGAAGTCTCCAAGAGAAGCAAGTTTCATCCCATCTGGTTGTAATTTGGAACATGGTGTTAGTATATGATCTTTAACAACCGTGTCACAATTGGTCCATATCGGTCCATAATTATATATAGCCCCATATAAAACGTTCTCCAGATTTGACCTCCGGAGCCTCTTGGAGGTGCAAAATTCATCCGATCCGGTTCAAATTAGGAACGTGGTGTTAGTATATGGTCGCTAACAACCATACCAAAATTGATCCAATCACAAAAAATTGGTCCATATCGGTTCATAATCATGGTTGCAACTAGAGCCAAAAATAATCTACCAGAATTTTATTTCTATAGAAAATTTTGTCAAAATTTTATTTCTATAGAAAATTTTGTCAAAATTTTATTTCTAGAGAAAATTTTTTTAAAATTTTATTCGGTTCATAATAAAATTTTCATCATTGTCAAAATTTTATTTCTATAGAAAATTTTGTCAATATTTTATTTCTATAGAAAATTTTGTTAAAATTTTATTTCTGTAGAAAATTTTGTCAAAATTTTATGTCTACTTTGTCAAACTGAATTATATAAGTATTGGATCGATCTTTTTTGCTTTAATATATACCACGTATGGACTTACATACAATTTAGAAGATGGTGTTAGGAGGTTTAAGATACCTTGCCATCGGCAAGCGTTACCGCAACTTAAGTAATTCGATTGTGGATGGCAGTGTTTAGAAGAAGTTTCTACGCAATCCATGATGGAGGGTACATAAGCTTCGGCCTGGCCGAACTTACGGCCGTATATACTTGTTAAGAAATAGAATGTATATCATTACACCTTTATATGTACTTTGTTATTTTCTAGGTTGATTATTATGTTACACCGTAGGCATAAAAATTGTATCATACCCTAAAATATTGAAGCTAATTATTCGTAAAGCAGCAACTTTTTAATCGATTATAATTCTAAAATTAAATAAATTGCATTTAACTATTTTTGCTGGCTCTTTTAAGAAAATATAGACATTTTCTGCTATAAATATTGTTTAATCTAGCTATTTTTTCTTTTCAATGATTGGCAACACTGCTTTTAATGGGTGTGTTATCAGAAAGAGAAACAAACATAAAGAGAATGAGAACATCTTCAAACTACAGTCGAACACATTTATTTAGCATACCGGTTAATACGAACTATTAAACAATTTTTTTTATTATATATTTCCAACAAATGACTATGTTTATAACAAATGCGCTTAAAGCAATTTAATGTTAAAACGAGTAGTATTTGTCATCATATTAACATATTCTCCTTAGAAATATCACGTTTATGAAGAACAAAACAAAAACCTCTTTGAAAGATACGTAAATCAAGTCTATACGGCAGAAAGTTCGAATTTTATGTACCCACCACTATGGATTGCGTAAAAAGTTATAGAACTTTGTACTATACATACTCAAAACAAGGGCTAGATCGAATCAAGAGCAAAAATAATATACCAAAATTTGGAGAAAATTATACCATCAAACTTATTTTGCAAAATTTTGTCAAAATTTTATTTCTATGAAAACCAAACATTTCTATAACAAGTACATACAGTAGTAAGATCGGCCGGGTCGAATCTTAAATACCCACCACCATGAATCAAATTCATGAGTTTTAGAGAAATCGTAAACATATCTTGTAAATCTGTAGATTTTCACCGTCATTATTTCAATGATTACGAGGGGTAAAATCAGGAAATTTTAATTTCAGTTTCAAGCAATTTTTATGATCAGTGCGCTTGCTATACCCTCAAGAAGTGAAATCGGTCTATACACTGAAAAAAATATTGTCGTGAGGTCAAAGATTTCATGTCTTTAAAATACGAATACAAATTTTGCTTAGCATAGAAGAAGCATTTCTATAAAATAAAATTATTTTCCTTGTCCAAAAGTCGATAAACTTTTCAATGAAGTCGTATTGTCCTTATAATTAAGTGAATTGACTTAAAAATGGGTATCTTAACATGAAAGAAAAAATTTATAGGCTAAGGTCAACTGGACTTTAATAATTCAGAAAAATTCTTTAAATTTAATGAAATTGTATTTAAATTTGTTGTCTTTTTGCATCTTGACTACAAAGCAAAAAATCGTTCAAATATAGGACATGTTTTTCAAAACTTTATTTTAAAGAAGTTTTTTACTTCAAACATAGCATAATTTCCACTGGAAGTCGAGTCTTAATTTGGAAAATAAAGTTGCCGTTAACTCGTTTTTAAAGGTCTTTGATAGCATATGAAGAAAAAAAGCTGAGAAAGCGAAAAATTAAAATTTGCTTCCTAGAAGCAAGTACACAAAACCTAAATTTAAAAGAGAATTGGGTCTTAAAAGTATCCTTACTTGTATTCTCCGCTTCTTTGGCTCGGAATCAATACAAAATTTTTTATAGTAAAGACAAAATCTTTGGAACCGAGTATGCTTTTTTTTCAGTGTATCGATACCTTACATAATGGACCCGTAAAAATAAATGCTGTACAGATTTTTGAGGGTCTAAAATACCAGTATATTTACATTTTCGTGCAAATCGGATAAAAACTACGGTTTCTAGAAGCCCAAGGAGTTAAATTGGGAGATTGGTCTATATGGGGGCTATACTAAAACATGGCTCGATACACACCATATTTGGCTGACATATTTGTGGTCCTAAAATACCTAGGTTTCCAATTTCAGGCAAAGTGGATAAAAACTACAGATTCTAGCAGCCCAAGAAATAAATTCGGGAGGTAGATCTATATGTGGGCTATACCAAAACATGGACCAATTATGACCATTTTCGACACACCAATTTGTGGTCTCAAAATACCTCTAGATTTCCAATTTCAGGCAAATTGGATAGAAAATACACTTTCTAGACGTCCAAGAAGCATGAGGTTTATACCAAAACATAGACCGATAGGCAACATTTTCGGTACACTTTTTGATCGTCCTAAAATACCTTTAGATTTCCAATTTCAGGCAAATTAGATATAAACTACGGTTTTTATAAGCCCAAGACCCCAAATCGGTAGGTCGGTTTATATATGGACTATATCAAAACGTGGACCGATATAGCCCATCTTCGAACTTGACCTGCCTGCAAACAAAACACGAATCTGTGCCAAATTTCAGGACGATAGCGCGATTATTGAAGGCTGTAGCGTGATTACAACAGACTGACAGAGGGACATATTATAACGTCTTAGAATTCCTCCCTGATCAAGAATATATATACTTTATATAGTCGGAAATCGATATTTCGATGTGTTACAAACGGAATGACAAATTTATTATATCCCCGTCACCATTCTATGGTGATTGGTATAAAAAAGGAAAATTTTATCAACATTTTATTTCTATAGAAAATTTTGCCAAAATTTTATTTTTATAGCAAATTTTGTCAAAATTTTATTTCTATAGAAAATTTGTCAAAATTTTATTTCTATGGAAATTTTGTCAAAATTTTATTTCTATGGAAATTTTGTCGAAATTTTATTTCTATATAAAATTTTGTCAAAACTTTATTTCTATCGAAAATTTTGTCAACATTTTATTTCTGTAGAAAATTTTGTCAAAATTTTAATTCTATAGAAAATTTGTCAATTTTTTTTTATGGAGAATAGAAAATTTTGTTTCTATAGAAAAATTTGTCAAAATTATATTCATAAATAAAATTTTGACAAAATTTTCTATAGAAATACAATTTTGACAAAATTTTATTTTATAGAAAATTTTATTTCTATAGAAAATTTTATTTCTATGTACAAATTTTGTCATAATTTTTTTTCTACAGAAAATTTTGTCAAAATTTTATTTCTATAGAAAATTTTATCAAAATTTAATTTTTATTTAAATTTTCTCAAAATGTTATTTCTATAGAATATTTTGTCAAAATTTTATTTATATAGAAATTTTTTATTTCTATACAAAATTATGTCAACATTTTATCTCTATGGAAAATTTTATCAAAATTTTATTTCTAGAGAAAATTTTATTTCTATATAGAATTGTGTCCAAATTTTATTTCTATAGAAAATTTTGTCAAAATTTAATTTCTATAGAAAATTTTGTCAAAATTTAATTTCTATAGAAAATTTTGTCAAACATTTTATTTCTATAGAAAATTTTGTCAACATTTTATAACTAGAGAAAATTTTGTCAAAATTTAATTTCTATTGTTGTTGTTTTTTATTTCAGCTTAAAACCATACATTGACTAAACTACAATTGTAGCTTAACCAACAGAGGAAAAGAATGTTTGTCAAATTTATTTGGGCAAAGCCCTATAGACTGCAAGATGGTTGAATGGACGCACGTTTCGGAATTACCACATTCCTCATCAGCATCCTCTACTTGCAGCAAAACTATCAACCAATTATCAGAATAAATTCAGGCAGTTTATTAAACCCAACAAAAACCACACTTGAACCCTCCGAATATAGCCGGCTTATGCCGAAATAAATTCGAAACAAACATATCTCTTTTCCTATGCCACTGTCAAATCATCGATTTGAATTCACATGGCTGGGTTTATTTTGAGCGTGCCTCCTCTTCTTTTTCCATTTGTTTTGTTTTGTTATTGTTGGTTTTGTTCTTTAAGCATTGTTGTTTCTATGTAAAATTTTTGTCATAATTTTATTTTTTTGGAAAATTTTATCAAAATTTAATTTCTATAGAAAATTTTGTCAAAATTTTATTTCAATATTAAATTTTGTCAACATTTTGTTTCAATAGTAAATTTTGTCAACATTTTATTTCTATAGAAAATTTTGTCAAAATTTTGTTTCTATAGAAAATTTTGTCAAAATTTTATTTCAATAGTAAATTTTGTCAACATTTTATTTCTATAGAAAATCTTTTCAAAATTTTATTTATATGGAGAGTAGAAGATTTTGTTTCTATAGAAAATTTTGTTAAAATTGCATTTCTATGGAGAATAGAAAATTTTGTTTCTAAAGGGTGATTTGTTAAGAGCTTGATAACTTTTTTTTAAAAAAAAACGCATAAGATTTGCAAAATCTCATCGGTTCTTTATTTGAAACGTTAGATTGGTCTATGACATTTACTTTTTGAAGATAATTTCATTTAAATGATGACCGCGGCTGCGTCTTAGGTGGTCCATTCGGAAAGTCCAATTTTGGGCAACTTTTTCGAGCATTTCGGCCGGAATAGCCCGAATTTCTTCGGAAATGTTGTCTTCCAAAGCTGGAATAGTTGCTGGCTTATTTCTGTAGACTTTAGACTTGACGTAGCCCCACAAAAAATAGTCTAAAGGCGTCAAATCGCATGATCTTGGTGGCCAACTTACCGGTCCATTTCTTGAGATGAATTGTTCTCCGAAGTTTTCCCTCAAAATGGCCATAGAATCGCGAGCTGTGTGGCATGTAGCGCCATCTTGTTGAAACCACATGTCAACCAAGTTCAGTTCTTCCATTTTTGGCAACAAAAAGTTTGTTAGCATCGAACGATAGCGATCGCCATTCACCGTAACGTTGCGTCCAACAGCATCTTTGAAAAAATACGGTCCAATGATTCCACCAGCGTACAAACCACACCAAACAGTGCATTTTTCGGGATGCATGGGCAGTTCTTGAACGGCTTCTGGTTGCTCTTCACTCCAAACGCGGCAATTTTGCTTATTTACGTAGCCATTCAACCAGAAATGAGCCTCATCGCTGAACAAAATTTGTCGATAAACACATTTCGAACCGAACACTGATTTTGGTAATAAAATTCAATGATTTGCAAGCGTTGCTCGTTAGTAAGTCTATTCATGATGAAATGTCAAAGCATACTGAGCATCTTTCTCTTTGACACCATGTCTGAAATCCCACGTGATCTGTCAAATACTAATGCATGAAAATCCTAACCTCAAAAGAATCACCCTTTATAAAAAATTTTGTTAAAATTTTATTTCTATGGAAATTTTTATCAAAATTTTATTTTCATTTTAAATTTTCTCAAAATTTTATTTCCATAGAATATTTTGTCAAAAATTTAGTTATATAGAAATATTTGATTTCTATACAAAATTATGTCAAAATTTTATTTCTATTGAAAATTTTGTCAAAATTTTATTTCTATAGAAAATTTTATCAAAGTTTTATTTCTATAGAAAATTTTGTCAAAATTTTATTTCTATAGAAAATTTTGTCAACATTTTATTTGAATAGAAAATTTTGTCAAATTTTAATTTCTATAGAAAATGTTATCAAAATTTTATTTCTATTCTTGCTTTTTTGGTATCAGGCTTTAGCCTGATACCAAAACAAACGATCAACGTACAAATGCATAATTTAATTTTATAGTTAATTATTATTCGAGCTGTATGGACAAAGCAGATTAAGGAACTTGATCAATTGAGTCATTTAAAACAAAACGCCTAACTGTATGTTTCCGTTCAGCGAATGGACTTTTCCCTAGGTTTTAGTATAGATCGGGCTGGGATAGATAACTCAATTTGGCTGTTTAATACTAACTCTTAACCCATTATATGCCAAGACCATTTAAAATAAAACAATTATATACGGCCCTAAGTTCGGCCAGGCCGAAGCTTATGTACCCTCCACCATGGGTTGCGTAGAAACTTCTACTGAAGACTGTCATCGAATTACTTGGGTTGCGGTAACACTTGCCGATGGCAAGGTATCTTAAAACTTCCTAACACCGTAATATATACCACATAGTATATATTAAACTAAAAAAGGTAGATTAAATACGTATATAATTAAGTTTAAAGTTTCTATAGAAATAAAATTTTGACAACAATTTCTATAGAAGTAAAATTTGGAAAAAAAATTCTATAGAAATAAAATTTGGAAAAAAATTTCTATAGAAATAAAATTTGGAAAAAATTTTCTATAGAAATAAAATTTGGAAAAAAATTTCTATAGAAATAAAATTTTCACAAAATTTTCTATAGAAATAACATTTTGGTAGATTATTTTTGGCTCGAGTGGCAACCATGATTATGAACCGAATAAAATTTTAACAAAATTTTCTATAGAAATAAAATTTTGACAACATTTTCTATAGAAATAAAATTTTGACAAAATTTTCTATAGAAATAAAATTTTGAAAAAATTTTCTATAGAAATAAAATTTTAGTAGATTTGTTTTGGGTCGAGTGGCAACCATGATTATGAACCGATATGGACCAATTTTAATGTGATTGGGGATCGGATATATATATATATATATATATATATATATATATATATATATATATATATATATATATATATATATATATATATATATATATATATATATATATATATATATATATATAACTATATATATATATATATAGATATATATATATATATAGATATATATATATATATATATATATATATATATATATATATATATATATATATATATATATATATATATATATATATATAACTATAGACCGATATGGACCAATTTTGGCATGGTTATTAGTGGCCTTATACTAACAACACGTAAAAATTTCAACCGCATCGGATGAATTTCGCTCCTCTAAGAGGCTCCGGAAGTCAAATCTGCAGATCGGCTTATATGGGGGCTATATATAATTATGGACCGATATGGACCAATTTTGACATGGTTGTTAGAGACAATATACTAACACCACGTACCAAATTTCAATCGGATCGGATAACTTTTGCTTATTTAAGAGGCTCCGGAAGTCAAATCTGGGGATCGGTTTATATGGGGGCTATATATAATTATGGGCCGATGTGGACCAATTTTTGCATGGTCAATAGAGAACATATACCAACACCATGTACCAAATTTCAGCCGGATCGGATGAAATTTGCTTCTCTTAGAGGCTCCGCAAACCAAATCGGGGGACCGGTTTATATGGGGGCTATATATAATTATGGACCGATGTGGACCAATTTTTGCACGGTTGTTAGAGACCATATACTAACACCATGCCGGATTGGATGAAATTTAAATAAATAATACTCTTTAAAATGAAGTATTAAATATAAGTGACCGTGAAAAATTCCTATTCTCACTTGATAATGCGAAATTAGTACAAATCTTAAAATTCTAATTTGTAAGGATTTCGAATATGGAATAGAGACAGCATTGCCTACAATTATCAAATTCTAGGTCCAACAACGGAAAACTCTAAAACTCATTAAGGGGTTTGCCCTTTTAGTTTCCACCTAACTTAATATTCCTATCATTGTTCCCGATTGTAATGAACTTAAGGTCTTAGCATTTAGTACAAATGCTTATTTTTAATAATGCCCCTAAATATATGCTTTAGAAATTCAGTCAACCTTTGGCATTTAGACCTTTCCTACTAATGATTTTATATTTCTTCCTATTGATTTATTTGTTGGAATATTCTTATAACACTCGCCAAACTTTAACACAATTGTTCACCGGTAACATTGACTACCCGTGAAAACTTGATTAATTAACAACATTCCTCCTAATGATTTAATAAAGTTATTCATTCTTACTCTTTCCACTTCGAAAATGTTCAATACTCAAACACAAACAAAAAGCCTTTTTGGTTTATAAAATAAATTCCAGTTAGAATAAACAATGGATATGTTTCATATCTTCCTTCTATGGAAGACATTTGCAACAAATGGTGACATACCAAATGTCATTGCTACATATGACATAGTTTTGCTTTCTCCTAAACACCTCTAACCCCAATTATGGGATTCCCCTTCCCATAGTGCTATGTGTATGTATAGTGAGTAGGTCCCATGCTGAAGCCATTAGTTTGTGTTTGGTGAAATGAACAAGCAAAGAAAAGTCACTGGGGAGTCCATTATGGAGACAAGAGAACAACGAAATGAGTTAATAAATGCCACAAAAGACAAGGAAGTCAGTGAGATATCAAGTCAGCTAGGCAGCCAGCCTGCCAGCAGACGCCCTTATTCAGTTCAGTAAGTCAGTAATTTTTCCATTCCAGGAATAAAAACTAGCTTTGGTTAATGAATGAAATTCGCCATCATTACCCTCCCCCCCATAGTGTCAGAGTTATCATCTTCATCCCTGGCTCCGCATCATTATCATCATCATTAATGTAATGTACCTCATTATAACCCATGCGGGTCTTACCACCAATGGATGGATGAATGCCATTTGCCAGAGATAAGGAAGCTTGGAGAGTGGGAATGTGTCATATCGACACTATTTCTTTCTATTTTCCCATTTAAACATTCATAATATTCTCCAAGTAATTAGACACTAATGCTTAATAATATTAGGAAGTGAAGAAATTCGCATTGGCCATCGGGAAGAGTATTCTAAACCTTGGTCAATAGCCCATATGCAGGGTTTTTATCAACATTTTTGGATGATTTTTCTCATACTTAATTTGTAATTGAATTATAAAGATAGCAAAAACTGTGATAATTAATTTTTGTATCATAATTATATCCCTCTCTGGAGGGAGGTGGAAGAGTGTGTAACCATATTATTAATGTGTTTGCAACACAGAGCAAATTTGGTAACTTGCCACTTTGGTACAAGTGAATGAAGTCCTTGGCTTTTCTAGTCTAACTTTTTTTTGCATCAGTGAACTCTTGCACCTTTTGAGAACGTCAATGGATTTAGTCCAAGCTAAATGTTACAGGATCAAGTTTTCTACAAATTCGGCTTGAATTTCATTCAAATCTGACTTTCGAGTTTCGGATCTTTTCTGGTGTTATTAACGTTTTCTTCGTCCTCTTCTTGGATGAGATGCAAGGTTAGGTTAGGTTAGGTTATGTGGCAGCCCGATGTATCAGGCTCACTTAGACTATTCAGTCCATTGTGATACCACAGTGGTGATGAGATGCAATATTGCCAGGTAATGGCATGCGTTTCTGGACATTGAAGGTGCTTTTAATTACACGAAAATTGATAAGGTGGTACATGCATGAGAGAGGTATGGTGTTGAGAAATTCGTTATAAGGTGGATCGAGTTGATGTTGCTAAGCAGGGACTGGTGGTCGAGCTAGCGAGCTCCACAAGGAGGGCAAGGACCACTAGAGGATTGCCACAGGGAGGGGTTATATCACCTTTGCTGTGGCTATTGGTGGTGAACGAGGTATTGCTTGGACTGACAAGTAAGGGTATCAAGGTAGTGGCATACGCGGATGACATTGTGATAATGGTATCGGGGAAATTCCTCGATTCTATTTCGGATGTGCTGAGCGAGTCTTTGCAGTATCTCTCGGAATGGACTCTAGGATGCGGTTTAGGGGTGAACCCTGGTAAGACGGAGTTGGTACTGTTCACCAGGAGGAGAAAGGTTATCGGGTATAAGTCTCCTGAATTCCAGGGCATAAAGTTGACGCTCTCGAAATCGGCAAGGTATCTAGGAGTTATTTTGGACTCCAGGCTGAACTGGATGGAGAATACTGCCGATCACATTAAGAGGGCCTATGCGGCACTATACTCGTGTCAAAAATTGGTCGGGCAGAGATGGGGAATGAGGCCTTCTCTTTTTGGCTGGCTTTATACCGCGGTTGTAAGACCTGTGGCCACATATGGGTGTCATGTTTGGTGGACGATCGTGAAACACCAAAATCATATATCGAGAATAAATAGGGTAAATAGGACTGTACTCATCTATATGACAGGTGCCATGAGGACCACAGCCACTGCCGCTCTGGAGGTACTGATGGGATTTATCCCACTCGATTTACACGTAAGGAAAACGGCTGAACTGACACTTCTGAGACTTAGGAGCTTGAACACGCTGGAGAGGACAGCCTGCAGGCATACTGAAATTCTGGCCGGGCAGTATAGAGAGACGGACCATATGGCCACGGAGCATGTTTATCATCACAAACCGACATACATTATACCAAGTATGGAAGAGTGGGAAGACAGGAGGATACCCTTCGGAACCCTGAACATGTATACGGACGGATCAAAGATGGAGGAAGGAACGGGCAGCGGAATCTATTGAGTGAACTAGGAATAAGGGAGTCTTACACGCTGGATAGTGATTGCAGTATTTTTCAGGCTGAGATTTCTGCGATCACGAAGGCTGCTGAGTCGCTTACGGCCATTGATTGGTATCATAACAGGACACAACACACTTGGGAAATGCATGGTAAGAATAGGACTTAAAGACGATGATATCTGTAGATGGTGCCTGGACCCGGAAGTTACGGAGGACTCGTACCACTTCCTGTGTCAGTGCACAGCTTTATTCTTTAGAAGAAACAAGATACTGGGCTCCTTTTTCTTTCAGACTCTCACTGATCTACGGGAGTCTAGCTTAAGGAACATATTTGCATTCATCAGGGCCTCTGGCTGAGATTTCTTTCAAAGAGAACGAGCAGATGGAAGTTTCTGGTACAAAGCGGCCGCATCGGAAGAAGAAAGATTGAAAAATCACATCGAGGGATAACAATGGACCTATACTGGTCTAAGTGGGCATCAATACAAGACATTGATGTCACCCTCTACAACCTAACCTAACCTAATGGCATGCTTTTGTATCTCAGAAGCATTCAGTAAGACAAGATTCCCTTAATGTCATGTTGCTTCAATTGCATTTAGACTATAAGTCAAGCAGTCAGCAGACACAACGGCTATACTAAGTTGGTAGTTTGCAAAAGGGGAGATGATCCAACCTTCGTCACTAAAAAAGAGGTTTTTAACATCACTTTTGCCTCGCAAGAACTGAATGAAAAGATATCTGAGTGGCAGGTTTTAAGTGAACACACCTTCCCAGATCAAAGATACATCAGTTTCAAATTTGATGCTGGTGTCACCAAGACGATATTTCCGCCAAATGTTACGAAAGCGGATTGGACTAAGTACAGGGAGTCGTTGGATATAATGATATCGGCGATGTTTAGGTTAGTTAGGTTAGTTATAAAGGGTGATACGGTCAAAATTTGGTCAATATAAACTTGACGTATTTCTTTCAATTTTGCATTTAAAAAACCTGAACACCCCTCATTTTGAAGGTGTGTGTGTGTAGAATGTTGCTCCTATTTTGATTTTGGAATTCACTCTTCAGTTGTCAAAATGCCGTCCAAGCAAGAAGAGCAGCGTATCAAAATTTTACTCGCGCATCGCGAAAATCCGAGCTACTCGCACGCAAAGCTGGCAAAATCGCTAAAAGTTTCCAAATCAACCGTTACGAATGTAATTAAAGTGTTTGGGGAACGTTTGTCGATAGCCAGGAAGTCTGGATCGGGGGGAAATCGAAAACCGGAAGCCGCTGAGACGACAAAGAGAGTTGCCGGTAGTTTCAAGCGAAACCCTAACCTCTCTCTCCGAGATGCCGCAAATAAGCTGGGTGTATCGTCTACAATCGTGCATCGAGCCAAAAAACGAGCCGGACTATCGACTTACAAGAAGGTAGTGACTCCAAATCGCGATGATAAACAAAATACGATGGCCAAAGCACGATCCCGGAGGCTGTACACGACGATGCTGACGAAGTTTGACTGCGTGGTAATGGACGACGAAACCTACGTCAAAGCCGACTACAAGCAGCTTCCGGGACAGGAGTTTTATACGGCAAAAGGAAGGGGAAAGGTAGCAGATATTTTCAAGCACATAAAACTGTCAAAGTTCGCAAAGAAATATCTGGTTTGGAAAGCCATCTGTACCTGTGGCTTGAAAAGCAGCATTTTCATAACTTCCGGGACTGTCAACCAAGAAATTTACGTGAAAGAGTGTTTGAATAAACGTCTGCCTGAAGAAACACGGTTGTTCTGTACTGTTTTGGCCGGATTTGGCATCTTGCCATTACGGTAAAAAGGCCATGGAGTGGTACGCCGCCAACAACGTGCAGGTGGTTCCCAAGGACAAGAACCCTCCCAACACGCCAGAGCTCCGCCCAATTGAGAAATACTGGGCTATTGTCAAGCGGAACCTAAAGAAGACCAAAAAAACTGCTAAGGACGAGCAGCAGTTCAAGGTAAACTGGCTACCTGCGGCGAAGAAGGTGGACAAGGTGGCTGTACAAAATCTGATGGCAGGTGTCAAGCGTGAGGCCCGGCAATTCGGATTTGGAAAAGCGAAAGCCTAACCGAATAATTTTCCTGAATTTTATACTAATTGAACTTGAACAAGTATATGCGGCCGTAAGTTCGGCCAGGCCGAATCTTATGTACCCTCCACCATGGATTGCGTAGGAACTTCTACTAAAGGCTGTCATTCACAATCGAATTACTTGGGTTGCGATAACACTTGCCGATGGCAAGGTATCGTAAACTTTTTAACACTGTCTTCTAAATTGTAAGTTAGTCCATAAGGGGTATATATTAAACAAAAAAAAAGGCCGATTAAATACGTATATAATTCAGTTTGACAAAATTTTCTATAGAAATAAAATTTTGACAAAATTTTCTATAGAAATAAAATGTTGACAAAATGTTCTATAGAAATAAAATGTTGACAAAATTGTCTATAGAAATAAAATGTTGACAAAATTTTCTATAGAAATAAAATGTTGACAAAATGTTCTATAGAAATAAAATGTTGACAAAATTGTCTATAGAAATAAAATGACAAAATTTTCTACAGAAATAAATTTTTTACAAAATTTTCTATAGAAATAAAATTTTGACAAAATTTTCTATGGAAATAAAATGTTGACAAACATTGCTATAGAAATAAACTTTTTACAAAACTTTCTATAGAAATGAAATTTTGACAAAACTTTCTATACTAATAAAATTTGACAATTTTTACATGGCTGTTAGAGGCCATATACTAACGAAATGTACCAAATTTCAACCGCATCGGATGACTTTTGCTCCTCCAAGAGGCTCCGGAGGTCAAATCTGGGGATCGGTTTATATGGGAGCTATATATAATTATGGACCGATATGGACCAATTTTTGCATGGTTGTTAGAGACTATATACTCACACCACGTACTAAATTTCAATTGGATCGGATGAATTTTGCTCATCCAAGAGGCTCCAGAGTTCAAATCTGGGGATCGGTTTATATGGGAGCTATATATAATTATGGACCGATATGGAGCAATTTTTGCATGCTTGTTAGATACCGTATACTAACATCAGGTACCCAATTTCAAACGGATCGGATGAATTTTACCCCTCCAAGAGGCTCCGGAGGTCAAATCTGGGGATCGGTTTATATGGGAGCTGTATATAATTATGGACCGATATGGACCAGTTTTTGCATGGTTGTTAGAGACCATATACTAACACCACGTACCAAATTTCAATCGTGTAGGATGAAGTTTGCTCCTCCAAGAGGCTCCGGAGGTCAAATCTGGGGATCGGTTTATATGGGAGCTATATATATTTATGGACCGATATGGACCAATTTTTGCATGGTTGTTAGAGACCGTATACTAACATCAGGTACCAAATTTCAACCGGATCGGATGAATTTTGCCCCTCCAAGAGGCTCCGGAGGTCAAATCTGGGGATCGGTTTATATGGGGGCTATATATAATTATGAAGTGATATGGACCAATTTTTGCATGGTTGTTAGAGACCGTATACTTAGACCACGTACCAAATTTCAACCGAATCGGATGAATTTTGCTGCTCCGGAAGGCTCCGCAAGCCAAATTTGGGGATCGGTTTATATGGGGGCTATACGTAAACGTGGGCCGATATGGTCCATTTTCAATACCATCCGACCTACATCAATAACAACTACTTGTGCCAAGTTTCAAGTCGATAGCTAGTTTCGTTCGGAAGTTAGCGTGATTTCCACAGACGGACGGACAGACGGACGGACATGCTTAGATCGACTCAGAATTTCACCACGACCCAGAATATATATACTTTATGGGGTCTTAGAGCAATATTTCGATGTGTTACAAACGGAATGACAAAGTTAATATACCCCCATCCTATGGTGGAGGGTATAAAAAGAAATTTAATGTGATTTTTTAAATAAACGATTTCACTGATTTACACGCGTTTTCACTTGACCAAATTTTGACCGTATCACCCTTTAGTGGCAGCCCGATATTTCAGGCTCGCCTAGACTATTTAGCCCATCGTGATACCACAGTGGTAAACTTCTCTCTTATCACTGAGTGCTGTCCGATTCTATGTTAAGCTCAATGACATGGGACCTCCTTTTTATAGCCGAGTCCGAACGGCGTTCCACATTGCAGTGAAACCACTTAGAGAAGCTTTGAAACACTCAGAAATGTCATCAGCATTACTGAGGTAGGATAATCCCCCGAAACTGGGTTTGAACCCTCGACTCTGTGTTTCCACATTGCAGTGAAATCACTTAGAGAAGCTTTGAAACACTCAGAAATGTCACCAGCATTGCTGAGGTGTGATAATCCCTCGAAACTGGGTTTGAACCCTCGACTCTGTGTTTGCAAGGCGATACCGGGATATCAGAGACAAATATGAGCACTGTGCAAGATATCGAACACGCAGTGGAGCGAATTACTAAGGCCTTCAACATCTCACTGAAAGCTGCATGCCCTAGAGGAAAGCCAAGGGGGAAAATCGATAGCAATGGTGGTCTACGGAGATAAGTAATATGAGGAAATCCTGCAGGAAGCTCTTTAACAAAGCAAAGTCCAAGGAAAATCTGAGAGAATATAAGCGAGAACTTAGAAGGGCTCAGCACAACTCTTGGAATGATTACTGTAGCAGTGTTTTTTAATAGCTGATTAAAGTGTGGTGGTAAATTAAGCCACCATGCAGCGAAATTCGAATTCATCCACTGGATTGCTAACTTCAGGGCCCAGTGGACGGGTATCGACTGAAGTTGTAGTAGTTTGGGCAATGACTACGGAAGGTTCTAGCACCCACTAACTCCGCTCCAGGTTCATTAAAACATCGGAGTGCTAGTGGACAACGTCAGGTGAGGAGACGCTTGACGTACTATTGGACACACATTTTCCCCGAAATCAGACGGTTGAACCATGTTCTGGTGGTGCAACAGAGGCTCAGCGGTCATTTCCTATCAAGGAAATTGTATCGGAATCTCGAATAAAATGGGCTTTAAATAGGTTTGGACCATTCAAATCCCCCGAACCTGAAGGAATTACTCAGACGGTTGAACCATGTTCTGGTGGTGCAACAGAGGCTCAGCGGTCATTTCCTATCAAGGAAATTGTATCGGAATCTCGAATAAAATGGGCTTTAAATAGGTTTGGACCATTCAAATCCCCCGAACCTGAAGGAATTACTCCGGCGGAGTCACAAGCAGTGACTGACCGAATTATCCCTTGGTTGTCGGCAATATATAAAGGATGTGACAACTTAGCATATAATCCAGGAAAGTGAATGGAAACAAAAGTCGTTTTCATACCCACAGTGGAAAAAACCTCTCACTCGAGTGCGAAGGATTTCGGGCCAATCAGCTTATCCTCATTCCTTCTTAAGACATTGGAGCAGCTCATAGATATTTATTTTAAAACTATCAATGACAACAACATTTTCTGAAAACTTTCTAAGGCTGGCAGTGAGGAAGTGCAACATCCTCTTAACCAACCACTATCCAAACCATTGCAGTGATTTTAGCAATACCAAACCGTATGTAGTCTACAATTTACAAAGATCTTTGAAATCTATACCCTTGGTCAATTGATGCCTAAACTTCTAGAAACCGCATGGAAACAACTTTGTCCCAATGTCTGCACAAAATGGTCCTTCGAGGCGAAGATGACTTCCTCATTCGACCTTAGCGAAGCGGCTGAGAAAACAATTGCCTCTCACGGGACGTCGCTTCTCTATTATGCGCCACAGTTTTGACTACCTGTATCAGAAATATGCAGTTACGAAACCTTCAAACATTGCCAAGCAATGAATTGTGGATAGCCAGAACACCTTCTGAATGACTTCCTCATTTGACCGATATGTGAGGCCTGCGAGCCACTTTATATTTGATATAAAACAAGAATATATATTCCCGTAAGTTCGGCCAGGCCGAATCTTATGTACCCTCCAACATGGATTGCGTAGAAACTTTTACGAAAGGCTGTCATCCACAATCGAATTACTTGGGTTGTGGTATCTTAAATCGTTTTCTAAATTGTGAGTTAGTCTATACGTGGTATATATTAGACCAAAAAGGTATGTATAGGTAAGTCTACAAATAATTACGAATCCATATGGACATTTGCACGGTACGTAGGGAGCCAGAATCCATAATCATATATAGGGGCTATATATGATTATGGACTGATATGGACCACTTTTGGCATGGTTGTTAAATATCATATACTACCACCACGTACCAAATTTCAACCAGATCGGTGAATTTTCCTTTTCGAAAAGGCACCGGAGGTCAAATCTGGGGATCGTTTTATATGGGGGCTATATATAATTATGGACTGATATGAACCAATTCCTGCATGTTTGTTGGATACCATATACTAACATCACGTACCAAATTTCAACCGAATCGGATGCATTTTGCTCTTCCAAGGGGCTCCGGTGGTCAAATCTGGGGATGGGGGCTATATATAATTATGGACCGATTTCGACCAATTCTTGCATCGTTATTAAAAACCATATCCTTACACCATGTACCAAATTGCAGCCGGATCGGATGAAATTTGCTTCACTTAGAGGCTCCGCAAGCCAAATCGGGGGATCGGTTTATATGGGGGCTATATATAATTATTGACCGATGTGGACCAATTATTGCATGGGTGTTTGAGGCCATATATTAACACCACCTACCAAATTTCAACTGAATCAGATGAATTTTGGTTTTTCAAGAGGCTCCGGAGGTCAAATCTGGTGATCGGTTTATATGGGGGCTATATATAATTATTCACCGATGTGGACCAATTTTTGCATGGTCATTAGATACCATATACTTACACCAAGTACCAAATGTCAGCCGGATCGGATGAAATGTGCTTCACTTAGAGGTTCCGAAAGCCAAATCGGGGGATCGGTTTATATGGGGGCTATATATAATTATGGACCGATGTGGACCAATTTTTGCATGGTTGTTAGAGACCATATACTAACACCATGTACCAAATTTTAGGTGGATCGGATGAAATTTTCTCTCTTAGAGGTTCCGCAAGCCAAATCTGGGGATCGGTTTATATTGGAGCTATACATAATTATGGACCGATGTGGACCAATTTTTGCATGGTTGTTAAAGACCATATACTAACACCATGTACCAAATTTCAGCCGGATCGGATGAAATTTGCTTCTCTTAGATGCTCCGCAGACCAAATCGGGGGATCGGTTTTTATGGGGGTCTAAATATAATTATTGACCGATGTGGACCAATTTTTGCATGGTTGTTAGAGACCATATACTAACACCATGTACCAAATTTTAGGCGGATCGGATGAAATTTTCCTCTCTTAGAGGTTCCGCAAGCCAAATCCGGGGATCGGTTTACATTGGAGCTATACATAATTATGGACCGATGTGGACCAATTTTTGCATGGTCATTAGAGACCATATACTTACACCATTAGAGGTTCCGAAAGCCAAATCGGGGGATCGGTTTATATGGGGGCTATATATAATTATGGACCGATTTGGACCAATTTTTGCATGGTTGTTAAAGACCATATACTAACACCATGTACCAAATTTCAGCCGGATCGGATGAAATTTGCTTCTCTTAGGGGCTACGCAAGCCAAATCGGAGGATCGGTTTACATGGGGGCTATATATAATTATGGACCGATGTGGACCAATTTTTGCATGGTTGTTAGAGACCATATACTAACACCATGTACCAAATTTTAGCCGGATCGGATGAAAATTGCTTCTCTTAGAGGGTCTGCAAGCCAAATTTGGCGGTCCGTTTATATGGGGGCTATACGTAAAAGGGGACCGATATGGCCCGTTTGCAATACCATTCGACCTATATCAATAACAACTACTTGTGCCAAGTTTCAATTCGATAGCTTGTTTCGTTCGGAAGTTAGCGTGATTTCAACAGATGAATGGCCGGACGGACATGTTCAGATCGACTCTGAATTTCACCACGACCCAGAATATATATACTTTATGGGGTCGTAGAGCAATATTGGGATGTGTTACAAACGTAATGACAAAGTTAATATACCCCCATCCTATGGTGGAGGGTATAACAAGGGACCTCCTTTTTATAGCCGAGTCCGAACGGCGTTCCACATTGCAGTGAAACCACTTAGAGAAGCTTTGAAACCCTCAGAAATTTCACCAGCATTACTGAGGTGGAATAATCCACCGCTGAAAAACTTTTTGGTGTTCGGTCGAAGCAAGAATCGAACCCACGACCTTGTGTATGAAAGGCGGGCATGCTAACCATGGCACCACGGTGGCTCCCAGAGACCATATACTAACACCATGTACCAAATTTCAGCTGGATCCGATGAAATTTGCTTCACTTAGAGGCTCCGAAATTCAAATCGGGGGATCGGTTTATATGGGGCTATACATAATTATGGACCGATGTGGACCAATTTTGGATGGTTGTTAGAGACCATATACTAACACCATGTACCAAATTTCAGCTGGATCGGATGAAATTTGCTTCTCTTAGAGGCTACGAAAGCCAAATCTGGGGATCGGTTTATATTGGGGCTATACGTAACAGTGGACCGATATGGCCCATTTGCAATACCATCCGACCTATATCAATAACAACTACTTGTGCCAAGTTTCAATTCGATAGCTTGTTTCGTTCGGACGGACGGACATGCTCAGATCGACTCAGAATTTCACCACAACCCAGAATATATATACTTTATGTGGTCGTAGAGCAATATTGCGATGTGTTAGAAACGGAATGACAAAGTTAATATACCCCCATCCTATGGTGGAGGGTATAAAAACAATTCGCTCGGAGCGAAATCAGAAGAATTCGTCAGATTGAAAAATTATTAGTAGTATAATTACCCTATCTTGCGGTGACCAGTTTTGAAGTATAAACTGGTACATTCACCAGGTTGATCCCAACTATGCGATGTCCAAGGTGCAACTCCCTGAACAGCAATCCCATGTTTCTACATACCTTTCAAATCTATACCATGCGTCAAATTCTCGAAACCGGCTGGACACTTCACTTTTTCGAGGACTGGACAAATGGTCCTTCGAGGCGGTTATAACTTCCTTATTCTATTGGTATTTTTATCTTGTGAGTGAGGTTTGTTATATTTGCCAACAAAAACAGCGTATTGGGAGAAATATGCAAAATTCGCTAGATGCCAAAGCAGTTAGCAGTCCAAATTCACCAATTCCACCGTCGCCGGGGGTGAGGTAGAGAGAACGGCTGCGATCTACCGCAACCGACCAGTGTATTTAGTAAACACCCATATTTGCAATCTTAAAACACCAATTGGTAAAATGAATTTCAACCACCAATATCCAACGCAACAGACGACTGCCAGAGGCATACCAACAGATTATAGTTCCCCTGGAATATGTAAGGTAGTTCCTAGCCTTGCTAGCTCATATGCTTCGCTGTTCCCCGGTATGTTACTATGGCCAGGCACCCATTTAGGTGAATATTGTGCTGCTCAGCCATTTCATTTAGAGATTTGCGGCAGTCGAAGGCCGTTTTCGAGTTGAGGAACACAGAGTCCAAGGATTTTATTGCAGGTTGGCTGTCTGAGTATATATTAATGCCAATATTGGTTGGAGCATTACTTCTCAGCCAATTCACCACTGCTCTTATTGCTAATATTTCAACCTGAAAAACACTACAGTGATCAGGTAATATTTTTGCTATTCGAAGTTACAGATTTCGATAACTTGCACAGTGCTCATATTTGTCTCTGGTATTTCCGGTATCATCATATTGAACGATTCCCTATACCTATTCCAGTCAGCTTTCCTAACATTTGGCGGAAATATGGTCTTGGTGGTATGAATATCAAATTTGAAACTGATGTAGCGATGATCTGAGAAGCTGTGTTCACTTAAAACCTGCCACTCAGATATCATTTCATTCAGTTCTTGCGAGGCCAAGGTGATGTCCAAAACTTCTTGCCTGTTTTTAGTGACAAAGGTTGGGGCATCTCCCTTGTTGCAAACTACCAGATTAGTACGCAAAATAAACTCTATTAGCGACTCTCCCCTTGCATTAGTATCACTACTTCCCCATACAATATGATGCGCATTCGCATCGCATCCCATAATGAGTTTCGTCTTTGTATTCAGTGACTCCTCAACTAAGGTCTTAACGGAACATGGAAGCATCTCCCTGTCATGTCCTATATAGACCGAAGATCGGTGGTTGTTAGTATGAGTGTGAGTGAGTGAGGCAACGAACATGGTTATATACTGGTGGTGTTTTTTTTTTTCTTACATTCGTATGAATGTAAGAGATCGCACGGTAATTGGTGTCTTTCTCACTGCCTCTGGTGTGAGGTATTAACTGGTGCATTCATCAAGAAGGCCCTTATTTTGTGATATCCAAAGTGCTACCACCTGAACTATGTGAGGTCCATGGTGCTACAGAGATCTATACCATTGATCCATGATTCAACTTCTTGAATCCGGCTTCTTGATGTTTGGAAAAAAGGTCCTTCGAGGCGGTGATAGCTTCCTTATACGACCGATACTTACCTTTTCTACCATACTAATGGGGCAGCACCAGAAAGCTATTTTATCCGGCTGGTCGAGGTTATATACAGTGAAGGACTGGGACCCATAAGTAAAAACCGCAGACGACGTCTTAGGGAAACTAGATCAGTGATTCTACGATTCTCATGCTTACTTTTCGAAGGCTTGATACTTATCGGACTACCCTTCTAGGCGTACCACAAGTATGTATGGCATAACAAAAGCTTTTGTACAGAAGCAAATTCTTACTGATTACACATTGACATGCAATTTTAAGACCAATATTTATCATTTCTGAAAAAGCCAATCAACGAAGAACCAAATATCCTTGAAGACTTCACAGAATACAAAGAAGGATATGAACAGGATATTGTAAATGCATTTACGATGATAAAAAAAAAAAAACAAATAAATCAAGGTAGTTGATATACAAACACTCTGCTAGGAGAGTTTCATCTTTGAGAGATCCCTCCGCCTCCTCGCCGCCTCAACAACTTTGTAGCATTTATGCTATCAACTTTGCTTCAATGTTTTTAAGTGCTGGGATTTTATGACGTCCATGCTTGCATTGTATGAGGGTTATTATGAAAAAGTAAGAAATTCAACTCCTTTGGATTTATATCCATCTGCCATAATCACAAAAAGCAAAAGAATGCAATTTTATATTCCCTTTTTGTTGTCTTCCGCATTGCGATATCCATAAAATCCAATGGAAAAACATTGTCTTACAATTGCAATGATTTCCATCAGGAGACCATTCAAGCACCTTTTGAAATGAGCCTTATGGCAGGGGAGGCTGCTTTATTTTAAGAGCGCAAGAAATTTTACAACCTGGCAAATATCACAAGGACTATAAAAAATTGCCAATATTAAGCCAAATATCAGAGTAACAATACCAAAATTCTCCAACGCGATTGAAAAGATGAAATTCCCACGACAAAAAATATTTCCTGGCATTTATTTAAAGCTACATGGTTTGTACACGGTTAACCAATATTGAAAATTATGGAATTGCATACAAATATACGGAAAAGGTAAAAGGGGCCAACAAAAAATTTACAGTGATGATGCTAACAAAGAATTTTTGGTGGCGTCAGAATGAAACTCAGTGGCGATCTAGGGATGTCCGTCCGTCCGTCGGATGAAGTCACTCTATCTTCCACAGGATAAAAGCTATCGAATTGAAATTTGGCGTAAGCAGTTGTTATTGATGTAGGTGGAATGGTGTTGCAAATGTGTAATTTCGTACAACTTTGAGACCCCATATAATTTGAAGCCCATATGGGACTTTTTGAGCGTCCTAAGGTCGCTATTTTCTTCCCATTCGACTTTGGATTCATGTGATGTCCTTTAACTATCATGCGAAAATTTGGTCAGAAAAGGTAACAACATCAGGAATAATCTAAAAGAGTGAAAAACAGAGGTGATCGAAATCCCGACCGCCGCAGTTGTAGAAAATTTGATCGTTAACTGAACATTAAAACATGAGCTGAATCCATTGAAGTTCCACAAAGTGTCAGAGCTCACCGATGCACAAACAAAAGTTAGACTGAAAAGAGCCAAGGAGGTGGTTCGCTTGCACGAAAGATACCAATCCTCCGATGAGAAGCCATACCAAATTAAGCAGTTTGTGAACAAACAAAATGATCGGCTTTACTTACCAAAGAGGTCTGGGGAAAATTTTCACCTTCGATTGGCCACAAGAACTCAAATGCCGCTTCACGCTCGTCATCGACCATGGAGTCAAAATAAATGCCAAATATTATCGAGAAAATGTCCTTAAGTATTGAAGGTCTAAACAGACAAACATTTCGGTTGCAGAATATGGACATTCCAACAGGACCAAGCACCTTCAGCACGCGTGTGAAAAGGGAGTTTCCCCGAAATATCAAAGTTTCGATCATCTCAAGACGAAGCTTCGCTGGGTATGGGCCCAAATACTTGCCAAGGAGATCAGCTGAAAATTTACACCTTTGATTGGCAACTAGAAATCAGGCGCCGCCGATGGTAACCATGAGGTCAAACTAATACAAAATATTATAGCAGTATTGAAGTCATGGGCATACAAACATTTCGGCCAAAGACCACGTACATTCCAAAAGCACTCAGCACCTGTCAACTAAGAATGGCTTAAAAAGGTGGTTCCTCGCTTCATTCATTGAGATAATCACGGGTGCAACTCGAGCCAAAAATAATCAACCCAAATTTGTATACATTTTACCAAAAAAATGCCAAACAAAAAATTTATTGTGCTATAGAATTGCTATAGAAAATTTTATCTAAATTTTATTTCTATAGAAAATTTTGTCACAATTTTATTTCTATAGAAAATTTTGTCAAAATTTTATTTCCATAGAAAATTTTGTCAAAATGTTATTTCCATAGAAGGGAGCCACCGTTGTGCAATGGTTAGCATGCCCGCCTTGCATACACAAGGTCGTGGGATCGATTCCTGCTTCGACAGAACACCAAAAAGTTTTTCAGCGGTGGATTATCCCACCTCTGTAATGCTGGTGACATTTCTGAGGGTTTCAAAGCTTCTCTAAGTGGTTTCACTGCAATGTGGACGCCGTTCGGACTCGTCTATAAAAAGGAGGTCCCTTGTCATTGAGCTTAACATGGAATCGGGCAGCACTCAGTGACAAGAGAGAAGTTCACCAAAGTGGTATCACAATGGACTGAATAGTCTAAGTGAGCCTGATACATCGGGCTGCCACCTAACCTAACCTATTTCCATAGAAAATTTTGTCAAAATTTTGTTTCTATAGAATGTTTAGTCAAAATTATATATCTATAGAAAATTTTGTCAAAATTTTATTTCTATAGAAAATTTTGTCAAAATTTTATTTCTATAGAAAATTTTGTCAAAATTTTATTTCTATAGAAAATTTTGTCAAAATTTTATTTCTATAGAAAATTTTGTCAAAATTTTATTTCTATAGAAAATTTTGTAAAAATTTTATTTCTATAGAAAATTTTGTAAAAATTTTATTTCCATAGAAAATTTTGTCACAATTTTATTTCCATAGAAAATTTTGTCAAAATTTTATGTCTATAGAAAACTTTGTCAAAATTTTGTTTCTATAGAATATTTTGTCAAAATTTTATTTCTATAGAAAATTTTGTCAAAATTTTATTTCTATAGAAATTTTTCTCAAAATTTTATTTCTATAGAAAATTTTGTCAAAATTTTATTTCTATAGAAAATGTTGTCAAAATTTTATTTCTATAGAAAATGTTGTCAAAATTTTATTTCTATAGAAAATTTTGTCAAAATTTTATTTCTATAGAAAATTTTGTCAAAATTTTATTTCTATAAAAAATTTTGTCAAAATTTTATTTCTATAGAAAATGTTGTCAAAATTTTATTTCTATAGAAAATTTTGTCAAAATTTTATTTCTGTGGAAAGTTTTGTCAAAATTTTATGTCTATAGAAAATTTTGTCAAAATTTTATTTCTATAGAAAATTTCGTCAAAATTTGATTTCTATGGAAAGTTTTGTCAAAATTTTATGTCTATAGAAAATTTTGTCAAAATTTTTTTTTCTATAGAATATTTTGTCAAAATTTTATGTCTATAGAAAATTTTGTCAAAATTTTGTTTCTGTAGAATGTTTTGTCAAGATTTTATTCATATAGAAAATTTTTTCAATATTTTATTTTTATAGACAGAAGATTTTGTCAAAATTTTATTTCTATAGAAAATTTTGTCAAAATTTTATTTCTATAGAAAATTTTGTCAAAATTTTATTTCTATAGAAAATTGTGTCAAAATTTTATTTCTATAGAAAATTTTGTCAAAATTTTATTTCTATAGAAAATTTTGTCAAAATTTTATTTCTATAGAAAATTTTGTCAAAATTTTATTTCTATAGAAAATTTTGTCAAAATTTTATTTCTATAGAAAATTTTGTCAAAATTTTTTTTCTATAGAAAATTTTGTCAAAATTTTTTTTCTATAGAAAATTTTGTAAAAATTTTATTTCTATAGAAAATTTTGTCAAAATTTTATTTCTATAGAAAATTTTGTCAAAATTTTATTTCTATAGAAAATTTTGTCAAAATTTTATTTCTATAGCAAATTTTGTCAAAATTTTATTTCTATAGCAAATGTTGTCAAAATTTTATTTCTATAGAAAATGTTGTCAAAATTTTATTTCTATAGAAAATTTTGTCAAAATTTTATTTCTATAGAAAATTTTGTCAAAATTTTATTTCTATAGAAAATTTTGTCAAAATTTTATTTCTATAGAAAATTTTGTCAAAATTTTATTTCTATAGAAAATTTTGTCAAAATTTTATTTCTATAGAAAATTTTGTCAAAATTTTATTTCTATAGAAAATGTTGTCAAAATTTTATTTCTATAGAAAATTTTGTCAAAATTTTATTTCTGTGGAAAGTTTTGTCAAAATTTTATGTCTATAGAAAATTTTGTCAAAATTTTATTTCTATAGAAAATTTCGTCAAAATTTGATTTCTATGGAAAGTTTTGTCAAAATTTTATGTCTATAGAAAATTTTGTCAAAATTTTTTTCTATAGAATATTTTGTCAAAATTTTATGTCTATAGAAAATTTTGTCAAAATTTTGTTTCTGTAGAATGTTTTGTCAAGATTTTATTCATATAAAAATTTTTTCAATATTTTATTTTTATAGACAGAAGATTTTGTCAAAATTTTATTTCTATAGAAAATTTTGTCAAAATTTTATGTCTATAGAAAACTTTGTCAAAATTTTATTTCTATAGAAAATTTTGTCAAAATTTTATTTCTATAGAAAATTGTGTCAAAATGTTATTTCTATAGAAAATTTTGTCAAAATTTTATTTCTATAGAAAATTTTGTCAAAATTTTATTTCTATAGAAATTTTTGTCAAAATTTTATTTCTATAGAAAATTTTGTCAAAATTTTATTTCTATAGAAAATTTTGTCAAAATTTTATTTCTATAGAAAATTTTGTCAAAATTTTATTTCTATAGAAAATTTTGTCAAAATTTTATTTCTATAGAAAATTTTGTCAAAATTTTATTTCTATAGAAAATCTTGTCAAAATTTTATTCATATAGAAAATTTTGTCAAAATTTTATTTCTATAGAAAATTTTGTCAAAATTTTATTTCTCTAGAAAATTTTGTCAAAATTTTATTTCTATAGAAAATTTTGTCAAAATTTTATTTCTATAGAAAATGTTGTCAAAATTTTTTTTCTATAGAAAATTTTGTCAAAATTTTATTTCTATAGAAAATTTTGTCAAAATTTTATTTCTATAGAAAATTTTGTCAAAATTTTATTTCTATAGAAAATTTTGTCAAAATTTTATTTCTATAGAAAATTTTGTCAAAATCTTTTTTCTATAGAAAATTTTGTGAAGATTTTATTCATATAGAAAATTTTGTCAAAATTTTATTTCTATAGAAAATTTTGTCAAAATTTTATTTCTATACAAAATTTTGCCAAAATTTTTTTATATAGAAAATTTTGTCAAAATGTTATTTCTATAGAAAATTTTGTCAAAATTTTATTTCTATAGCAAATTTTTCCAAACTTTTATGTCTGTAGAAAATGTTGTCAAAATTTTGTTTCTATAGAAAATGTTGTCAAAATTTTATTTCTATAGAATGTTTTGTCAAAATTTTATTTCTCTAGAAAATTTTTTCAAAATTTTATTTCAATAGAAAATTTTGCCATTCGCTTTGCCGGGAAGGAGCCAAAACATTGGAAACATTTTACTTCCCAAATACACCATTGTCATTGGCCTTCGATTTACCAGAGATTTAATGTAATTTAATGTTCACACAGAAAATTTTTTCTTATTCAATCACAAAATTAATTGATCCAATTAATTTTTAAGTGAAGTGCCTTCAATTACAAAGATGATAGTATCCATCACTGTTTCAATTGGGCATCAAAAAATACTTAGAAATTAGAAAATTGATTAATTGTGGCAAATTTAAATTAAATTCATAAATTATTTAATAAAATTTTTAATTGATGTTGATTGCAAAATTCAATTAATTTTATATTTAAAAAAATAACTATTTTTAATCACTATTTAGTTTTATTAAAATATTGATTGTTTCAAATAAAGGGCATGAAGTTCAAGTTGTTTTCTAAAGTTGTTTTTAGCCGAGACACAAACCATAATAATTTTTTTAACTTTTCAACGAAAATTCGCAAAAAATCAAGCAAGTATCGCATTGAGTAGAAAGCCCAGAATGGGAAGAAAGTTACAGTTGCATTTCCATAACCGTAGCTTATTAAAATTTTAAAATGGGGGCTAAGCAATTTTAGTAAAAATTTCAACACTGATTTTCGCCTATTTACATCCCACTACAACGAACTAAAGTGAGTATACGTAGGTAGCTGTACCCTTGGAGTACCCCCAGTGAAAGTCCTATGGGCGTAGCTCATCTGTGAACGGAGAAAAGTCAATGGGAGTAAAATTACTATTTGTTTGAATATCAACTATTTTCAACACCGATTTTCGCCTATTTACACCCCACGACAACGAACTGAAGTGAGTATACGGTAGGTAGCTGTATTCTTGGAATATCCCCCAGTGAAAACCCCATGGGCGTAGCTCATCTGTGAACGGAGAAAAGTCAATGGGGGTAAAAGTACTATTTGTTAGAATATCAACTATTTTCAACACTGATTTGTGCCCATTTACACCCCACGACAACGCACTAAAGTGGGTATACGTAGGTAGCTGTACCCTTGGAGTATCCCCCAGTGAAAGCCCCATGGGCGTAGCTCATCTGTGAACGGAGAAATGTCAATGGGGGTAAACTTACTATTTGTTAGAATATCAACTATTTTCAACACTGATTTTCGCCTATTTAAACTCCATGACAACAAACTAAAGTGGGTATATGTAGGTAGCTGTACCCTTGGAGTAACCCCCAGTGAAAGTCCTATGGGCGTAGCTCATTTGTGAACGGAGAAAAGTCAATGGGGGTAAAAGTACTATTTGTTAGAATATCAAATATTTTCAACACTGATTTTCGCCTATTTACTCCGCACGATAACGAACTAAGGTGCGCATACGTAGGTATATGTACTCTTGGAGTATCCCCTAGTGAAAATCCTATGGGCGTAGCTCATCTGTGAACGAAGAAAATTCAATGGAAATAAAATTACTATTTGTTAGAATATTAACTATTTTCAACACTGATTTTCGCCTATTTACACCCTACGACAACGTACTAAAGTGGGTATACGTCGGTAGCAGTACCCTTGGAGTAACCCCCAGTGAAAGTCCTATGGGCGTAGCTCATCTGTGAACGGAGAAAAGTCAATGTGGGGTAAAAGTACTATTTGTTAGAATATCAACTATTTTCAACACTGATTTTTACCTATTACACCCCACGACAACGCACTAAAGTGGGTATACATAGGTAACTGTACCCTTGGGGTATCCCTCGGTGAAAGCCCCATGGGCGTAGCTCATCTGTGAAGGGAAAAAAGTCAATGGGGATAAAATTACTATTTGCTAGAATATACTCTATTTTCAACACTGATGTTCGCCTATTTACACCCCACGACAACGAACTAAAGTGGATAAACGCAGGCAGCTGTACTCTTGGAGTTTCCCCCAGTGAAAGCCCCATGGGCGTAGCTAATCTGTGAACGGAGAAAAGTCAATGGGGGTAAAATTACTATTTGTTGGAATATCAACTATTTCCAACACTGATTTTCGCCTATTTACACCTCACGACAACGAACTAAAGTGCGGATACGTAGGTAGCTGTACTCTTGGAGTATCTCCTAGTGAAAATCCCATGGGCGTAGCTCATGTGTGAAGATCAACTATTTTCTACCCTGATTTCACTGGGGGATACTCCAAGGGTACGTATATTCTGAAAATAGTTGATATTCTAACAAATGATAAATTTACCCCCATTGACTTTTCTCCGTTCACAGATAAGCTACGCCCATGGGGCTTTCACTAGGGGATACTCCAAGAGTACATCTACCTACGTATACCCACTTCAGTTCGTTGTCGTGGGGTGTAAATAGGCGAAAATCAGTGTGGAAATTTTTACTAAAATTGCTTACCCCCCATATAAAATTTTAATAAGCTACGGTTATGGAAATGACACTGTAACTTTCTTCTCATTCTGGGCTTTTTACTTATTTCAAAATTTAAAAGAAATTGTACTCATAATAAATTCAAAAACGGACATAACAGTTTATTTGAACTTCCCCTGATTTCTCCTCTCACAGATGACCTACGCCCATGGGCCTTTCACTGGGGTACGTTCCTCAGTTGGGGTTACCAAAGTGTACCCACTTTGGCTCGTTGTCAGAAATAGCCAAAAATAGGTTTGAACAGTTTAGGCATATATTTGGGTTTTAACTCCCTCTAGTTTAAATGTCTATTTATAAAATAATTAACAATTTTTTTATACCCTCCACAATAGGATGGGTGGTATATTAACTTTGTCATTCCGTTTGTAACACATCGAAATATTGCTCTAAGACCCCATAAAGTATATATATTCTGGGTCGTGGTGAAATTCTGAGTCGATCTAAGCATGTCCGTCCGTCCGTCCGTCCGTCTGTTGAAATCACGCTAACTTCCGAACGAAACAAGCTATCGACTTGAAACTTGGCACAAGTAGTTGTTATCGATGTAGGTCAGATGGTATTGAAAATGGGCCATATCGGTCCACTTTTACGTATAGCCCCCATATAAAGGGACCCTCAGATTTGGCTTGTGGAGCCTCTAAGAGAAGCATATTTCATCCGATCCGGCTGAAATTTGGTACATGGTGTTGGTAGATGGTCTCTAACAATCGTGCAAAAATTGGTCCACATCGGTCCATTATTATATATAGCCCCCATATAAACCGATCCCCAGATTTGGCTTGCGGAGCCTCTAAGAGAAGCATATTTCATCCGATCCGGCTGAAATTTGGTACATGGTGTTGGTAGATGGTCTCTAACAATCGTGCAAAAATTGGTCCACATCGGTCCATAATTATATATAGCCCCCATATAAACCGATCCCCAGATTTGGCTTGTGGAGCCTCTAAGAGAAGCATATTTCATCCGATCCGGCTGAAATTTGGTACATGGTGTTGGTAGATGGTCTCTAACAATCATGCAAAAATTGGTGCACATCGGTCCATAATTATATATAGCCCCCATATAAACCGATCCCCAGATTTGGCTTGCGGAGCCTCTAAGAGAAGCATATTTCATCCGATCCGGCTGAAATTTGGTACATGGTGTTGGTATATGGTCTCTAATAACCATGCAAAAATTGGTTCACATCGGTCCATAATTATATATGGACCCCATATAAACCGATCTCCAGATTTGGCTTGCGAAGCCCCAAAGAGAAGCAAATTGCATCCGATCCGGCTGAAATTTGGTACTTGGTATTGTTATATGGTCTCTAATAACCATGCAAAAATTGGTCCACATCGGTTCATAATTATATATAGCCCCCATATAAGCCGATCCCCAGATTTGGCTTGCGAAGTCTCCAAGAGAATCAAATTTCACCCAATCCGGTTGTAATTTTGAACATGGTGTTAGTATATGATCTTTAACAACCGTGCCAAAATTGGTCCATATCGGTCCATAATTATATATAGCCCCCATATAAAACGTTCTCCAGATTTGACCTCCGGAGCCTCTTGGAGGAGCAAAATTCATCCGATCCGGTTCAAATTAGGAACGTGGTGTTAGTATATGGTCGCTAACAATCATACAACAATTGGTCCAATCACTCATAAATTGGTCAATATCGGTTCATAACCATGGTTGCCACTAGAGCCAAAATTAATCTACCAAAATTTTATTTATATAGAAAATTTTGTCAAAATTTTATATCTATAGACAATTTTGTCAAAATTTTATTTCTAGAGAAAATTTTGTTAAAATTTTATTCGGTTCACAATAAAATTTTCATCATTGTCAAAATTTTATTTCTATAGAAAATTTTGTTCAAATTTTATTCGGTTCATAATCATGGTTGCCACTCGAGCCAAAAATAATCTACCAAGATTTTATTTCTATAGAATATTTTGTCAAAAGTCTATTTCTATAGAAAATTTTGATAAAATTTTATTTCTGTAGAAATTTTTATCAAAATTTTCTTTCTATAGAAAATTTTGTCAAAATTTTATTTCTATAGAGAATTTTATTTCTATCGAAAATTTTGTTAAAATTTTATTTCTGTAGAAAGTTTTGTCAAAATTGTATGTCTACTTTGTCAAACTGAATTATATACGTATTGGATCGATCTTTTTTGATTTAATATATACCACGTATGGACTTACATACAATTTAGAAGATGGTGTTAGGAGGTTTTAAGATACCTTGCCATCGGCAAGCGTTACCGCAACTTAAGTAATTCGATTGTGGATGGCAGTGTTTAGAAAAAGTTTCTACGTAATCCATGATGGAGGATACATAAGCTTCGGCCTGGCCGAACTTACGGCCGTATATACTTGTTTTTAATTGAAAAAATTTTAACTTTTGAAAATATTGTGGTGCTATTTTTTCTGTGTACTTTCGTTGTTGTCATTTTTTTATACCCTCCATCATAGGATGGGGGTATATTAACTTTGTCATTCCGTTTATAACACATCGAAATATTGCTCTAAGACCCCATAAAGTATATATATTCTGGGTCGTGGTGAAATTCTGAGTCGATCTAAGCATGTCCGTCCGTCCGTCCGTCCGTCCGTCTGTTGAAATCACGCTAACTTCCGAACGAAACAAGCTCTCGACTTGAAACTTGGCACAAGTAGTTGTTATCGATGTAGGTCGGATGGTATTGCAAATGGGCCATATCGGTCCACTTTTACGTATAGCCCCCATATAAACCGATCCCCAGATTTGGCTTGCGGAGCCTCAAAGAGAAGAAAATTTCATCCGATGCGGCTGAAATTTGGTACATGATGTTGGTATATGGTCTCTAACAACCATGCAAAAGTTGGTCCACATCGGTCCATAATTATATATAGCCCCCATATAAACCGATCTCCAGATTTGGCTTGCAAAGCCTCAAAGAGAAGCAAATTGCATCCGATCCGGCTGAAATTTGGTACATGGTGTTGGTATATGGTCTCTAACAATCATGCAAAAAGTGGTCCATATCATTCTATAATTATATATAGCCCCCATATAAACCGATCCCCAGATTTGGCTTGCGGAGCCTCAAAGAGAAGCATATTTCATCCGATCCGGCTGAAATTTGGTACATGGTGTTGGTATATGGTCTCTAATAATCATGCAAAAATTGGTCCATATCGGTCCATATTTATATATAGCCCCCATATAAACCGATCCTCAGATTTGGGTTGCGGAGCCTCAAAGAGAAGCAAATTTCATCCGATCCGGCTGAAATTTGGTACATGATGTTGGTATATGGTCTCTAACCACCATGCAAAAATTTGTCCACATCGGTCCATAATTATATATAGCCCCCATATAAACCGATCTCCAGATTTGGCTTGCGAAGCCTCAAAGAGAAGCAAATTGCATCCGATCCGGCTGAAATTTGGTACATGATGTTGGTATATGGTCTCTAGCAACCGATCCCCAGATTTGGCTTGCGAAGTCTCCAAGAGAAGCAAATTTCATCCAATCCGGTTGTAATTTGGAACAGGGTGTTAGTATATGATCTTTAACAACGGTGCCAGAATTGGTCCATATCGGTCCATTATTATATATAGCCCCCATATAAAACTTTCTCCAGATTTGACCTCCGGAGCCTCTTGGAGGAGCAAAATTCATCCGATCGGGTTCAAACTAGGAACGTGGTGTTAGTATATGGTCGCTAACAACCATACCAAAATTGGTCCAATCACACAAAAATTGGTCCATATCGGTTCATAATCATGGTTGCCACTAGAGCCAAAAATAATCTACCAAAATTTTATTTATATATAAAATTTTGTCAAAATTTTATTTCTATAGAAAATTTTGTTAAAATTTTATTCGGTTCATAATCATGGTTGCCACTCGAGCCAAAAATAATCTACCAAGATTTTATTTCTATAGAATATTTTGTCAAAAGTTTATTTCTATAGAATATTTTGTTAAAATTTTATTTCTGTAGAAATGTTTGTCAACATTTTCTTTCTATAGAAAATTTTGTCAAAATTTTGTCAAAATTGTATGTCTACTTTGTCAAATTGAATTATATACGTATTGGATCGATCTTTTTTGATTTAATGTATACCACGTATGGACTTACATACAATTTAGAAGATTAGGAGTTTTTAAGATACCTTGCCATCGGCAAGCGATACCGCATGTTAAGTAATTCGATTGTCGATGGCACTGTTTAGAAGAAGTTTCTACGCAATCCATGATGGAGGGTACATAAGCTTCGGCCTGGCCGAACTTACGACCGTATATACTTGTTGGGATTTCGTTTTTTTTTAATTGCTCATTTAAAAAACAATATTGATTTTGATTGCAACATAAACTGATATTATGTTCTTGTTTTTATATTTTCAGGTAATTACTAATTTTTTTTTTCGTTTGAAGAACAAACAAACGGTAAGAATTTTTTCCAAATTATATTTGTATACAATAACGCCTACATTCAACAACAGAAATAAATTGCAATTTTCAGATGTTATTTAATATTTAAATAAAATTACGTGTTTATTATACATTATAAACATAAAAAAGTAAAAATAGATATTTTCTATAGATATGTATCATATTCGCAATTAAGAGAAAAAAATCTATAGCATACCTCATGGCGCATAGAAAAAATGCAAAGCCATATTTAGAGATTACTTAGCAGCTTTCTTATGATTTACGTGATTCTTGAATGTCTTTTTTCACTTGAAGACATATCAACTTTCATATTTCTTGTTATTATGCGAGCGTATTAATCTTGCTGTTGCTGAAAAAAAAAACATGGCCTTACCTTCGTGTATCAATGTCATGGCAGACGGGGTTTTTTGTCCTTTGCTTTGCTTTCTTCCTCAAAACCTCAACGCAACTCAAAGGCTCTGGTAAGATTCCCATTTGTTGTAGGTCTTATTGAAGTGTTTATTGGACACTACTACAATGCGGTCAGTGTGTTGTTAAAAAAACCACATTTTACCGCTGAACTTAAGAGGATTTCTACAAAGTTTAATCCCTTTCCGGCATCATCAGTGCCAATTCCATGACATTGGTCAGTTAGTTCTACTGCCAGACCATTGACTACCCTTTTGCTAGCTTCCTTTGTTTCGCCTACCACACTCAAAGGTCGGTCATTCAGTCATGCTTACAATGAATGATGGTGGTTAATGTCATGAACACGAATTAATGCTACTGAGATGTTTTCTGTTTTAGGGGAGGGGGAAGAGGAGCTTGAAGCAGATGATAGCCGTGTTAATGACAGCAATGAAGATGTTGATGATTGCGGTTGTGACATTCATGTTAAAGATAGTGCAGGGGGTGGTAGCGGCGATGGTGACGGATATTCCATCTCTGAATGTAATTCGTTAAAATGGGAAATGTGTAAGCCGATTTCGCCTATAAATATGCAAAGGATTTTTTATTCCTTGGGGAGTTGAGGTAATTCCTAGCCAAAGTTATAGTTAAAGGCATATCATAGATATATCACCCATAGGGAGTGCCATTAATCAGATGATGTATCTAGTCGAGTAGAAAATGTCCGTCCACCCCTTTTTATACCCTCCACCATAGGATGGGGGGTATATTAACTTTGTCATTCCGTTTGTAACACATCGAAATATTGCTCTTAGACCCCATAAAGTATATATATATATATATATATATATATATATATATATATATATATATATATATATATATATATATATGTATATTATATATATATATATATATATATATATATATATATATATATATATATATATATATATATATATATATATATATATATATATATATATATATATATATATATATGTATTTATATATATATATATATATATATATATATATATATATATATATATATATTATATATATATATATATATATATATATATATATATATATATATATATATATATATATATATATATATATATATATATATATATATATATATATATATATATATATATATATATAAAGGGTGATATGTTAAGAGCTTGATAACTTTTTTTTTAAAAAAACGCATAAAAATTTGCAAAATCTCATCGGTTCTTTATTTGAAACGTTAGATTGGTCCATGACATTTACTTTTTGAAGATAATTTCATTTAAATGTTGACCGCGGCTGCGTCTTAGGTGGTCCATTCGGAAAGTCCAATTTTGGGCAACTTTTTCGAGCATTTCGGCCGGAATAGCCCGAATTTCTTCGGAAATGTTGTCTTCCAAAGCTGGAATAGCTGCTGGCTTATTTCTGTAGACTTTAGACTTGACGTAGCCCCACAAAAAATAGTCTAAAGGCGTCAAATCGCATGATCTTGGTGGCCAACTTACCGGTCCATTTCTTGAGATGAATTGTTCTCCGAAGTTTTCCCTCAAAATGGCCATAGAATCGCGAGCTGTGTGGCATGTAGCGCCATCTTGTTGAAACCACATGTCAACCAAGTTCAGTTCTTCCATTTTTGGCAACAAAAAGTTTGTTAGCATCGAACGATAGCGATCGCCATTCACCGTAACGTTGCGTCCAACAGCATCTTTGAAAAAATACGGTCCAATGATTCCACCAGCGTACAAACCAC